>NC_061509.1:7273570-7301620 GCF_022539505.1 Lolium rigidum | reverse complement strand
GCCCGTTGGAAGTGAAACGCCGGCAGTGCCGGCCCCATCTTCTCCTCAGCGCCGCCGGTTGAAGCCCCAAAAGAGCCATCCATATCTACACCTGTGAGGTAGGGATCCCCCACCCTCCCGCCACCGGAGCGGCCGACGGAGGGCGAGGGATCTGTCGGATCGACAGCGAGGTGGTGGGTCGACTGGGAGGTGGAAAAAATCGCCCCTCTCGCACAGTGACGGGGGAGGAGAGACGTACAGGCTCATCTACGACGTGTTAGTGTAGTTAACGGTTAACTAACCATCAGGTATAATCTGCTTAGATCAACTGCATTTGGTTCACGGTTCACACAATTTTGAAGCACAAATTAATGGATCACTAACAGAATGTGGCTGACCGTCCACCTTATCAATGGTTCTCTGTGTGAGGTTCTTGATCTTGTTGCTAGCTTTACAACAAGCCCAAGTTCATCGAAAACGGAATCCGCATGTATCTTCTATTGCGTTTTCGAGTTTGGACGTCGTCACCAGTTCCTGACGGTGGGAGACTCCCTCTCTAGATTCATCTAAAAATATCCTGTGAGGAGTCTCCATATTTCCAACAAAATTGGTTTCATGTCGATCGGAGTTCGGGAGCATTTTCTGTTTAAATTGAAGAAAACCTGTTCTGCCCCTGGCCGGTCTGTTGTCCGGTCGGACCGGCCTTGGCACCGGGCGATCCGGTTCCGACCGGCCATTGGACCGATGCCAACCGGGCACTGTCCAGGGGCCTTTTCCCGTCGTCCGGTTGCTGCCCGGTCGGTGGCCCGGTTTGGACCGGCCGGTCCGGTCACAGGCCCGGTCGTACCGGGTTCTACGCCGGACAGCCCGGTCCCAGACCCGGTTGACCGGCCTCCTCGACAGCTGACTCAGCCCAACTTTTCCCCAACGGTTATATTTTCTCTTGGGCTATAAATAGCCCTTCTTCCACCTTGGGCTGGACAAGTTCTTCCCCTTTCTTCACCTCCATTGTTGCTATTCGAAGAACTACCTTCCTCTCTTGATTCCCCCCATGATTCTTGCTCATTCTTGAGGGATCTAGGAGAGGAGATCTAGATCTACAATCCCCACCAATCCATTTCTCCTCTAAGTGAGGGGAACTCTTTAGATCTAGATCTCGGAGTCATTTGTTGATTTATCCTTTGTTCTTCCTCTCTAATCTCATCCTAGCATTTGTTGCTTTGATGGGATTTGAGTGTGAAGGATTTGAACACCTCTAGTGTTCTTGCTTTGCATCATTGCATAGTGTTGAGCTCTCCACCATGATTAGTTCGAGTGAGAGATCGTGAGCTTGTTACTCTTGGAGGGAGACCTCCTAGTTGGATTGGAGGTTGGTGCTCCGGTGATCTCTTGAAGGAAGATTGTGAAGAGGCCCGGGCTTCTCCTTCGTGGAGCTTGTGAAGTGGTTGTGGAGCTTGCCATCTCCGGAGTGGAGGAAAAGCTAACCATAAGGAAAGGGTCATTATCCTTCGTGGGTGTGGCTCGGAGAATAGGGTGAGACTTCGTGGCGCGAGGAATCCTTCGTGGGACCTCTACTCCTCCAAACGCGACGTACCTTCTTGCAAAGGAAGGGAACATGGGAATACATCCTCGTCTCCGCGTGCCTCGGTTATTTCTATACCCGAGCTCTCTTTCCTTGTGATAGCCATCGTGGTTGAGGTACATATATCTTGCTATCACTTGTGCTACATATATCTTGTGCCTATCTTGCTTAGCTCTAGTTGTTATTGTTACACTTAGTGAGCTTAGCATATTTAGGGTTTGTGCTTGTAAACTAAATGTTCGTTTAATTCCGCATTCTAACAAGACAAATCCGCAAGAGTTTTTTAAACGCCTATTCACCCCCCTCTAGGCGACATCTCCTCCTTTCAAAATGCTTGAATAGGTCAAACTCCAAAAGCACAGGGAGACCAAATCTTACCGCGGCGGGGTAAATGTTGTCGATTCGGGAGGCTGGAACGGGCGAGGCAAAAGAAGAAGCTTCGGCAAGGTCGAATCCGGTGGCCTAGGTCGAGGGCACGACCGAAAATCGGAGCTCCATGGCGCATCCATGGCGGTCGCCATCAAGGAGTCTCCGCAGCAGAAGAAAACATGGTCAAATCGCGTGATTCAACCTACTACTGATGCGGCGGGGTGCAGGGCACTCACAGGCAGCGACACATGGTTGATGCGACCGAGAAAGATAGCGGGCGGGCAGCGGGGACTAGGTGGAGGATCGACGAAGCATGGTGATGTTGAGGTCGAAACTTCAGGCCGGGATATATGCTGCCCTTTTTTAAAAAAAAATTAATTTTAAAAATGTGAAAAGACGATAAAATTCAGCACTCCCCATGTGTGTGCCGCCACAACCGCTAGATTGGTGGTGTTTCTTCTCACACAACTCAAGACTTGTATCAAAATCATGGGCCTGGAAGGTGCGGAACTGCATCTCCTCCGATGAAGACGTGCGGTAGGCGCGAGCCATCTTGGAGTGGGTGTGCATGATCCGCAAATGACACATATTGTGCAGAGGCATGAAGAGATTGTTGCAACTATCAAGAATGGGAGGAGACGACGATAAGCAGTGATGTGTCAATTGACCCGGGGATGGTAGCGTTGTCGATGACAATCAAGGACAAAGTCCGCTAAGTGAGGAAAGGTTCAAAGTGAAGTCCAAGTGTAGATTAAAATTTGCCCTTATCTTCTATTTATACCAAACTTTTTAACTTTGTCATTATTTATCTTTCCACTAATATGTATGTCAGTTCTTCATGCATTCTTCAATATTTTTATCTTAAATGTATTTTAGATAATAGTTATTACCCCCCGGTTTCAATTAGTTGCCGCGGATATTTTTACAAAATAAGCGAACCTACTCACTGAAGCGCGTCTAGATACATGCATGCGTTGACCAAAGCCGCGACAACTAATTTGGAACGGAACTAATTTGGAACGGAGGAAGCATTATGTATTAAGAATTTAAGATGCATGTTTAACATACCATTCTGCTATTTATCATTACAAATATACTTTTCTTGTGCTGTCTGGAGCTATATTTTTGTCTGAATTTTTACTGTTAAATTGAATTTGAGATGTTAAGGGAACATTTTGTTAAAACACATTTCATTCTAATGTATTCAAGTGCATTTGTATTTGTACTTGCCCGTAATATCTTCAAATATCTATAGAATTTGGCAGAGTGTTGTAGGGCAAATGAAACTAACCAAAAAAGACTTGAGGGTTTAACAGAGTTAGTCTTCTTAGTATATAAGACTATGAAGGTTAGGTATATGCATGAGGCCACTGAGGCGTCAAAAAGTAAATTGTCAACTGATGTTTGTTTTTCAGTCAAAGTCGTCCTTCATATCCTTAGTAGTTTTGGTAACTTCGCGTCCTTCCTCACTCCGCAGTTTCAGGAGTCAGCTCCATGAGACGGTGTAGTATCAGACAGGGTAGAAATTCGTATTGTTTGCAACGAGCGTGAGTATTTAGAGTAGAAACTGGTGATTTTTTTAAATAATACGTTTTCTCCAGCAATTTTACAACTAACACACGATTTAAAAAAATTCAAATCTGTGACTTGGTCGACTGACCAATCGCCGATCGACACACTGGTGGCCTGGTCGGCAGCCAGTGCGCCGATCGGCCACCGGCTGGCCGGCCGACACTAATTGAAATAGTTAGGGCATCTCCAACGGAGGCGAAACATTTTATACGTTCAAATTGTCCGCGCGGGCGTCCGTTTCCGTCCTCTAACGGACACGAAAATGACCGCGAGGCGCGAACTGTCAGTTTGCGTCGGGGGCCATCCCCCAGCGGTCCGACGTATTTTGGACGCCCCACTGTTTTGTTTCCCTGCTTTTTTTCCTTTTTTTGAAGAACTCCCCAATTTATATGAATGAGCAAGTTCAAACGTGAAAACAAGTAGTACTGATTACTCGAATCGAACAAGTTCAAACATATTTAACATACAAACTAGAGAACAAATTTAAAAACAAAGAAACTATAAGCTAATTCTTGGCCTTCTTGTTAGAAGGCCTGCCTCGTCGTCCTCACGGACGCGCCTCTTGCTTGTCACCTCCTCCTCGGAAGAGGAACTGCCGGACGACGCGTCCGTGGAGGAGTTCCAGTCGGACGAAGTTGCGTCTTCGTCGTCGTCGTCGTCGTCGGTGAACGGACAACGACGCGCCGCCTGCGCCTTCGCCCTTGCCCGGGCCCTTGCCTCCTTCCTTGCCGCCGCCTTCTCGTCCGCTGCCTCCAGCCGTGCGAACTTGGCATCGGAGTCCTCCTCCTCCTCCTCCTCCTCCTAGCCATCGCTGCCAACGGCGCCTCCGTCCTCCTCGACCTCCCTCGGCATGGAGCCAGGATCGCTGGGCGTCACAGATGTTTCCCACCAATGCCGCCATCTCGGCGGCTTGCCCTCGCTCTCCGAGTCCGACGACAAGGAAGAGTAGCTCATGGCGCCTGGCTAGCCGGTGTTGGAGAAGAAGAAGATTGGCAAGCGGTTCGACGTGAATTACAACAGGCGCGGGGTTATATTCTGCGGGGATTAATGGCGGCATGTATAACGAAGAGGCCTGCGGTTGCTCTTCCGCGGCGGTTCGGTGCTCCATTCCGACGGTTGGCGGGTTGATCGGCTCGGTTGCCACTCCGGCGGTTGACATCGGCGTGCTTGTTGTGCTTTAATTTGAGACCGATCGAGGTAGGGTCGCTGTCATGCGGGTCCGTGGAGGAAGCGAGCCGGCGCTAGGCGCGACCACGCAGCGTCCGCGGAGACGCAAACGTGCCGCACATTTGCGCCGCGTTTGCATCGTTGTGGACGCCCCGAACACGATTCGTCGCCCCGCTGGAGCAGGGTGCAGACGCATTTCCGGTCCGCACGCCCGTTGGAGATGCCCTTAGCATCCATATTCACGTTACTAGCTGATCTAGTCACTTTACTAGCTGAGTTATAAAGTTTTTTTTTTCGAGAGCACACCAAAGGCGTGCCTTATCTTTATAGAAGGCAGAATATAGATACAAGACGACTACATCTCACTGCGAACAACGAAAGCAGTACGAACTCCACACGGGGTCGCCCGAAGACCACTGACATAACAACTCCAAAGCAAAAGAGCCTATCCAAGCTAAACTACACAGCCGCGTCTCGACCAACGCCGGTCACCACCGAAGAACGACAGCTCCAAAAGGAGTTCCCTTGTCAACGCACCATGCACCCTTGATGCCGAAAAGGAGGTGGCAGGAGAATGGCGGGACTTGATCGGTCCGGAGAAACACATCGCCTTGGACTCGCCGGCGATGGCGCACATGGCGCCCGTGAAGGTCGAGCTTGGACAACGACGAACACCGGAGGAACGCAACAAGGTACCTGCAACGCTTAGTCTCCAAACGCAATGCTCTCAAAAGAGTGACGACGTCGAGAACGCCGCCATCGCGCCGGTTCTTTCCGAACCTAGGTTTTCACCCGGAGACCTCCACCAAACCGTAGATAGAGCTGGGAAGTGTCGACACACTCAGCGACGCCTCCAAGGAGGGGAACGACGCCCACAGGCGCCATCGCCGCCAGCGCCGACCGAAGACGGGAAAGACTTTCGTCCGTGTAGTCGCACACCTCCCATCCTACTCGCCGGATTGATGCAGCTGACCTTGTCATTCACACCGCCGCCGCCGCAGCACCTCGCCAAGAAGCCGGCATATCGTGGTACACCAACGCCGCGCATAACGGAGAAGACGCTCACCTCCACTCCACCCCGAACGAGGATGCAACCTCCGCCCTCAGACCACCTCCAGCACGTACCAGGCCGCCTCAACGCGCCGCCATCCCACTCCAGGTTGACAGCAACGCCTGCGCCCCAGCCCTGGAGCCCAGATCGGGCCCTCGAAGCCCAGATCGGGCCTAGGTACTCCCGTGCCTCCATCGACCTCCCCCACAGCAGCGAGCAACCAGGAGGACGACGCTCCATCCCAAGCCCGGAGGTAGCTGGCCGCCGCGCCAGGAGCTCTCTCCTAGCAGCACTCCATGGCCGCCGCCGCCAGGTCCCGCGCCGTCGACCACCACGCTCCCTCCTCGCTGCATCTCCGCCGAGCTCCGCTCCTCAACGCCTCCCCGCCATGCGCCGGCGAGCTCCGCCGACCTCGCGCCGATCGACCTCCTGCGCCGCCCGGGTGACGTCTCCCTCCGCGCAAGGGAACCCGTCGGGGCGCGCCAACCCTGCCCGCCGCCTTTGACAGCCGGGCGCGGCCGCCACCACCGGCGCCTGTGGCGGCAGCGGCCGGGAGGAGGAGATCTGGGTGGGGCTTTTCCTGTTAGGGTTCGGGGCTCTCCGGAGCCGCTCGTGCGAGAGCGACCCGGGAGAGAATTCTACTAAGTATGAGTTATAAAGCTAGCTAGCTGGTTTCGTTGAGAAAAAATAAGATAGAATGGGTACTAGCCTCGTCGGAGCCAGGAAGTAGCCTCGTACTAGCTACGTAGAGTTAGCTAAATCTAGCATATATTCACTGTACTAGCTGAGCTACGACAAATAATTAAGCGACCAGCCGTTCAGAGCCAGCAAGTAGCCTCGTCGGCAGCTTGCGGGCTGATTGGCAGCCGGAGATCCGATCGGCGGTCTGCCTGCCGACCAGGTCTTTGATTTGAAAATTTCTAAAATCACGTATTATTTGTAAAATTAACTAAAAAAATATATTATTTTAAAAAAATCGCAGAAACTTGCGCTTGTTGCTCATTCGATTTGATTACTTTTGTAACGTATCTATTGTGGAAACGCATGTTTGTTGTTCGCTCGATTTTATTCTATTGAGCAGTGTAAGGTATCCACATAGTGATACAAAAACGTTTTAAAAACGAAGAAACGCCATTGATTTAGCCGGTCTACGCTAGCTCGGCCTTGGTACCCATCGAGTCGTCTCGAAACCAATTTACTCCGGCACCATTTTCGTTTTCAAAAGCTAATTCATAAAATTGCGCCGAGAAATGTGAACTGGTAGAGATCTTGGCAGCAAAATTGGTGATCTAATATGTATTGACAATGATGCTAGAGGCGACATTTGTAATAAGATCATTAGAGCCAGAGTCCATATGCCAGTAGATGTAGCTATTCGTAGATGGATTCCTTTGGTAGATGAGTTTACTGATGAAAATGTGGTAGTCTCAGTGTTCTATGAGAGACTCCCTAGTTTTTGTCATTACTGTGGTATCATAGGCCATAAGAAGGAGAGATGCACTATTGCGGAGGAGGAAAGGATCGAAGGCTACAACAAAGATCTGGGTGTGGAACCAACTCTCAAGGAGGACTTACGTAAATGGTTCCTTCCGGAGACCATTGGACAGGACCAACAGCGGCACCCTCAGGCTCTTCCTTGGCGCCTCCAGCGTGACCATATCCTTGGCATTGGGTCGACGTCAGCGATAAAGAAGAAAGTCCTCGTCGAGCACGTCGCCAAGCAGGTGAACCAACTCACCGTAGAAGATCAAGGTGATGGCAGAAACATGGAAGACAAGGAGACCAACAACAAACCGACTTCGCCTGATTCGTCAGTATCTTCCTTCCAGCTCTTGGTTGGGAATGATCCTGACCCTAGTACTCAATCTGGTGAGTCGAAGATGATGAATGTTGCTGTGGTGTCTGCACCTGTTGAACAGAAGACAAACGTGGAAGGTAAAAAGCAAGGTATGCAGATTACTCCACCTGTGAAGAGAGGTAGCTGGAGGATGACACCTCGCGAAGGAGAGCAAGGAAAGCATATATATGGGGATGCGCTGACAACCCAGGACACGATCCCGGGGGCTAAGCGTCCAGGCCAGATACTGGAAGAGGAGTTTGAAGATATACAGCCTGCAAACAAAAGAATGTTCCATGTACCTACACTTGAGGAGTGTTTGGGTGCAGAGAACCTTCGGCGCATGAGAGAAGAAGAAGCTGATGCCTTCATTGCTGGAGTTTGTGCTGCAAAAGAAAATATAAAAGGCAATGTAATATCTCTAGATGTAGATAGTAGTGAGGGCACAGGAAAAAAGAAGATAGAGGAGGGGAATGCTGTAGGTGTGCAGCTATGTCTGAATGGTGGAATGGAAGCGACCGGCCCAGGGGCTGCCGGCAAACTGTCGGGCGCAAATGACAGCGCCTGGCAGGAGCCATGTTGATTTTAGCTTGGAACTGTCGAGGTCTGGGACAGCCTCGGACAGTTCAAGAGTTGATCCGCATCATGCGGAAGTACAGCCCTAGTCTTGTATTTATCTCTGAAGCAAGACAAAATAAAGAAATAATTCAGAGTTTGTGTCCGCGTTTGGGTCTGAGGTGTTGTCTACCTGTGTGTTTAGGAGGAAAAGGTGGGGGGCTTGCTTTGTACTGGAGTGAGGAAGTTAATGTAAACCTGATAAGTTTCGGTAACCATCATATTGATATTAGAATTGTGGAGCCAAATGGTCTCAAATGGAGATGCACCTTTGTTTATGGTGAACCGAAAGCACAGGACAGACCTGAGATGTGGAAGCTCCTAAGAAGAATAAAAACTGATGTAAAAGAGCCCTGGCTGATGATGGGGGATTTTAATGAAGCGATGTGGCAGCATGAACACCTATCAACAACAAAAAGAAATGAAAGGCAAATGGAGAATTTCAGAAATGTTCTCTCTGAATGTAATCTTCATGACCTGGGTTTCTCGGGACTGCCATGGACATACAACAATAAGCAAAAAGGGAAAAAGAATGTGAGAGTCAGACTTGATAGGGCAACTGCGAGTCCTGAATGGTCAAACCATTTTCCTCAAGCTGAAGTTAAGCATCTAATTTCCTCTAGATCATATCATTGTCCTATTCTCCTAAGTTGCACAAATATCAGTGAACGGGAAAATACGCCCAGACTGGCAAGATACGAAATGATGTGGGAAAGAGAGGAATCCTTGGAGCATGAGATAAACATGGCTTGGAATGGGCATGCGTCTGCTTCTTGCTTGCAAATGGTACACACGAAACTGAAGGCAACTATGGAATCTCTTAATGATTGGAGTAGAAGTAAGTTTGGTGCTGTGACAAAAGAGATAAATAAATTAAAGAAAGATCTGGAAATTGCACAAAGTAGGCAGTACACTGGTTACTCAAAAGAGGTTGAAGATTTAAATCGAAGACTTGATGAGTTGTTGCTTAGAGAGGAAATAATGTGGAGACAAAGGTCAAGAATTACATGGTTAAAACATGGTGATCAGAATACCAAAAATTTTCATAGAAAAGCCACATGGCGAGCCAAAAAGAACAAAATAAAAATGCTAAAGAATAGTGATGACCAGGAGGTACAAGACCAAGGTGGAATAGAAAAGATGGCAAACGAGTATTTTGATAGCATGTATACAAAGGACAATCAAGTAGTTCCAGAACTCATTGAAGAACTGATTGACCAAAAGGTGACACAAGATATGAACACAAACCTGATCCATGAATTCTCAGATAGAGAAATTGGAGATGCCTTATTCCAAATAGGCCCTCTAAAAGCACCTTGTGCTGATGGTTTTCCGGCTAGGTTTTTTCAGAGAAATTGGGGGGTTCTCAAAGAGGAAATCATTGCTGCTGTTAGGAAGTTCTTTCAAGACGGGACTCTGCCACCTGAGATAAATGAAACGGTCATTGTCCTTATTCCAAAAATTAATGATCCAGTATATCTTAAAGATTTCAGGCCTATATCTTTGTGCAATGTTATTTACAAGGTAGTGGCTAAATGTATCGCTAACAGACTGAGACCCATGCTTGATAGTCTAATAAGTGAATACCAGAGTGCTTTCATTCCGGGTCGTCTAATAACAGACAATGCTCTTATTGCCTTCGAGTGCTTTCATAGCATTCAAAAAGGCAAGAAAAAAGAAGGAACTTTCTGTGCTTATAAGTTGGATCTCATAAAGGCATATGAGCGAGTTGATTGGAATTATCTTGAGAAAATTCTAACAAAATTTGGTTTTCATCAAAAATTTGTAGGTTGGATTATGGAATGTATTTCCTCGGTTCAGTACAAGGTAAAGGTAAATGGCTTTCTCACAAATGGTTTCAAGCCAACAAGGGGAATCAGACAAGGAGATCCCCTGTCTCCTTATCTATTCCTCTTTGTTGGAGAGGGTTTGTCAAGAGTTTTGCAACGAGCAGTGTACCTGGAGGAGTTGCGTGATTTGAAGATTTGCAGACGTGCCCCAGGTATATCACATTTGCTGTTTGCTGATGACAGCTTACTATTTTTTGAAGCAAACACAACACAAGCAGCATAATAAAGGCTGCAATTGGCATTTTTGAGATTGGCTCTGGGCAGCTAGTAAATCCAAGTAAATGCTCCATAATGTTTAATGAAAATTGCCCGGAAGAAATACAGGGAAACATCTTGGCGATTTTGGAAGTCGAACAAAGCTCTTTTGAAGAAAAATATTTGGGGCTCCCGACTCCTGATGGCCGTATGAAAGCTTCTAGGTTCCAGCCTTTAAAAGAGAGATTTAGGAAAAGACTAACGGACTGGTCAGAGAAATATGCATCAATGGGTGCAAAAGAAGCATTGATAAAATCTGTGGCTCAAGCATTTACAGTCTATGTCATGGGAGTGTTCAAGCTCCCAGATGGTTTCCATGAGGATTACACGAAGTTGATAAGGAATATCTGGTGGGGAGAAGAAGAGAATAAGAGGAAGATTCATTGGGCAGCTTGGGATTTGTTGACTGAGCCAAAGTCTATGGGTGGAATGGGTTTCAGAGATCCAAAATGTTTTAACCAAGCTTTACTAGCTAGGCAGGCTTGGCGACTCTTGCAAAAACCAAACTCAATATGTGCAAAGCTAATGAAAGCCGGATACTACCCAAATGGAAACATGGTTGATACTGTTTTTCCTAAGGATAGCTCGCAAAGCTAGAAAGGTGTCGAACATGGACTTGAACTGTTAAAAAAGGGGATTATATGGCACGTGGGAAATGGGGAAAAAATCCAAATATGGAGAGACAATTGGATTCATAGAGAAGGAAATCTGAAAATAGTAAGCAAAAGGAAGAAATGTAGACTAAAGAAAGTGAAAGCCCTTTTTGGAAATGGTGTAAACAGGTGGAATGAAGATCTGGTCAATACCACCTTTCAGGCTTTTGATGCAGAGCAGATTCTAAAAATAATAGTCCCCTCAAATGGGATAGAAGATACCCTGGCTTGGCATTATGAAAATAATGGCATCTTTACAGTAAAGAGTGCATACAAGCTTGCAACAAGACTGAATAAAAAAGACCATGGTGCATCAAGCAAAAACCCAGATGGAAGCAGATCCGTATGGAAAAATATTTGGAAAACTAATGTTCCAAACAAGGTGAGGATTTTCAGTTGGCGCTTGGCTTCTGATAACCTTCCTACAAGGGAGAATAAAAGACGTAGAACTTTGGAAATCCAAAACACTTGCGTTGTTTGCAGAAATGCAAAGGAAGATAGTTTCCATGCGACTGTGGAATGTACAAAAGCAAGAGCACTCAGAGAGAAAATGAGAGAGTTCTGGGTTTTGTCTAAAGAAGAAGATTTCAGAAGAACGGGTACTGATTGGCTATTGATCCTTCTTGATAAAACAAACAAAGTCATGCACCAGCCTATTCTTCTACTCTTATGGAGATCCTGGCATCTAAGGAACGACATCTGCCATGCAAGGGGAGATGCTACCATTGAACAATCTGCCAGGTTTCTTCTTTCTTATGTTCATAATTTAAATGATAATCCCTCGAAATGTGTGGCTCATGTTTGTACAGATAAAAAGGGGAAAAGACAGGCTCACGAAGCTCAATATGTTGAAGTACAAAACAAAAAGAAGACTGATGCAAACCAGATCGGGTGGATCACACCACCTATAGGATGGCTAAAGGTAAATGTAGATGGATCGTTTGTACAAGATACTGGAAAAGGAGTAACAGGGGCTGTTATTAGAGACCATCAAGGACATGTTGTGGCGGCATCGGGGAACATTCTTGCAAGTTGTAATAGTGCAGAGGAGGCTGAAGCTCGAGCCCTCATTGATGGTGCTAAATTGGCTAGTGAATGGAGTAATTCACCTATTATCTTCGAATCTGATTGTGCCAATGTGGTAAAAGAACAACAGAAGGGACATGAATCGGCAACACATCTGAGAAGCATATATTCTGATTTTGCTGTAGCAGTTGCTGTTTTCCCTAGGTGGAAGTGTGTTTTAGCTAGAAGAGCTCAGAATTATTCGGCGCACGAGTGCGCAGCCTATGTTAGGCATTTAGGTGTTGGTTGTGTTTGGAAGAATTATTTCCCTCAACGTATAGCTGAAGCTATGCTGTCAGATTGTAACCTTTCACCTGTTTTGATATAATTGAAGCTCTTTAGCCCTCAAAAGAAAAAATGTAAACTGGTAGTTCTGCTGCATTGCTTGAACGTGGTATTGGGATACTTTTTTTTTTCCGCTGAGGTACTACTTTTTTATTTAGGGAAATGTGTCTTTCCTTTGGTAAGTAATGGGCCGGCGTGGTTGCAACGTGGGAGCAGCCCAGTGCAACTGAGGAAAAATAAAACAAGTTGTGGCCACTGCCGCCGGCCGTTAGAACATAACCGGATCCAGTGCAATAGTGCAGGGAGGGATCCAGGCCCGGTTTTTCCTCAGAAAAGGACGGTCCAGGTTCATCAGCAGCCCATGCCCGAGTTCAAGTCGCTTCTTCCTCCACTCGAACGGAATCGTCACCACACCACATCCACAAGTTCACAGCCGCTACCCCACACCGCGCGCGGCTGTCGTCCTCCGAGGTCCGGCCGCAGGGAGCTCGACCTTCGCACGCCACGGCTCCGTCCGCAACCTGGCCGCATCCACACTACAGATCCGCGATGAACTCGTCAAATTGGGAAGAAGAGTTGGGGTAGGAAATGCATTTCATGGGTGGGGAATGAGGATCAGAAAGAACTCTCACGAAGGAACCCTCAGTGGTTGGTCGGACAGATCATTGTTTCCATGCATGTGTCCCACTTTTTATAAGGCACCGACGAATCAGTGTTTGCATGGAATGGCAGAGAGTGCACCGATTGCAACAAGATTACATGTTTTAGGTAATATCCAATCAGGAACATCCGTGCCTTGAGTGTCAAATCGTGACACAAGCTTCCTAGAGAAGGGATGGCAACCCAATGTCGAGCAAGATTGCTCTGCTTGGACAAACAACACTCAGTGGCTCGTCTATGTTGGAAAATCAAGAACAACTTCCACCACCGGAGGAGCTAGGTGAGTATGCATAACATCACAGAGCCACGTTCAGCGTCAAACCCCCCCCCCCCGTCCCGTCCCCTCGCGTCGCCCCCTCCAGGCGACCGAGGGGCGAAAACCCTAGATCCCGCCGCCACCGTCCCCTCCCACCATCTCCTCCCTCCCGTCGCCCCCAGAGGCGGCCGCCGGACAAGTCCGTGCAGCGCCAGGGAAAGGGGCGGCGGGGAGCTCGCGCATCTCGCACGGACGCGGGTAGCAGGAGGGACCTGCCCCGTCTTGGCCAGCGGCGGCGGCGCCGCCGGAGCCCTCTTCTCTGCGCAGACGCTGGTCCGTGATCTCCAGGCACCTCCTCCATGATCCTGCGCTGCGACCGGTGGGGTGTGCGACGGCCGGCCTTGGCTGGCCACGACCAGATCTGACCAGGCGGGGGCCTGCGGTCAACCTGGCGCCCTCCTCCGGCGGTCGACGACCCGCTATGGTGGTGCTATGGGGAACGGGCTTGGCTGCCGAGGCGGGGACCTCGACAGCGTGTGCGATGATGACCCACAAGTATAGGGGGTGTATCGTAGTACTTTCGATAAATAAGGGTCTGTTCGGTTCGAGAATCATGTGGAACGGAATGTCACCGTTCCATTCCGACGAAGGATTCTCGCGTTCGGTTTTGCTGTGGAACGGAACCAGCTCATTCCCCAAAAGCGAATATTCGCTCAATATTCGGAATACACCCGTCCGGCTGAATCGGCCGGACGAGGTGGAACGGGTCGCTGTCCTCTCGCTAACCACCCTCACCTCTCGCTAACCACACGCGATGGCCCCGATTCTGAGTCCCCCAGGCGAGCGCCGGCGGCGACGACCGGAGCACGCCGCGGCGATGACCGGAGTCCGCCCCAGCCACGGCCCGAGGCGCGGCGGCGCGGATACGACCAGCCACGACCGCGGAGGTCGCCGGGCGCGGGCAGGCGACGGAGCGGGGACGGTGGCCTCGTCCAGGCGTGGGGACGGCGGCCTCGTCCAGGCACGGCGCGACGGCGGCCTGACACCAGCTCCGGCCCCGAGCCTCTCTCTCCTTGCTCCCGCCTGGCCGCCACCAGCTCCGGCCCAGAGCGCGCCGGCGCGGCCCGACTCCGCCACCCGGCCACCTCCAGCTCCAGCTCCATGCGCCACCCGCACCCGAGGTCGCCACCGCCCGGCCGCTGCGCTCCCCCAGCTCGCTCCCGAGCTTCCTCGACCAGCGCAAGGATGATTAGGCTCTAATTAGGCTCTAATTAATAATGTTTAGATTAATTAGGCTCTAATTAATTAAATTTTAGATTAACTCCATGTGGTTCCATTCCCTCCTTTCCAGATCAACCGAACGCAAGGATGAAGTGGAATGGAATGGAGTGGAATGGAATGGTTCCATTCCATTCCACTTCATCCGAAAAACGAACACACCCTAAGAGTGTCGAACCCAACGAGGAGCACAAGGTGTTGACAAGCATTTTCGATGAAGGATTCACTGTAAATGCTCACAGACAAGTATTCAGGGGGTTTTGATATAGCAGATGAATAAAGTACGAGTAAGTAAAATGCGAGAGAAATAATTGCAGCGAGTGACCCAATCCTTTTTAGCACAAAGGACAAGCCGGTTTGTTTACTTATAATGACCAAACGTTCTTGAGAAAACACGGGGATTTTAGTCTAGTGCTTTCGCTTCATATAGTTGATTAATCTTCATTGTTTTGATAAGTGTTGTGTGGGTGAACCTATGCTAATGCACCACCCTTCCTAGGACTAATACATACTTGTGATTATACCCCTTGCAAGCATCCGCAAATACAAGAAAGTAATTAAGATAAATCTAACCACAGCCTTAAACTCTAAGATCCTGCTATCCCTCCTGCATCGATATACCAACGGGGGTTCAGGTTGCTATCACTCCGGCAACCCCACAATTAGCAACCGACTACAAGATGCACTCCCCTAGGCCCATAAAGGTGAAGTATCATGTAGTCGACGTTCACATGACACCACTAGAAGAATAACACCACAACTTAAATATCATAACATTGAATATTACTCAACATAGTTCACTACTAACATTTAGACTTCACCCATGTCCTCAAGAACTAAACGAACTACTCACGAGAAATCATATGGAACATAATCAGAGGTGATATGATGATGAATAACAATCTGAACATAAACCTTGGTTCAATGGTTTCACTCAATAGCATCAATAACAAGTAGAAATCAACACCGGGAGAGTTTCCCCTATCAAACAATCAAGATCCAACCCAAATTGTTACAGCGGTGACGACGTGCAGCGGTGGAGATGGCGGTGATGATGATGGAGATGATGGTGATGTCGATGGAGATGATGTCCAGCTCGATGACGGTGACGATGGCGTCGATTTCCCCCTCCGGGAGGGAATTTCCCAGGCGGATTCCTGCCCGCCGGAGAGCTCTTTTCTCTCTGGTGTTTTTCCGCCCCGCAGAGGCGGCTGTGACCCTTCGCGACCACCCCCTGGTGCTTAGGTTTTCGGGGCGAAGAAGTACGCGAAGGAGAGGAGGCCAGAGGGGGCTGTGGGCCCCCTCCCCACAAGGCGGCGCGACCAGGGCAGGGCCCGCGCCGGCCTATGAGGGGGGCCCATGGCGGCCCTCCTCGGCTCCTCCTCATGGCTCTCTTCGTCCTCTGGAAAAATAGGATTTTTCATATAATTTCCGTCAATTGCTGATCTTCCGAAATATTGCATTCTGACGGTGCTTTTTCCAGCAGAATCCTGACTCCGGTGCGCGATTCTCCAATAATCATGAAACAAGCAAAATAGATGAAATAACATAAGTATCATCTCTAAATATGAAATATATCAATGAATAACAAGTAAATTATGATATAAAATAGTGATGCAAAATGGACGTATCAACTCCCCCCAAGCTTAGACTTCGCTTGTCCCCAAGCGAAACTGAACTCAGTAAACAAGACCACATGTTTATGGAGTGAAGAGTCGATAAATAAAATACGGACAAGAAGAATCATATCAATTCACACAAGACATTCTAGTGAACAACTTCCTCATATAATTCAACTTGAAGCAAGTAGAAGGTAATCACAAATAAAGGTGCATAAGAAATCATAATTGGTAATGGCAAACTTCGTTCTTGGTCAAAGAATAATTAACATATTATCCTTATTCATCGAGCAGCGCTCTTATATTAAATCTTATATAGCACAACTTGCATACTCAATCATAATAATCTCCTCATAATCATTGATAACTCTCGAAGCTATATTCATTCGGATAAAACTCGTACTTAAACAAGGAAGAATAAAAGGCATGATTAAATAGATCACAATATAGATGGTTTGATCACAACAACTCAATTGCTTGCTTAAGATGGAGGGAAATAGGTTTACTGACTCAACATAAAAGTAAAAGATAGGCCCTTCACAGAGGGAAGCAGGGATTAAATCATGTGCTAGAGCTTTTCAAGTTTTGAAATCATATAGAGAGCATAAAAGTAAAGTTTTGAGAGGTGTTTGTTGTTGTCAACGAATGGTAGCGGGTACTCTAACCCCCTTGCCAGACAAACTCTCAAAGAGCGGCTCCCATAAAGTTTTATTTTGGTTGACACTCCTTCCAACCCTTGCTTTCACAAACCATGGCTAACCGAATCCTCGGGTGCCTGCCAACAATCTCATACCATGAAGGAGTGCCTTTTTATTTTAGTTTTATTTAGATGACACTCCTCCCCACCTTTGCTTTCTCAAGCCATGGCTAACCGAATCCTCGGGTGCCGTCCAACACATACCATGGAGGAGTGTCTATTTGTTAAATTATGAAAGTTAATTAATTTGGGACTGGGAACCCCAATGCCAGCTCTTTTTGCAAAGTTATTGGATAAGTGGATGAAGCCACTAGTCCATTGGTGAAAGTTGCCCAACAAGATTGAAAGATAAACACCACATACTTCCTCATGAGCTATAAAACATCGACACAAATAAAGGATGATAAATTTTTGAATTGCTTAAAGGTAGCACACGAAGTATTTACTTGGAGTGGCGCAAAATACCACATAATAGGTAGTTATGGTGGACACTCATGGCATAGGTTTGGTTCAAGGGTCTGTATGCATGAAAGCATTCCTTCTCAGTACAGGTTTTTGGCTAGCAAGGTTGATTAGCAAGTGTCGTCGTGGTGAACAGACAGATGCCATAGGATGGCTTAAGTTGGGGCCGAATGGACGCTAGAGGATTCGGGGGAGGGTTTGTGATTAGATGGGATGAACTTCCGGATGGTTTCCTCAAGAACCTAGCCAAGGCTAGAGGTTGAAGAAGAAAGACACAAGGAAGAACTCGCTCTAGATCATTTTCTTTATTGATCTCCACAGGTTACAAGTTTGTGCTTACGGGATTTCTCTCTCTGCTCATCGCTCCCGAGTACGGGTGTGCCCCCTCTCCTTATATAGGGGAGAGGGTGGCTTACAGGGGAAGAAACCCTAATGGCATCTTTGACTAGACAAACTACTTTACAAAGTTACTTTAATTATAGATGACACCGGGGTCTTCTTTAATCAGGGAGGCTGACGTCCTCCGGCTTCTTTCATCGTCATCCTCCTCTTTGTCGTCAGGCCTTTGTTTAAAGCTACTTTGCTTAGCTCATCTTTGTCCTCTAGTTCTGGACAGAATCTTTGACCAGTCCTGCCGACATGCTCTTCTTTCCGGTATCCCGGTGTCTTCTTTACCCGGTTCCGGTATACCCCTCTTGGGGATACCGGCTTAGCTTTACTTAGCCAAACTCTTATCTTTGTGCTCCGGTATGAACATTAAACCGGTATCTTGATGGCTTAAACCATCCGGTTTGGCATGCCTTTGGCATACCGGGGGTCATCCCCCCAACATTAGTCCCCGAAGCTGGTATAGTCTGGCGGATTCTATCCAACAGACCATGCCAGGTTCTCACGTCTTTGGATACCAGTTTAACCTATCCGGCGCTTAGCTTAGATCCGGCACCTTTTCCCGGACTCACGTTTTCTCTCTTTGCAAGGCGTTTTCCGGTATCTTATCCTCCGGCATCTTAGTCATTAAACACCTCCTCGGGGAAGTCGAGAATTTCTCGGGCCCCGCGCCTGTCAGTGACATGCGCACTCTGACTGACGCGTCAGTGTTAGGGGTCACTTCCCTTCGGCTTCCGCGCGCGTATTAACTGCCTCATAGCGGATCCTAACCACCGTTCTGGATCCGTGTGCACCTCCTTGTGGCTTTCTATTTTTACGCGTGTATCGCTGCGCCACGCGGCGGCCCGTGGAGCGAACCGTCGCGGCCCGCGGACCGAACCGCCGCGGCCCGGCGGTTTTCGGCCCACCTCTCTCTTTCTTTATAAGAGGAAACCGCCCCCTCTTCTTCCTCTTCTCGCATTCCCCACTTCTTCGCGCACAGCGTCCTTTGCTCTCTGCGCCTCCGCCGCTTCGTTCGCCGCTCGAGCTTCACCGCCCGGCGAATCTCCGCTACTACTCCGCCGGACGTCGCCGAACTTCGCCGCGCGAAAAACCTCTGTGGTGCTCCTCTCGCGGTCACGGCATTGGTGTTTCCTCAAGCTCTTCTCCACCTCGCCGTCGACGGACCTCCTCGCCAACCGCAAGCTCGCCACTCCACCGGCGAGCCACTTCCTCTGCGACTCCGCCGCCTCAGGTTAGGCTCAATCTGCGTTTACCCCTCTTTTGCTTGCTTTCTAGATCTTGAGTTGGTAGTGTATTTACTTCTCCTTTTCTTTTGCTTTTTCTCTCACTCGTAGATCTTCGCGCGGGGTAAATCGTGGGATTCGTGTTTCTCCGCGTCAAATCTCATGTCTAGTGAGGAGTCTTCCTCTCGCCTCTTCTTCGCCTCTTCCTCTGATAGCCGGCATAGCCAATCCTCCGACGGATTAACCGCCGATCTTGTCCAGATGGACATCGATTCCGGTAGCGACCAAGAAGCCGGTAGTTCTAGCCAAGCTTCCGGTGTAGATCCCGCTGGTATCACACGCGGGGCCTGGATGGGCTCCAATGTTAGCCAGTACGAAATTGACTGGCTTTACCGGTCCAGGAGGATTCCAGAAGGAGTATCCTGCCGGCTCCCTGGCGACGAGATTGAACCGGTGCTTGAACCCGGTGAACGCGTTGTTTTTCTCGCTCACTTCGAGCGCGGCTTCGGCCTTCCCGCCTCTCCTTTCTTCCGGAGTTTCCTTGATTTTTACCAACTCCAACCTCACCATCTTCCCGGCAACGCCGTTTTCTACCTCTCTTGCTATGCCACCTTTATGGAGGCTTATATCGGCATTCGTCCCATTCACGAGACGTTTGCCCGTTTCTTTGCTCTTCGGATCAATTCCGTTCAGGGCAAAGAAATCCCTAAACCCAAACCTCCCGTACAATGCGGGTCTTGCATCATCGGCTCCCGCCAAGGGAGCCCTTTTTTCAAGTTTTCCGGTCTCGAGTCATGCCGGCTATGGCAAGGGACCTTCTTCTACGTGAAGAACAACGGCGCCGCAGATCTCATCGATCCGCCGCCTTTAATCCGGCGCCGCCCAGAAAAATCAACTGGAGCTACAACCCGAAGACAGATCACATCGAAACAAACCGGGTGGTACGCTTCATGGAGAAGCTGACGAAGGAGACTAACATCTGCTCCGATGATATTATCCGCGCCTTCATCTCGCGTCGGGTGCTTCCTCTTAAGCGCCGCATTCATAAGATGAGCGAGATGTACGGTCCCGGTGATCCTACCAAGATCACCGGACTTCCTCTCGACGAAGAAGGACATTGTCCTCAAGGCTAGGCAGATCTGCCAGACTGCCATGCCGGATAATTGGGAATGGGGCCTCAGGCCCCTCAGTTCCACTAACCCTCCGACCCAAGAAGTAAGAAATTACGCAACTTGGGTCAGTTTACCGGTAACTTTTATACTGTGACTAACCCTTTTTTCTTTTGTTTTCAGGCTAAGGACCGCTTCCCCCGCATTGACTCAGACCGGCGAGGCCCTTGCCAGAAGCGTGCTCTGGACAAGTTCGACCCGGACCCCTTCATTCATTGGCAGGATCTGAAGATGGGCCGGACTCCAGCCTCGCGCCTCGGCAAATCTCCACCGGAACCATCCGGTTCGTCTGACGACCTGACCTTGCTTGAGGTAGCTCTTCTTTTGATCTCTCATATTCTTCTGTTATTGTTCCTCTGTAGATGTTCCCTCAGCCAACATCAACCCACAGGTCCACGAGCACGTTCCTCCCCTGCAGGCCGAGGCAGGCCAAGAGTTTGTGGAGAAACTCATGGCCCAAGGCCAAAAGAACAAGGCTCCGGCCTCTGACGCCGGTTCGAGCCGGGCCCCCGCATCCAAGCGCTTCCGGACTGAACCCTTTGCGGGGAAGGTCGCGAGCGTGAGGCGCTACAAGAGCGAGCGGATGCCGACCTCTTCCGGGTAAGGCCCCGTTTCTCTGCTTGTTTTGTTTTCACCAAGCTCTTTTCCGGTTGCTTTCTTCCAACCCTTTCTTTTTCTCTCTTTCAGCCCCGCGCTCAAGCTCGGCCCCAGGCCTGAGGGCTCTGCCGGATCCGCAAGGCCCTCAACTCCTCCTCCTCACTCAAGTCCGGCACCATCTGGTGCCGGCATTACCTCTACCTCCCCTCTGGGAGGCACTACAAGTTCGGGGCGCGCGGCCCCTACACCGCCAGATCACCGCGCGGAGGAGGACCTTGTCTCCCCTCCCGAGAACCAAGACACCGGCGCCTGCAACATCGGCGCCGGAGAAGAAGCTCTGGTTCCTCCTGTCCTAGAAAAGAAAAAGATGAAGAAGACCAAGACGTCTTCCCCCTCCATAGCCGCGCCGGAAACTTCCGCGCCGGCAAGCTCCAACCCGGGTGACGCGCCTGGCGCTCCCCCTTCTCCCAGGACCACGCCAACGCCACCGCCGGAAGCTCCTCGCACCGAGCCAGCCGGTGCCACTCCAACGGTGCCGCCGCCCAAGACCTTGACGCTCGTCAAGGGGAAGGCAACTGCCTCTAGCGCCCCCTCGGGCGGCCAGCAGCCCTTGGCGCTACACGTCGCCGGTGCCGCTAGCGCTGCCGGCGAGAAGGCCACCGGCCTGCTTGGCCGGATCACCGAGTTCCAGCGCGAAGGCCGGGAGCTGGGGCACTTGCTGCCCTACGCGGAGAAGTGGAACGCTGCGGACATGTCCAAGGCGACCCGCGGCCTGGGCAAGGACCGGCTACCGGCGCCGACCACTGTTGGTGAGCGGTGCTCAGAAGAGCACTTCATGCGGCTGCGTCGGGCCGTCAAGGAGCTGGACAGCGCGTGGTTCGATGCCACGAATAACATGATGGTAAGTCTCACAAAGCCTGTTCCATTTTTTGATTTATCTTGGTTCCTCTTCTTCTGGCTCTTTTCTATCTTTCCTTGAACTTTCAACTTTATGCCGGTTTCTCTTTTTGCTGAATCTTGTCTATCCTCCCAGTCCCCGAGTTTCGTGCTGAGAGCGTAGCTCTTAGCGCGAAACTTAACTAGAAACGCGCGAAACCGACATAGCCAGTCCCCGAGTTTCGGGTTAAGATCTTCGCTCTTAGCGCGAAACTTAACTAGAAACACGCGAAACCGGCATAGCCAGTCCCCGAGTTTCGGGTTAAGATCTTTGCTCTCAGCTAACATCATTTCCTTGAACAGACCACGGCTGACGCTCGGAAGATCCTTTTTGAGGAGCTTCTTTGGGAGCACCGGGACCTCGCTGAGGCACACAGCAAGTGCCAAGGTAAATCTCTGCGCCTCCGGCATCTTTTTACCGGAAAGCTTTCTTTCTCTCAATTCTTAACACTTATGATTTTCTGTTTCAACAGCCATCCCGGAAGCTTCTATTGAGGCCTCAGGACGCAGCTTGCCGCCGCCCAAGGTACAGCTTCCTGTTTTCCAGTTAACTTGCTTTCTCTAGATTGTATCAGTACAACTTTGCTAACACTCTCTTTCCGGGTTTCAGAGGAGAAGGACCAACTTATCCGGCAGCATCAGGAGGATCTGAGCGCCCAGGGAGCCAGCTATAAGGAGCTCAAGGACCAGCTTATCCAGCTTGGTCTTGACCATGCCAAGGCGCTGAAGGCTGCTGAATCCGCTGCGGAGGCCAAGCTGCATGAGGCGCTGGAGGATGCTGGCAATGCCAACGTGGTGTTGCGGGGTGAGCTGGAAGAGGCCGCCAAGGCGCGGAAGGCAGCCGAGGAGAAGGCCGCGCGGCTGGAGGCGGAACAGAAGGAGTACGACCTTCTGGTTACGTAGACTGACGCGCTTGCCCTCCGTAAGTTTCTCTTTTTTTCTTTCCGGTTCCTGCTTATAAGCTTATCTGTTCCGGTAGCATGTGCTTAGCTTCTTTTCTTTGTCTTGCAGGGCTCTTCCCGGACTCCCAGGCGTTTGCTGTAAAGAAGGTTGGAGAGCGCCGGGTGCTACAGGCATACGAGAACCTGGGTGCGCCCTGGGATCCCTATGACCACCTGGTTGCGCTGAACGCGCGGGTCTCCCACATGCGCTGCGTGGATCGGAACCTCTCTGACATTCCGCAGTTGGCCACCCAGCTCTACATGACTCTTTCGCCTGGAGAAGAAGTGCCAGACACCTTCTCCCTCATCAGCGACCGCCTGAAGGGTGCCGGCCGAAGGATCCGGGAGTGGCAGTGCTCTGCTGCCCGTGCCGGAGCAGACTCAGCGCTTCGCGTTGCCTGCTCCTGGTACCCGGAGCTGGACCTGGACGCCTTCACCGGCGTGCGCGAAGGGGCTGAAATCGACCTGGACCCGGTCCTCACCGCTAAGCGGCAGGATCGAGCGTACCACATCGCGGAGTATGCTGATATGCGCACCTTCATCCCCCCTCCTACAGACGTTGATGGCGTGTAACTCACACGTTCGTTGGGAACCCCAAGAGGAAGGTATGATGCGCACAGCAGCAAGTTTTCCCTCAGAAAGAAACCAAGGTTTATCGAACCAGGAGGAGCCAAGAAGCACATTGAAGGTTGATGGCGGCGGGATGTAGTGCGGTGCAACACCAGAGATTCCGGCGCCAACGTGGAACCTGCACAACACAACCAAAGTACTTTGCCCCAACGAAACAGTGAGGTTGTCAATCTCACCGGCTTGCTGTAACAAAGGATTAACCGTATTGTGTGGAAGATGATTGTTTGCAGAGAAAAGAGTAAAACAAGTATTGCAGCAGATTTGTATTTCAGTATTAAAGAATGGACCGGGGTCCACAGTTCACTAGAGGTGTCTCTCCCATAAGATAAAAGCATGTTGGGTGAACAAATTACAGTCGGGCAATTGACAAATAGAGAGGGCATAACAATGCACACACATGTCATGATAAGTATAGTGAGATTTAATTGGGCATTACGACAAAGTACATAGACCGCCATCCAACTGCATCTATGCCTAAAAAGTCCACCTTCAGGTTATCATCCGAACCCCTTCCAGTATTAAGTTGCAAAGCAACGAGACAATTGCATTAAGTATGGTGCGTAATGTAATCGACAACTACATCCTTAGACATAGCATCAATGTTTTATCCCTAGTGGCAACAAGACACAGCACAACCTTAGAACTTTCGTCACTCGTCCCGGTTGTGCGAGGCATGAACCCACTATCGAGCATAAATACTCCCTCTTGGAGTTAAGAGCAAAAACTTGGCCGAGCCTCTACTAATAACGGAGAGCATGCAAGATCATAAACAACACATATGTAATAACTTGATAATTAACATAACATGGTATTCTCTATCCATCGGATCCCGACAAACACAACATAGAGTATTACGGATAGATGATCTTGATCATGTTAGGCAGCTCACAAGATCCAACAATGAAGCACAATGAGGAGAAGACAACCATCTAGCTACTGCTATGGACCCATAGTCCGGGGGTGAACTACTCACTCATCACTCCGGAGGTGACCATGGCGGTGAAGAGTCCTCCGGGAGATGAATCCCCTCTCCGGCAGGGTGCCGGAGGAGATCTCCGGAATCCCCGAGATGGGATTGGCGGCGGCGGCGTCTCGGTAAGGTTTTCCGTATCGTGGTTTTTCGCATCGGGGGTTTCGCGACGGAGGCTTTAAGTAGGCGGAAGGGCAACGTGGGGGCCACACGAGAGCCCCACACCACGGGTCGGCGCGGCCAAGACCTGGGCCGCGCCGCCCTATGGTGGCGGCCCCTCGTGGCCCCACTTCGACTCCTCTTCAGTCTTCCGGAAGCTTCGTGGCAAAATAGGACCCTGGGTCTTGATTTCGTCCAATTCCGAGAATATTTCGTTACTAGGATTTCTGAAACCAAAAACAGCAGAAAACAACAACTGGCTCTTCGGCATCTCGTTAATAGGTTAGTTCCAGAAAATGCACGAATATGACATAAAGTGTGCATAAAACATGTAGGTATCATCAATAATATGACATTGAACATAAGAAATTATCGATACGTCGGAGACGTATCAGCATCCCCAAGCTTAGTTCTGCTCGTCCCGAAGCGAGTAAAACGATAACAAAGATAATTTCCGAAGTGACATGCCATCATAACCTTGATCATACTATTTGTAAACATATGTAATGAATGTAGCGATCAAAACAATGGTAATGACATGAGTAAACAAGTGAATCATAAAGCAAAGACTTTTCATGAATAGTACTTCAAGACAAGCATCAATAAGTCTTGCATAAGAGTTAACTCATAAAGCAATAAATCAAAGTAAAGGTATTGAAGCAACACAAAGGAAGATTAAGTTTCAGCGGTTGCTTTCAACTTATAACATGTATATCTCATGGATAATTGTCAACATAGAGTAATATAACAAGTGCAATATGTAAGTATGTAGGAATCAATGCACAGTTCACACAAGTGTTTGCTTCTTGAGGTGGAGAGAGATAGGTGAACTGACTCAACATAAAAGTAAAAAGAATGGTCCTTCGAAGAGGAAAGCATCGATTGCTATATTGGTGCTAGAGCTTTTATTTTGAAAACATAAAACAATTTTGTCAACGGTAGTAATAAAGCATATGAGTTATGTAAATTATATCTTACAAGTTGCAAGTCTCATGCATAGTATACTAATGGTGCCCGCACCTTGTCCTAATTAGCTTGGACTACCGGATCTTTGCAATACACATATTTTAACCAAGTGTCACAATGGGGTACTTCGATGCCGCCTGTACAAAGGTCTAAGGAGAAAGCTCGCATTTTGGATTTCTCGCTTTTGATTATTCTCAACTTAGACATCCATACCGGGACAACATGGACAACAGATAATGGACTCCTCTTTAATGCATAAGCATGTGACAACAATTATTATTCTCATATGAGATTGAGGATATATGTCCAAAACTGAAACTTCCACCATGAATCATGGCTTTAGTTAGCGGCCCAATGTTCTTCTCTAACAATATGTATGCTCCAACCATTAAGGTGGTAGATCTCTCTTACTTCGGACAAGACGGACATGCATAGCAACTCACATGATATTCAACAAAGAATAGTTGATGGCGTCCCCGAAGCATGGTTATCGCACAACAAGCAACTTAATAAGAGATAAAGTGCATAAGTACATATTCAATACCACAATAGTTTTTAAGCTATTTGTCCCATGAGCTATATATTGCAAAGGTGAATGATGGAATTTTAAAGGTAGCACTCAAGCAATTTACTTTGGAATGGCGGATAAATACCATGTAGTAGGTAGGTATGGTGGACACAAATGGCATAGTGGTTGGCTCAAGTGTTTTGGATGCATGAGAAGTATTCCCTCTCGATACAAGGTTTAGGCTAGCAAGGTTATTTGAAACAAACACAAGGATGAACGGTACAGCAAAACTCACATAAAAGACATATTGTAAACATTATAAGACTCTACACCGTCTTCCTTGTTGTTCAAAACTCAATACTAGATGTTATCTAGACTCTAGAGAAACCAAATATGCAAACCTAATTAGCAAGCTCCAAGTGTTTCTTCATTAATGGGTGCAAAGTATATGATGCAAGAGCTTAAACATGAGCACAACAATTGCCAAGTATCAAATTATCCAAGACATTTTAGAATTACTACATGTAGTATTTTCCAATTCCAACCATATAACAATTTAACGAAGAAGAAACTTCGCCATGAATACTATGAGTAGAGCCTAAGGACATACTTGTCCATATGCTACAGCGGAGCGTGTCTCTCTCCCACAAAGTGAATGCTAGGATCCATTTTATTCAAACAAAACAAAAACAAAAACAAACCGACGCTCCAAGCAAAGTGCATAAGATGTGACGGAATAAAAATATAGTTTCAGGGGAGGAACTTGATAATGTTGTCGATGAAGAAGGGGATGCCTTGGGCATCCCCAAGCTTAGACGCTTGAGTCTTCTTAGAATATGCAGGGATGAACCACCGGGGCATCCCCAAGCTTAGAGCTTTCACTCTCCTTGATCATATTGTATCATACTCCTCTCTTGATCCTTGAAAAAACTTCCTCCACACCAAACTCGAAACAACTCATTAGAGGGTTAGTGCACAATAAAAATTAACATGTTCAGAGGTGACACAATCATTCTTAACACTTCTGGACATTTCATAAAGCCACTGGACATTAATGGATCAAAGAAATTCATCCAACATGGCAAAAGAGGCAATGCGAAATAAAAGGCAGAATCTGTCAAAACAGAACAGTCCGTAAAGATGGATTTTATTAGGGCACCAGACTTGCTCAAATGAAAATGCCCAAATTGAATGAAAGTTGCGTACATATCTGTGGATTACTCACGTAAATTGGCTTAATTTTCTGAGTTACCTACAGAGAATTAGACCCAGATTCGTGACAGCAAAGAAATCTATTTCTGCGCAGTAATCCAAATCTAGTATTTACTTTACTATCAAAGACTTTACTTGGCACAACAAAACATAAAACTAAGATAAGGAGAGGTTGCTACAGTAGTAAACAACTTCCAAGACTGATGTCTACGGGAGCTTCTATTCTTGTAGACAGTGTTGGGCCTCCAAGAGCAGAGGTTTGTAGAACAGCAGCAAGTTTCCCTTAAGTGGATCACCCAAGGTTTATCGATCTCAGGGGAGGAAGAGGTCAAAGATATCCCTCTCATGCAACCCTGCAACCACAAAGCAAGAAGTCTCTTGTGTCCCCAACACACCTAATAGGTGCACTAGTTCGGCGAAGAGATAGTGAAATACGAGGTGGTATGAATAAATGCGAGCGAGTAGTAATGGCGCCGGAAAATAGCTTGCTGGCGTGTAGTTGATGGTGGTAATATGGTAGCGAGTAGTAACGCAGATAAAACGATGAAACGAGCAGCAATAGCAGTATTTAGGAACAAGGCCTAGGGAATAGACTTTCACTAGTGGACAGTCTCAACTTTGATCACATAACAGAATAGATAAATGTATACTCTACACTCTTTTGTTGGATGATGAACACATTGCGTAGGATTACACGAACCCTCAATGCCGGAGTTAACAAGCTCCACAATTCAATGTTCATATTTAAATAACCTTAGAGTGCAAGAAAGATCAACACGACTAAACCAAGTACTAACACGAGCATGCACACTTGTCACCTTCACACTATGTAGGAGGAATAGATCACATCAATACTATCATAGCAATAGTTAACTTCACAATCTACAAGAGATCATGATCATAGCATACGCCAAGTACTAACACGGATGCACACACTATCACCATTACACCGTGCAGGAGGAATAAAACTACTTTAATAACATCACTAGAGTAGCACATAGATAAATTGTGATACAAAACACATTGCAATCATAAAGAGATATAAATAAGCACTTCACTACGCCATTCATAACGGTGAGTAAGTATTCTGTGAAATA
>NC_061509.1:7257641-7273470 GCF_022539505.1 Lolium rigidum | reverse complement strand
CGACGTATCGATAATTTCTTATGTTCCATGCCACTTTATTGATGATATCTACATGTTTTATACACATTATATGTCATATTTGTGCATTTTCCGGAACTAACCTATTAACAAGATGCCGAAGTGTCGGTTCTCGTTTTCTGCTGTTTTTGGTTTCAGAAATCCTAGTAACGAAATATTCTCGGAATTGGACGAATTCAACGCCCAGGTTCCTATTTTGCCCGGAAGCATCCAGAACACACGAGAGCCGCCAGAGGAGGGCCATGTGGGCCCCATATGATAGGGTGGCGCGGCCTGGGCCCTGGCCGCGCCAGCCTATGGTGTCGTCGCCCCTTCGACCTTCCGACGCTGCCCTTTCGCCTATATAAAGCCCCCGCACCGAAAACCCTTACGGAGGAAGCCACGGTACGCGAAACCTTCCGGAGCCGCCGCCATCGCGAAGCCAAGATCTGGGGACGGGAGTCTCTGTTCCGGCACCCTGCCGGATGGGGAAGTGCCCCGGAAGGCTTCTCCATCGACACCTGCTGCCATCTCCACCGCCATCTTCATCACCGCTGCTGCTCCCATGAGGAGGAGTAGTTCTCCATTGAGGCTCGGGGCTGTACCGGTAGCTATGTGGTTCATCTCTCTCCTATGTACTTCAATACAATAATCTCATGAGCTGCCTTACATTATTGAGATTCATATGATGATGCTTGTAATCTAGATGTCATTGTGCTAGTCAAGTGAGTTTTACTTATGTGATCTCCGGAGACTCCTTGTCCCACGTGTGTAAAGGTGACGAGTGTGTGCACCGTGTGGGTCTCTTAGGCTATATTTCACGAGAATACTTATTCATTGTTATGAATGGCATAGTGAAGTGCTTATTTATATCTCTTTATGATTGCAATGTGTTTTGTATCACAATTTATCTATGTGCTACTCTAGTGATGTTATTAAAGTAGTTTTATTCCTCCTACACGATGTAATGGTGACAGTGTGTGCATCCGTGTTAGTACTTGGTTTATGCTATGATCATGATCTCTTGTCGATTGCGAAGTTAACTATTGCTATGATAGTATTGATGTGTATTATTCCTCCTACATAAGCATGAAGGTGACGGTGTGCATGCTACGTTAGTACTTGGTTTAGTCGTATTGATCTATCTTACACTCTAAGGTTATTTAAATATGAACATTTAATTGTGGAGCTTGTTAACTCCGGCATTGAGGGTTCGTGTAATCCTACGCAATGTGTTCATCATCCAACAAGAGAGTGTAGAGTATGCATTTATCTATTCCGTTATGTGATCAATGTTGAGAGTGTCCACTAGTGAAAGTCTAATCCCTAGGCCTTGTTCCTAAATACTTGCTATCGCTGCTTATTCTTGTTTTACTTGAATTACTACTGCTGCGTTACTACTGCATGTTTACTTCCTGCAATATTACTACCATCAAGTGCACGCCAGCGAGCTATTTTTTGGCGCCGTACTACTGCTCATATTCATTCATACCACTTGTATTTCACTATCTCTTCGCCGAACTAGTGCACCTATTAGGTGTGTTGGGGACACAAGAGACTTCTTGCTTTGTGATTACAGGGTTGCTTGAGAGGGATATCTTTGACCTCTTCCTCCACCGAGTTCGATAAACCTTGGGTAATCCACTTAAGGGAAACTTGCTGCTTGTTCTACAAACCTCTGCTCTTGGAGGCCCAACAACTGTCTACAAGAATAGAAGCACCCGTAGACATCAAGCACTTTTACGGCGCCGTTGCTCGGGGAGGAAAGGTAAAAGGCACTCATACTTCGGTTCCAGGTAACAGTACTTTTCTGGCGCCATTGTGTGTGTGCTCGAAGCTATTTCCTTTAGACTCTGCAATTGCGACATTTGGTTTCTTGTATACACTAGTTAGGCATAATGGACTACAATGAGCTTCTTATTCTATTTCCTGATTTAAGACATGGATGGTTTGATGCGAAAATTAAAAAACCCATGGAACATATTAATATGAATGCTTTGAACACTATTGTTGCTAATGCTATGGAAAATTCTAAGCTTGGGGAAGGCTGGCTTTGATGAGCATGATATTTTTAGTCCCCCAAGCATTGAGGAGAAAATTTACTTTGATGATACTTTGCCTCCCATTTATGATGATTATAATGATAGTAGTCTTTTGTTACCACCTGTTATGGAGGATAAATTTGATTATGATTACAATATACCTCCTATATTTGATAGCTACTTTGTTGAATTTGCTCCCACTACAATTAATAAGAATGACTATGCTTATGTTGGGAGTAGTAATTATTTTATGCATGAGACTCATGATAAGAATGCTTTATGTGATAGTTATATTGTTGAGTTTGCTCATGATTCTACTGAAAGTTATTATGAGAGAGGAAAATATGGTTGTAGAAATTTTCATGTTACTAAAATGCCTCTCTATGTGCTGAAATTTTTGAAGCTACACTTGTTTTATCTTCCTATGCTTGTTACTTTGCTCTTCATGAACTTGTTTATTTACAAGATTCCTATGCATAGGAAGCATGTTAGACTTAAATGTGTTTTGAATTTGCCTCTTGATGCTCTCTTTTGCTTCAAATACTATTTCTTGCAATTGCATCATTAAAACTGCTAAGCCCATCTTAATGGCTATAAAGAAAGAACTTCTTGGGAGATAACCCATGTGTTTTTTACTACAGTACTTTGTTTTATATTTGAGTCTTGGAAGTTGTTTACTACTGTAGCAACCTCTTCTTATCATGTTTTTGTGCCAAGTAAAGTTTCTATGCTAAAGTTGATGTTATATTTGGGATCGCTGCGCGAAACAGCATTGCTGTCTGTCACGAATTCTGGCACAAGTCTCTGTAGAAAATTCGAAAAAATCTGCCAATTTACGAGCGTGATCCTCAGATATGTACGCAACTTTCATTAGTTTTGAGTTTTTCCATTCGAGCAAGTCTGGTGCCATTTTAAAATTCGTCTTTACGGACTGTTCTGTTTTTGACAGATTCTGCCTTTTATTTCGCATTGCCTCTTTTGCTATGTTGGATGAATTTCTTTGATCCATTAATGTCCAGTAGCTTTATGCAATGTCCAGAAGTGTAAAGAATGATTGTGTCACCTCTGAATATGTGAATTTTTAATTGTGCACTAACCCTCTAATGAGTTTGCTTGAAGTTTGGTGTGAAGAAGTTTTCAAGGGTCAAGAGAGGAGTATGATATACTATGATCAAGAGGAGTGAAAGCTCTAAGCTTGGGGATGCCCCCGTGGTTCATCCCTGCATATTTCAAGAAGACTCAAGCATCTAAGCTTGGGGATGCCCAAGGCATCCCTTCTTCATCGACAAAGTATCAGGTTCCTTCTCTTGAAACTATATTTTTATTCGGTCACATCTTATGTATTTTACTTGGAGCGTCTGTGTGTGCTTTTATTTTTGTTTTGTTATCTTAGTTCTCTGAATAAGTTCATCCTTGTGTGGGAGAGAGACACGCTCCACTGGTTCGTATGAACACATGTGTTCTTAGCTCATAATATTCATGGCGAAGTTTCCTCTTCGTTAAATTGTTATATGGTTGGAATTGGAAAAATGCTACATGTAGTAATTGGTAGAATGTCTTGAATAATTTGATACTTGGCAATTGTTGTGCTCATGTTTAAGCTCTTGCATCATATACTTTGCACCTATTAATGAAGAAATACATAGAGCTTGCTAAAATTTGGTTTGCATAATTGGTCTCTCTAAGGTCTAGATAATTTCTAGTATTGGGTTGAACAACAAGGAAGACGGTGTAAACTCTTATAATGTTTACAATATGTCTTTTATGTGAGTTTTGCTGCACCGGTTCATCCTTGTGTTTGTTTCGAATAACCTTGCTAGCCTAAGCCCTTGTATCGAGAGGGAATACTTCTCATGCATCCAAATCCTTGAGCCAAACACTATGCCATTTGTGTCCACCATACCTACCTACTACATGGTATTTCTCCGCCATCCCAAAGTAAATTGCTTGAGTGCTACCTTTAAACAATTCAAAAGTTATTACCTCTGATTTGTGTCAATGTTTTATAGCTCATGAGGAAGTATGTGGTGTTTATCTTTCAATCTTGTTGGGCAACTTTCACCAATGGACTAGTGGCTTCATCCGCTTATCCAATAACTTTGCAAAAAGAGCTGGCAATGGGATTCCCGAGTCCCAAATTAATTAACAAAAATAGACACTCCTCCATGGTATGTGATTGTTGGACGGCACCCGAAGGATTCGGTTAGCCATGGCTTGAGAAAGCAAAGGTGGGGAGGAGTGTCATCATAATAAAACTAAAATAAAAAGGCACTCCTTCATGGTATGAGATTGTTGGCGAGGCACCCGAGGATTCGGTTAGCCATGGTTTGTGAAAGAAAGGTTGGAAGGAGTGCCACCCAAAAATAAAATAAAATGGGAGCCGCTCTTTGAAGGTTTGTCTGGCAAGGGGGTTAGAGTACCCGCTACCATTTGTTGACAACAACAAACACCTCTCAAAACTTTACTTTTATACTCTCTTTATGTTTTCAAAATAAAAGCTCTAGCACAAATATAGCAATCGATGCTTTCCTCTTTGAAGGACCTTTCTTTTACTTTTATGTTGAGTCAGTTCACATATCTCTCTCCACCTCAAGAAGCAAACACTTGTGTGAACTTTGCATTGATTCTTACATATTTGCATATTGCATTTGTTATATTGCTTTGCATTGACAATTATCCATGAGATATACATGTTATAAGTTGAAAGCAACCGCTGAAACTTCATCTTCCTTTGTGTTGCTTCAATGCCTCTACTTTGAATTATTGCTTTATGAGTTAACTCTTATGCAAGACTTATTGATGCTTGTCTTGAAAGTACTATTCATGAAAAGTCTTTGCTTTATGATTCACTTGTTTACTCATGTCATTACCATTGTTTTGATCGCTGCATTCATTACATATGTTTACAATATGATCAAGGTTATGATGGCATGTCACTTAAGAAATTATCTTTGTTATCGTTTTACCTGCTCGGGACGAGCAGAACTAAGCTTGGGGATGCTGATACGTCTCCGACGTATCGATAATTTCTTATGTTCCATGCCACTTTATTGATGATATCTACATGTTTTATACACATTATATGTCATATTTGTGCATTTTCTGGAACTAACCTATTAACAAGATGCCGAAGTGCCAGTTCCTGTTTTCTGCTGTTTTTGGTTTCAGAAATCCTAGTAACGAAATATTCTCGGAATTGGACGAAATCAACGCCCGGGTTCCTATTTTGCCCGGAAGCATCCAGAACACCCGAGAGCCGCCGGAGGAGGGCCCTGTGGGCCCGGATGATAGGGTGGCGCGGCCTGGGCCCTGGCCGCGCCGCCCTATGGTGTCGTCGCCCCTTCGACCTTCCGACGCTGCCCTTTCGCCTATATAAAGCCCCACGCATCGAAAACCCTTACGGAGGAAGCCACGGTACGCGAAACCTTCCGGAGCCGCCGCCATCGCGAAGCCAAGATCCGGGGGACAGGAGTCTCTGTTCCGGCACCTGCCGGACGGGGAAGTGCCCCCGAAAGGCTTCTCCATCGACACCGCTGCCATCTCCACCGCCATCTTCATCACCGCTGCTTGCTCCCATGAGGAGGGAGTAGTTCTCCATTGAGGCTCGGGGCTGTACCGGTAGCTATGTGGTTCATCTCTCTCCTATGTACTTCAATACAATAATCTCATGAGCTGCCTTACATGATTGAGATTCATATGATGATGCTTGTAATCTAGATGTCATTGTGCTAGTCAAGTGAGTTTTACTTATGTGATCTCCGGAGACTCCTTGTCCCACGTGTGTAAAGGTGACAGATGTGTGCACCGTGTGGGTCTCTTAGGCTATATTTCACTAGAATACTTATTCAACTGTTATGAATGGCATAGTGAAGTGCTTATTTATATCTCTTTATGATTGCAATGTGTTTTGTATCACAATTTATCTATGTGCTACTCTAGTGATGTTATTAAAGTAGTTTTATTCCTCCTACACGATGTAATGGTGACGAGTGTGTGCATCCGTGTTAGTACTTGGTTTATGCTATGATCATGATCTCTTGTAGATTGCGAAGTTAACTATTGCTATGATAGTATTGATGTGTATTATTCCTCCTACATAAGCATGAAGGTGACGGTGTGCATGCTACGTTAGTACTTGGTTTAGTCGTATTGATCTATCTTACACTCTAAGGTTATTTAAATATGAACATTTAATTGTGGAGCTTGTTAACTCCGGCATTGAGGGTTCGTGTAATCCTACACAATGTGTTCATCATCCAACAAGAGAGTGTAGAGTATGCATTTATCTATTCTGTTATGTGATCAATGTTGAGAGTGTCCACTAGTGAAAGTCTAATCCCTAGGCCTTGTTCCTAAATACTGCTATCGCTGCTTATTCTTGTTTTATCGAATTACTACTGCTGCGTTACTACTGCATGTTTACTTCCTGCAATATTACTACCATCAAGCGAACGCCCGGCGAGCTATTTTACGGCGCCGTACTACTCGCTCATATTCATTCATACCACTTGTATTTCACTATCTCTTCGCCGAACTAGTGCACCTATTAGGTGTGTTGGGGACACAAGAGACTTCTTGCTTTGTGATTACGGGGTTGCTTGAGAGGGATATCTTTGACCTCTTCCTCCCTGAGTTCGATAAACCTTGGGTAATCCACTTAAGGGAAACTTGCTGCTGTTCTACAAACCTCTGCTCTTGGAGGCCCAACACTGTCTACAAGAATAGAAGCACCCGTAGACATCAACCACCTCAAAACTTTGACTGACCGTGTCGGACACGAACGCGAGCAATGTAGAGAAAACTAGTGTCTCTCCTTTCTGGCGTGTATAGGTGGGTGCTAGGAGAGTGTGGTGGCGAAGGGAAAGACCTCGCGGCGGTCCGTGGCGTCCAGCATAGCGGGTCGGCGTGGCCGTGCCTACGACGGCGTGCATGCATGTTCGGCATTGGCATCGGCATGTACGTTCGGCATTGGCCTCGGCGGTATCTCCGGTGTGTCGGTGATCGAATGAGGGGACGGGATTGAGGGTGCATCCCGACGTTGACCTAGCGATGGCGGCGAGCATAGCCGTTCCGACCATGCCGATATCGGCATCGGCATCGTTTGGAGGCTGTGGTGCTCGAATCAAGTTGGGATTTGTTTCTTGTAGGCCAAAATGAATTTGAAACAAGTTTCATGTTGAAGGTTAGGTAACGAAAGTTTGTAACTATCCCAAAATTATACTAGCGCCATGGTGAGGTTCTTTTTGATAGAGCTATACGGTTGGGCAAACTTTTTTGACACTTTTTAGATAGGGTTCCTTGTTGTTACACGTATGGCATCATGTATGGAAAATTTGGGGTCATTTGGAGATGTTCGAAAAAATCACTTTGCTTAAGCGCATGTCGTTTCGTCTCGTTGAAACCAGCTTTTCTAACAAGGTGATTTTTTCTACCTTCTCTAAATAACCTCAAATTTCATACAGCTGATCTTCTATACATAGATAGATAGATTGTTTCGTTTTTACATTTTTCGAACTTTTTATTTCCCTTTATAATACCCAATTGATTTTCGGGTCAAAACCTCGAAAAACGAGCATCATGTATGGCATCATTTTCACCCTAAATTTCAAATTTTCTGAAACTTTCCATTTTAGATATTCCTTGTTGTTATAGGTATGCCATCATGTATGCCAAACTTGGTTAGGTCTCACTTGAAACCAGCTTTTGTAACAAATTAGGTTTTTTACGCCTTCTCTAAATGACCTCAAAAATCATACGTGATAGGTTTATCATTCTATACAAAGATAGATGGTTTATCATTTTTTGCGTGAAAAGTAATGGCTACAACAAATTGTTGATGGTTTATCATTTTTTTGCGTGAAAAGTAATGGCAACAACAAATCGGTGATGCATGGTTTATCATATTTTTTGCGTGAAAAGTAATGGCAACAACAAATTGTTGATGGTTTATCATTTTTTGCGTGAAAATAATGGCTACAACAAATTGTTGATGGTTTATCATTTTTTGCGTGAAAAGTAATGGCTACAACAAATTGTTGATGGTTTATCATTTTTTGCGTGAAAAGTAATGGCAACAACAAATCGGTGATGGTTTATCATTTTTTTGCGTCAAAAGTAATGGCTACAACAAATTGTTGATGGTTTATCATTTTTTTGCGTGAAAAGTAATGGCTACAACAAATTGTTGATGGTTTATCATTTTTTTGCGTGAAAAGTAATGGCAACAACAAATCGGTGATGGTTTATCATTTTTTTTGCGTGAAAAGTAATGGTAACAACAAATCGGTGATGGTTTATCATTTTTTGCGTGAGAGAGAGGGGTTATCCTGCCCGTTCCCTATATCATACGATCAACGGTCGGCGGGCACAATCCGCGTGACATGGGCTAGACCAATCAGGGCGATGATGCACGTCTGCGAGAATTTGTGAAGAGAGAGGGCAAAGCTGAGTACTATCAAGAAACCAAGGGCACTCGAGTAGTAAATAGACTAAGGGATTCAAATATGAGATTTAAAAAATGGAAAATGCGTGTTTTGTACAATGAAACCCATCTTGGCCTACCTCAAACTATTTGCAATACCAATATACATCGGTGTGAGAATTGTGGCCTCATTTAGACAAAGTATGATTTGGGGGAAGCTGTTTTGGGAAGGGCTTATTGTGGAAAACCATGCACCTTCATAGCTACTAGGTGATTTGAGAAGTGGCAATTTGTGGTAAAACTTGATTTATCTATGATTTATCTATGATTTGAGAAGTGGCAATTTGTGGTAAAGATTCCATGAGTAAGTGCCACTCTTTTTAGGATTTTTTGCACATTAAATGACTCATTTAACTAGTTAATCCCATTTGTTGACTCTCTGTTGACCAGCCACTTGAGGGTAAAACTGAGTATATTGCACTAGCCAGTATTAGCACTCGAGGGGAAAATTGAGCACACAAAAAATGCTAGTATAAGACTCGAGGGTATACCTGAGTATATCTAAATTTCCGGGGTTAGACTCGAGGACACGTGCAATTGTTGACGCGTAGACGCGGGTCGCGGTGGAGAAGTCGAGACGTGCAATCGTGGACGCGTGTCGCGTTGCGAAGTCCAAGACGTGCGGACGTGCACTCGTGCACGCGTAGGACGCGGGTCGCATTAACCACCCCTCGCCTTTATAGACGCCTCCTCGCACTCTCTCTGTCACTCTCACTCGCTCACGCATCGCCAACTCTCTCACGTCCCATGATCTTCTCCAAAGCAAAAAACCCTCTCCCTCTCCCTCTTCCTCTTCCTCCGCCGGAGAGATGGACAAGGAGAATGCCAATCCCATCGTCGAGGTTGGCTCAAAGCGCGACGCCTCCATCTTCGGCGCCGTCCCCTCTACGGACGACGACGCCGCCGCCGCCGCCGTCGCCGGTGCATCGGAGGCTGCTGCCGCCGGTGGCAGTCAGATCCCGGCGGGATGGGACCCCTACGACCCCGTGCCGTACGTCCCGCCCCCGAACCCCTACGACACCTCCCTGGAGGACCCATGGAACGAGGTAACTACGGTTTGCTTCCTTTTTGTTCCCCATTCCTTTTTGAACCCTATTTTTGCTGGTGTAGATGGATCTGTAGATGGATGAGTATTGGGCTAATATTTGCGCCGATTTTATTCCATTTTGTTTTGATCACTTCTTGATTTCGTTTAAGATTTGGGGTTCGGCTGTTCGGTTAATTTATGCAAGTAATATTGGATCTCAATCAGTTAATTTATGCAAGTAATCATGGGATCTCAATCAGTTATTTTATGCACTAATCAAAAGATATCAACCGTTTAATTTTGCAAATAATCTCGAATGTGTTCAAGTTTAGATCTAGTTCAGATCTAGAATCTGTTTCTTTGCCTATGATGAATGGTTGGGCACAAATTTTTACAGGGAGGGTTCAGCGAACCATTGCTGTGTACAAATCTGTTGTGCATGAGCTTTAGTTCGCTAACACCTTCCCTGTAGATATATAATCATGTCCACTCTAATTGAGGCTGACTCTGTTTTTCTTAACTTTGTTATCATGTACGTTAGTCATCGTTGCAACTCATTCACTAGTTTCGTTTGATATGGATCAGATGTACGGCAGCGACGTCGGCAGCGACGAAGAGGAGGAGGACGTCAAGACTCGCCAAGTCTTCGCGGAGGCTGCAGGTCGGCCAGTACATCTCCTACTTCGCCAAGGAGGTGTACGGGTGCCCTTCCGCACCAAGAGACTCGGCGCCACGGACTTCAACCGCCTCGTCACGCATGCTGAGAACATCGGCAACACCTTCCCCAACGTCGGCACGACGGTGAACGTCCACTCCTTCCGCGCCAAGCACAGGGCGCTCGGCATGCACCTCCGCAGCTTGTAGCGGGTGGAGATCGCCGCCGGGCGCATGCCTCCGCTCAAGCCCAAGGCTCCCAAGGGGAGAAAGAGCAACAAGTGGAGGCAGAGCCAGATGGGGTAGGCGGAGTCCTTGACGTGTGCTGCTGCTGCTGCTGCTGCCTCCTAGTTTGTTGTTGGGATCCATTTGTTGTTAGCTAGGGATCCCTTGTTGTTATGTTAGTATGATGATGCTGTGAAGAACCTGTTACTATGTTGGCTGCTGTGTATGCAGCCTATTATCTATCCATATTATCTAGGGATTATCTATCCCTAGTCTACTATATTTTGTTGGCCGTACTTAGTTTTCTTGATTTACTATGACTCGTGAATTTATCGTATATTATCCTGGAGATTTGCTTCTAGATTTAACTACATACATATGGACCGGAGGAGTACTAGATTTGCTGCCATATTGGGCAAACAACGAGGGCCAAAAGGCACAAATAATTGAAGAAAGTCAGAAATGCAAACTTCTCTAGATTTTATACTAATTTGGTGAAAAGGACGAGAGAGAAAGAGGGGAAAAAGGTGCACTTAATAATGCCAATTTTGGGCCGAGAGAGACAGAACCCAGCTCCTGCTCACGTGCAACCAAACGCTTCTCGTCCTGTCCCACGCGGTCCCTTTCTACCAGCCCCACGCGACGCGGGCCCACACGACGCGGCCCCACACGACGCGGCCCCACACGTGACGAACGGTCAACTAAACGGGAATCCTGCCGTCTGAGCTGCTTCTGCGGGTTTCAGACAAACGTTTGGGTAAAATTGAGGAAAAACTAAGGAGCTGGGGAAAACTGAGTACAACTAAGGAACTGAGGGCACGAAAATAGAAATCCCTAAAAAGAACATCAACTACACATAATGTTTTAAAAAAGGCATCAATTCTTGCAACGCAAGATCCTTTTCCAATTACAAAAGCACACTATGTGCAAGGATATTTAAGAATTCCTATCATGCTGAGGTCCCTTGATCCTCTTGGTTCTTCAAATCTCTTTCAGTACCTGCCTCCATCCTAGAAATAATAATATGAGCAGGATGCCTAGCTATGGGATTGTACTGGACGCGCACCCGATATAAATGAGCTCTTGGTTTCAAAATGGTGATAAAAGATCAAGACCTTCCGGCAATTATGGACATTCGACGGAAGACAATTTAGTCCCCGCCCGAAGGTTTACTTCGGCCAGTCACTCGGGGGGCTACTGATGTGGGCATTACCCTTCGGATAACTAATGTTATGCTACCTCCTATGGCCCAACCAGGGCACATGAAGATCATCTACCGACCAAGGTGGGCTGATACGTCGGTCCCAAAGAAGGATTCTTGATGATCAAGGCAAGAAGACGATGGAGAAGGAAAGTTTAGACATAGAACTCTTTGTAAACTAGTCTAACCCGAACAAAACTCTCGAGATCTGGCCTGCAATACAAGGGCCAGGAGAGGGTCTGTCGAGGCACACACAATCACCACAACCAGATTCACCGCAAATCTAGAGCTAGGTCATTAGAAATCTTAGCCTATTGACGAGATCTTAGTCATAGTCTTCGGCTACCCCATTGTAAACCCGATAATTTCGATAATCAAGATCAGACAAGCAGGAAGTAAGGGTTTTACCTCATCGAGGGCCCCGAACCTAGGTAAATCTCTCTCCCTGTCTGTTTGGTATCCGATGTCTGGTGTCAGCCTGCAGGATTCCATCAACCCTAAGCCCCAAAAGGTGGGCATTGCCGAGGAGCACCCTCGTCCTTAATCTAATGTCGAAGGATCTAGGGTTTGCATAAGCTTCACTAATTGACACATAACTGGGCATGAGGTGTGGTAGGATTACACTTATGATCCCAAGTGACACATGGACTGGAATTCAAATGTGGTCTAGGGTTTTAGTTGTGATCACCCAAGTGATGCACAAACTAAGATTGGGGGATGGGCATAGGTATGGTTATGTTTTATTGACTAGGGTTACTCTTCCTCACTTTGCTAGGATTCTGGTATTAAGACAATGCTAGGGTTGTCCCAAGTATTTGGATAAGCAAGGTTTAGGTTAATGCCATTACTCCTCCACTCAAGGTATGAACGTTGGTCTAGGATTAACTGCTAGTGATATACCTATCATTTCATGTGATAGATGGTATCTAATTATCCCATAAGGTTTACTTATGATCTAAATCTACAAGGCATGGTCATGCATTAGACATGATCAACTTACTTCTCACTAATCTCTCTTCATCATTCTTCTCTACACACTCATCTAGATTCCTAGGGTGTATGATCATTACCCAATTTGTAATGATCAACGTATTGGCCTCCTAATGATTTACTAGAGAAATAGGTTCTCACTTACCATCAACTGTTGGCTTGATAAAGTAAGGTTTAGCACTTAACTTGTATTTCTTATAGCATTAGTTAGTATCAATGGCTTACCTCACTTAGATAGGGTTTGAATGTTAACCTAGGGTTCTACTCAATGGATGATGTAAACATATATAGATGATCCTCTCCTTTCTCTGAAGTTTAGTAGGAATGAGTTTAGAGAAACAAGATTGGATTGGTTAAGATTTGATAAAGAACTAATGTGAATGTCCTTGACATGAGTTCAAGTATTGTAATTGAAAATATATACCATGTGTATCAAGGTAGGAATATTTATTTAGTAAGAGACATGGAAAACATAAGTAAAGAATAGTTTCTTGATTAATTGTGTTCTTTGATTTATAGTAGAATAAATATTCATGTGTTGTTGTAAAAATGTCATATTGAGATCTTTATAAGATCTTGTAATTGACCCTTACTTAAGGTGTTGTTATAGTAAAGCTAATCCCATTTGATCTAGCCCATAGATCAAATTATCTCTATCCAAAGCAAGGTTTTAGCAAAGACCACAATGAAGTTTATAGCGCTTGACTTGATGATCTACTTTAATTCCAGCAAGTCAAGTGAAACTTCAGTTACCGTGACAAGTTTTATTTGAAAGTGCGAAAATTCTCCGGATTTTCTATGCATGAATGCAATGCACACTTTGGTGTTCTCTCATTTTGTAGCCTTTAAACCTGGGTTATTACAAAAACTTAAAAAGAAAAAAAAAATTGTTCTTTTGAAAGCACGGGGTTAGCTCACAGGTGATAAAAGCATAAGTCTCACAAGGTCAGTTCATCAGCCTAAGCACCACGCTTAAGTCAAAAAACTAAGTCTAAGAGCTGTACAAACTCTCGGATTTGATGAAGTGCAAGTGAGACAAAATATGAGACACAAGTGTGCAGCCCTATGTGCTTAATTAAAAAGGATAAGTCTCACTTAAGGCGAAAATCTCGCTATTAGAAATTTATTAAGCAAGGTTCGAGTTGGAACGTTTTACTATACACTTGTTGTCGAAGTGTTGAGTTGAAGCAACCAAGTGGCAAGTGTGGGCGTTTGAACGGTTGGCACACACCGTCAATGTTTCCACACAAGGTTCATGTCCCTGCAAAAATAAAACACGGAGTGAAAAGAAAACGTTCGGTGTATGAACGGAGTTCATTCACCCAACTGTAAAAATAAAAATAAACAAAAAGAGTCATGAAAAGAGCTGGGGAGTTTCGAAGGTAAGTAAATAAGGTACACTAGAACATGTAGAAGGTAACCCACTAACTTTAGCTTCTAAATTTTTTTTGAGTTTTTTTTATACTTGTCCTTATTGCGCTTTGTCGCCTTCTGGTAATGGGCGGCTGGTATGGGCTGGTGCGTCTGTACGGGTGCTCGCTATTTCTACTGGAAATTGCTTTGATTCTGTGCATCGCGTGGCGAAGTCGGTACGGCCGCACGGCACGGCCGCATCCTGCCGTACCGATGATCACCAAACTTACAGCGACTTCTCTGGAAAGAACATTGGTTTCTTCATTGCTTCGTAGGAGTGGTACGGGCGGTGGCGCTGCTAAACTCCCAGGAGCCTCAAAAACCATTCATTCTTCTCCGAAAATTCACTAAGGATCTGAAACATTAGTCCAACATCAAAAAACACACACATATGTTATGTAGAGAATTTTTTTAACCAAGATATGCAACACATGATTTTATCAATGATCAATTCTGCCTTTTGAAATAGTCACAAGCCAACTCTAATAGGAAATCATGCATATGTACAAGTGTCAATGCAACATAAATACAACAATACTCAAGACACAAAATTAAGAAAGACACCTAATAACTTTTGGGTTGCCTCCCGGGAAGCGCTTTCTTTAAAGCCATATAGCTAGGCTTTGATGCTCCAATATTATTTCATTAATAGATTTCAACTAAAGAAGTTTTTGGTTTTACCTCATAGGGAGGTATGGAGCACTTACAGTCGTAGCCCGGTCGAAGTCGCACCTGCTTACGGTGTATAGGAGTTTGGCAGATAAATAAATTGTTACTTCCAAGTAATGATGGACATTTCATGAGTGTTGAGCATGCCTCCATAGATAGCTTCATCAAAAGGATTAGAGACTTACATATGAATTCAAATGTTTTACCTTGGTTAGCATCATAAGGATATAATTCATAATACTCTTCCTTAATCGCACTATCACAGGAGAACACATCATAGTACTTTTCTTTTGTAGCAGGGAAAAATTCAAATGTGTCTTCCTCCTCTAGTTCGTCATACTTGCTAGCAAGTTCATCAGTTTAATAATGCATCAACAATATGCTATTTCTTACAAATAACTCGAATGCCACTTGATGAAGAACAGAGCAAAATATCGCTACATTAGTGATTGTGATTGTACAAGATTCACAATATGTTTGTCAATCTGAAGTATTGAGTTTAACATGTGACTAAAAAGGGAAGCGTGCATAAATAAATGAATTTTTTTCATGGTAATGTTAAACCATAGGTCAAAAATTGAGTTAATCTACATCATCATTGATGTTGTCATATTGTCTCGTTGCTCAATAACCCCATCTTTCCAGGGGAGTAGCTAGCCGAGCAGGACAAGGAGTAGCAGTTGGTTTTAGACCTTTGCATGATACGGCTCCAAATTTACTGTACATCTTCAGCTTTAGACTGCGGAAAATAGAAGACCCTCCGGTGACACCAACATCTTTCTTCCTCTGCATCGGAAAACGCTGCATGGAACACCGAGATAATAGTCTGCTGATGCACTGTGCAAACCGGCAAGAGGAGCAAATCATAAGCAGAGCAATTTAATTAGGAGAAAGTAGCCATACTCTATAGTCTATAGCAGGGTAGCACCATAGATAGAATAGAACGAACACCTATATTTAACCCAAACCAGCTCACAGCGCAAGCTTGGTTCTTTTTTTGCATATACACAACCGCTCACGTGAACGCCTATTCCGATCGTTTCTTCATGTAATTCCTTCCACGCTTTGAGTTTCCGACTTCCCTGCTTCACAACCTAGTAACGTCTGCTGCAACTAAGGGCCCAAGATCC
>NC_061509.1:7111788-7257541 GCF_022539505.1 Lolium rigidum | reverse complement strand
CTCGCTTTTGATTATTCTCAACTTAGACATCCATACCGGGACAACATAGACAACAGTATAATGGACTCCTCTTTTAATGCTTTAAGCATTCAACAACAATTAATTCTTTTCTCATTAGAGATTTGAGGATGTTTGTCCAAAACTGAAACTTCCACCATGGAACATGGCTTTAGTTAGCGGCCCAATGTTCTTCTCTCACAATATGCATGCTCAAACCATTCAACTCAGTGTAGATCGCCCTTACTTCCGACAAGACGAACATGCATAGCAACTCACATGAAATTCAACAATGAGCTGATGGCGTTCCCCAAGCAAACATGGTTATCGCACAACAAGCAACTTAATAAGAGATAAAGTGCATAATTACATATTCAATACCACAATAGTTTTTAAGCTATTTGTCCCATGAGCTATATATTGCAAAAGTGAATGATGGAATTTTAAAGGTAGCACTCAAGCAATTTACTTTGGAATGGCGGGAAAATACCATGTAGTATAGGTAGGTATGGTGGACACAAATGGCATAGTGGTTGGCTCAAGTATTTTGGATGCATGAGAAGTATTCCCTCTCGATACAAGGTTTAGGCTAGCAAGGTTATTTGAGGCAAACACAAGGATGAACTAGTACAGCAAAACTCACATAAAAGACATATTGAAAGCATTATAATACTCTATACCGTCTTCCTTGTTGTTCAAACTCAAAACTAGAAATTATCTAGACCTTAGAGAAACCAAATATGCAAACCAAATTTTAGCATGCTCTATGTATTTCTTCATTAATGGGTGCAAAGCATATGATGCAAGAGCTTAAACATGAGCACAACAATTGCCAAGTATCACATTACCCAAGACATTTATAGCAATTACTACATGTATCATTTTCCAATTCCAACCATATAACAATTTAACGAAGGAGAAACTTCGCCATGAATACTATGAGTAGAAACCAAGGACATATTTGTCCATAAGCTACAGCGGAGTGTGTATCTCTCCCATAAAGTGAATGCTAGGATCCATTTTATTCAAACAAAACAAAAACAAAAACAAAACGACGCTCCAAGAAAAAGCACATAAGATGTGGCCGAATAAAAATGTAGTTTCAGGGAGGAACCCGATAATTTGTTGATGAAGAAGGGGATGCCTTGGGCATCCCCAAGCTTAGACGCTTGAGTCTTCTTGATATATGCAGGGGTGAACCACCGGGTGCATCCCCAAGCTTAGAGCTTTCACTCTCCTTGATCATGTTGCATCATACTCCTCTCTTGATCCTTGAAAACTTCCTCCACACCAAACTCGAAACAACTCATTAGAGGGTTAGTGCACAATATAAATTGACATATTCAGAGGTGACACACTCATTCTTAACACTTCTGGACATTGCATAATGCTACTGGACATTAGTGGATCAAAGAAATTCATCCAACATAGCGAAAGAGGCAATGCGAAATAAAAGGCAGAATCTGTCAAAACAGAACAGTTCGTATTGACGAATTTTAAAATGGCACCAGACTTGCTCAAATGAAAATGCTCAAATTGAATGAAAGTTGCGTACATATCTGAGGATCATGCACGTAAATTGGCATAATTTTCTGAGCTTCCTGCAGGGCAGTGGGCTCAGATTCGTGACAGCAAAGAAATCTGGGACTGCGCAGTAATCCAAATCTAGTACTTACTTTTCTATCAACGGCTTAACTTGGCACAACAAAACTCAAAACTAAGATAAGGAGAGGTTGCTACAGTAGTAAACAACTTCCAAGACACAAAATAAAAACAAAGTACTGTAGGTAAAAACATGGGTTGTCTCCCATAAGCGCTTTTTTAACGCCTTTCAGCTAGGCGCAGAAAGTGTGTATCAAGTATTATCGAAGGGTGGTGCGTCAACCTTATCATTCAAGGAGGAGGATTCTTCAATAGAATTTACCTTCTTACCTTGTGGAGCTCTTTCCGTGTGCCATTCAGAGTAGTTGATCATCATATTATCAAGAAGTTTTGTAGCCACCCCCAATGTGATGGACATAAAGGTACCTCCAAGAACTCGAATCCAATAAATTCCGCGAAGAAAAATTTAGTCCTCGCATAGAAGGTTTGGATGATCATCCAAGTAGTCAGTCCATGGGTTGGGCAATTTTTAACCAGAGATTTCATTCTTTCCCAAGCTTGAGCAACATGTTCAGTATCTAATTGTTTAAAATTCATTATGCTACTCCTCAAAGATATAATTTTAGCAGGGGGATAATATCTACCAATAAAAGCATCCTTGCATTTAGTCCATGAATCAATACTATTCTTAGGCAGAGATAGCAACCAATCTTTAGCTCTTCCTCTTAATGAGAAAGGGAACAATTTTAGTTTAATAATATCACCATCTACATCTTTATATTTTTGCATTTCACATAGTTCAACAAAATTATTGAGATGGGCAGCAAAGATCATCGAACTAACACCTGTAAAATTGATGGTTCATGACAAGATTCAAGAAAGCAGGTTTAATTTCAAAGAATTCTGCTGTAGTAGCAGGTGGAGCAATAGGTGTGCATAAGAAATCATTATTATTTGTGGTTGTGAAGTCACACAACTTAGTATTTTCAGCGTTGGCCATTTTAGCAATAGTAAATAAAGCAAACTAGATAAAGTAAATGCAAGTAAACTAATTTTTTTTGTGTTTTCGATATAGCAAACAAGATAGCAAATAAAGTAAAACTAGCAACTAATTTTTTTGTATTTTGATTTAGTGCAGCAAACAAAGTAGTAAATAAAATAAAGCAAGACAAAAACAAAGTAAAGAGATTGAGAAGTGGAGACTCCCTTGCAGCGTGTCTTGATCTCCCCGCAACGGCGCCTGTAAAAGAGCTTGATGGCGTGTATTTCACACGTTCGTTGGGCAACCCCAAGAGGAAGGTATGATGCGCACAGCAGCAAGTTTTCCCTCGTAAAGAAACCAAGGTTTATCGAACCAGGAGGAGCCAAGAAGCACGTTGAAGGTTGATGGCGGCGGGATGTAGTGCGGCGCAACACCGCAGATTCCGGCGCCAACGTGGAACCCGCACAACACAACCAAGCTACTTTGCCCCAACGAAACAGATGAGGTTGTCAATCTCACCGGCTTGCTGTAACAAAGGATTAACCGTATTGTGTGGAAGATGATTGTTTGCGAGAGAAAACAGTAGAAACAAGTATTGCAGTAGATTGTATTTCAAGTAAAGAGAATTGGACCGGGGTCCACAGCTCACTAGAGGTGTCTCTCCCATAAGACGAACAAGCATGTTGGGTGAACAAATTACAGCTTGGGCAATTGACAAATAAAGAGAGCATGACAATGCACATACATATCATGATGAGTATAGTGAGATTTAATTGGGCATTACGACAAAGTACATAGACCGCCATCCAACCGCATCTATGCCTAAAAAGTCCACCTTCAAAGTTATCATCCGAACCCCTCCAGCATTAAGTTGCAAAACAACGGACAATTGCATTAAGTATGGTGCGTAATGTAATCAACAACTACATCCTTAGACATAGCATCAATGTTTTATCCCTAGTGGCAACAAGCACAACACAACCTTAGAACTTTCTCACATCGTCCCGTGTGTCAATGCAGCATGAACCCACTATCGAGCATAAGTACTCCCTCTTGGAGTTAAAAGCATCTACTTGGCCGAGAGCATCTACTAATAACGGAGAGCATGCAAGATCATAAACAACACATAAGCATAACTTTGATAATCAACATAACAAGTATTCTCTATTCATCGGATCCCAACAAACGCAACATATAGAATTACATATAGATGATCTTGATCATGATAGGCAGCTCACAAGATCCGACAATGATAGCACAATGGGGAGAAGACAACCATCTAGCTACCGCTATGGACCCATAGTCCAGGGGTAGACTACTCACTCATCACTCCGGAGGCGACCATGGCGGTGTAGAGTCCTCCGGGAGATGATTCCCCTCTCCGGCAGGGTGCCGGAGGCGATCTCCAGGATCCCCCGAGATGGGATCGGCGGCGACGGCGTCTCGCAATGTTTTCCGTATCGTGGCTCTCGCACCGGGGGTTTCGTCACGGAGGCTATTTGTAGGCGGAAGGGCAGGTCAAGAGGCGGCACAGGGGGCCCAAACCACGGGCCGGCGCGGCCAAGGGTGGGGCCGCGCCGCCCTAGGGTTTGGCGCCCCCGTGGCCCCTCTTCGTCTCTCCTTCGGACTTCCGGAAGCTTCGTGAGAAAATAGGCCTCTCGGGCTTTTATTTCGTCCAATTCCGAGAATATTTCTTTACTAGGATTTCTGAAACCAAAAACAGCGAGAAACAAAGAATCGGCACTTCGGCATCTTGTTAATAGGTTAGTTCCAGAAAATGCACGAATATGACATAAAGTGTGCATAAAACATGTAGATAACATCAATAATGTGGCATGGAACACAAGAAATTATCGATACGTTGGAGACGTATCAGGCGGCTATGGAACTCTTCATGGAATATGACTGTATTATTTAGGGTTTTCGCGACGGGGAGAATATATAGGCGAAGGGGCGATGTCGGTGGAGTCCCGAGGTGGGGTCCCCACCTGGCGGCGCGGCCAGGGCTGGGCCTGCGCCCCCCTAGGGTGTGGGCACCTCGTGGCCCCCCTTCGTCTCTCCTTCGGACTCCGTGAAGCCCCTGGAAAAATAAGAACGTGGCCTTTTGTTTCGTCCAATTCCGAGAATATTTCCTTTGTAAGATTTCTGAAACCAAAAACAGCAGAAAACAGGAACTAGCGCTTCGGCATCTTGTTAATAGGTTAGTCCCGGAAAATACATAAAAATGATATAAAGTGTGAGCAAAACATGTAGGTATTGTCATAAAACTAGCATGGAACATCAGAAATTATAGATACGTTGGAGACGTATCAAGCATCCCCAAGCTTAGTTCCTACTCGCCCTCGAGTAGGTAAACGATAAAAAGAATAATTTCTGAAGTGACATGCTACCAACATAATCTTGATCAACACTATTGTCAAGCATATGAGATGAATGAAGTGACTCAAAGCAATGGTCTATAGTTTGCTAATCAAAAAGATAATGACTAAACAACTGAATCATATAGCAAAAACTTTTCATGAATAGTACTTTCAAGACAAGTGATGCGTGCAGTTAACACACGTCCGTTGGGAACCCCAAGAGGAAGGTGTGATGCAGACAGTAGCAAGTTTTCCCTCAGAAAGAAACCAAGGTTTATTGAACCAGGAGGAGCCAAGAAGCACGTTGAAGGTTGATGGCGGCGAAGTGTAGTGCGGCGCAACACCAGGGATTCCGGTGCCAACGTGGAACCTGCACAACACAACCAAAGTACTTTGCCCCAACGTAACAGTGAGGTTGTCAATCTCACCGGCTTGCTGTGAACAAAGGATTAACCGTATTGTGTGGATGATGATTATTTGCGAAGAACAGTAAAGAACAATTGCAGTAGATTGTATTTCAGATGTAAAGAATAGGACCGGGGTCCACAGTTCACTAGCGGTGTCTCTCTCATAAGATAAATAGCATGTTGGGTGAACAAATTACAGTTGGGCAATTGACAAATAAAGAAGGCATAACAATGCACATGCATATATCATGAAGAGTACTATGAGATTTAATCAGGGCATTACGACAAAGTACATAGACCGCCATCCAAGCATGCATCTATGCCTAAAAAGTCCACTTTCAGTGTTATCATCCGAACCCCTTCCGGTATTAAGTTGCAAGCAACATGTACAATTGCATTAAGTATGGTGCGTAATGTAATCAACACAAATATCCTTAGACAAAGCATCGATGTTTTATCCCTAGTGGCAACATCACATCCACAACCTTAGAACTTTCTCGTCACCGTCCTGCATTTAATGGAGGCATGAACCCACTATCGAGCATAAATACTCCTTCTTGGAGTTACAAGTATCAACTTGGCCGAGCCTCTACTAGCAACGGAGAGCATGCAAGAACATAAACAACTCATATATGATAGATTGATAATCAACTTGACATAGTATTCAATATTCATCGGATCCCAACAAACACAACATGTAGGATTACAAATAGACGATCTTGATCATGATAGGCAGCTCACAAGATCGAACATGATAGCACAATTAGGAGAAGACGACCATCTAGCTACTGCTATGGACCCATGCTCCAGGGGTAAACTACTCACACATCGATCCGGAGGCGATCATGGCGATGAAGAGTCCACTGGGAGATGATTCCCCTCTCCGCAGCAGGTGCCGGAGGCGATCTCCCGAATCCCCCGAGATGGGATTGGTGGCGGCTGCGTCTCCGGAAGGTTTTCCGTATCGTGGCTCTCGCATCGGGGGTTTCGCGACGAAGACTATATGTAGGCGGAAGGGTAGGTCAGGGAGCGTCACGAGGGGCCCACACAATAGGCCGGCGCGGCCAGGGCTTGGGCCGCGCCGCCCTAGTGTGGCGTCGCCTCGTGGCCCCACTTCGTTTCCTCTTCGGACTTCTGGAAGCTTCGTGGAAAAATAGGCCCCTGGGCGTTGATTTCGTCCAATTCCGAGAATATTTCCTTACTAGGATTTCTGAAACCAAAAACAACAGAAAAACGAAGAATCGGCTCTTCGGCATCTCGTCAATAGGTTAGTGCCGGAAAATGCATAATAATGACATATAATGTGTATAAAACATGTGAGTATCATCATAAAAGTAGCATGGAACATAAGAAATTATAGATACGTTTGGGACGTATCAACAAGCATAAAAAAGTCTTGCAAGAGTTAACTCATAAAGCAATAGATTCTTAATAGAAGGTTTTGAAGCAACACAAAGGATGATTAAGTTTCAGCAGTTGCTTTCAACTTGTAACATGTATATCTCATGGATAGTTGTCAACATAAAGCAATATAACAAGTGCAATAAGTAAACATGTAAGAATCAATGCACACAATTGACACAAGTGTTTGCTTCTAAGATAGAAAGAAGTAGGTAAACTGACTCAACATAAAGTAAAAGAAAGGCCCTTCGCAGAGGGAAGCAGGGATTAAATCATGTGCTAGAGCTTTTCAAGTTTTGAAATCATATAGAGAGCATAAAGATAAAGTTTTGAGAGGTGTTTGTTGTTGTCAACGAATGGTAGTGGGTACTCTAACTACCTTATCAACAGACTTTCAAGAGCGGCTCCCATGAAGGACGTTATCTCTACCAGCAAGGTAGATCATCCCTCTTCTCTTTTGTTTACACATGTATTTTAGTTTCATTATCGATGACACTCCTCCCAACCTTTTGCTTACACAAGCCATGGCTAACCGAATCCTCGGGTGCCTTCCAACATTCACATACCATGGAGGAGTGTCTATTTGCAAAATTAAGTTGCTTACCGATAGATCAGTGGCAAAACATGTGAAGAGAATTATTAATGCAAGTTAATTAATTGGGGCCGGGCACCCCGTTGCCGCCTCTTTTTGCAAAATTATTGGATAAGCGGATGTATATGCCACTAGTCCATTGGTGAAAGTCTGTCAGAAGTAAATGACAAGGTTGAAATATAAACACCACATACTTCCTCATGAGCTATAAAACATTGACACAAATAAGAGATAATAGGTTTTGAATTGTTTAAAGGTAGCACATGAAGTATTTACTTGGAATGGCAGGAAATACCACATAGTAGGTAGATATGGTGGACATAAATGGCATATGTTTTGGCTCAAGGTTTTTGGATGCACGAGAAGCATTTCCTCTCAGTACAAGGCTTTGGCTAGCAAGGTTGTTTGAAGCAAACACAAGTATGAACCGGTACATCAAAACTTACATAGGAACATATTGCAAGCATTATAAGACTCTACACTGTCTTCCTTGTTGCTCAAACACATTTACCTGAAAATATCTAGACCTTAGATAGACCAATCATGCAAACCAAATTTCAACAAGCTCTACGGTAGTTCTCCACTAATAGATTTAAACTACATGATGCAAGAGCTTAAACATGATCTACTTGAAAGCTCAAAACAATTGCCAAGTATCAAATTATTCAAGATAATATACCAATTACCACATGAAGCATTTTCTGTTTCCAACCAAATAACAATAAGTGAAGCGATCAACTTTCGCCATTGAACATTAAAAGTAAAACGAAGAACACAGGTGTTCAAATGAAAAAGCGGAGCGTGTCTCTCTCCCACACATGGATTGCTAGGATCCGAATTTATTCAAACATAAACAAAAATAAAAGAAAAACAGACGCTCCAAGTAAAGTACATAAGATGTGACGGAATAAAAATATAGTTTCACTAGAGATGACCTGATAAGTTGTTGATGAAGAAGGGGATGCCTTGGGCATCCCCAAGCTTAGACGCTTGAGTCTTCTTGAAATATGCTTGGGTGACCCACGGGGGCATCCCCAAGATTAGGCTCTTCACTCTTCTTGATCACATTATATCACCCTTCTCTCTTGACCCTTGAAAACTTCCGCCACACCAAACTTCTCATAAACTTCATTAGAGGGTTAGTGCATAATCAAAAATTCACAAATTCAGTAAGGACACAATCATTCCCAACACTTCTGGACATTACCCAAGGCTACTGAAATTTAATGGAGCAAAGAAATCCACTCAAACACAGTAAAAGAGGCAATGCGAAATAAAAGGTAGAATCTGTCAAAACAGAACAGTCCGTAAAGACGATTTTTTAGAGGCACTTAACTTGCTCAGATCAGAAAACTCAAAACTAATGAAAGTTGCGTACATAACTGAGGATCACGCATGAATTGTTTCAAGATTTTACGAGTTTCCTAGAGAGAGAAAAACGCGAATTCGTGACAGCAAAGAAATCTGTTTCTGCGCAGAAATCCAAATCTAGCATCAACTTTCTATTAGAGACTTTACTTGGCACAACAATGCGATAAAATAAGGTTAAGGAGAGGTTGCTACAGTAGTAACAACTTCCAAGACACAACAAAACAGTAGCAAAATAAAAACATGGGTTATCTCCCAAGAAGTGCTTTCTTTATAGCCATTAAGATGGGCTCAGTAATTTTAATGATGCTCGCGCAAGAAATAAGAGTTGAAGCAAAAGAGAGCATCAAAAGCAAATAAGAAACACTTTTAAGTCTAACCCACTTCCTATGAAAAGGAATCTTGTAAATAAACAAGTCATGTAAGCATAATGCAACAAGCATAGAAAGGCAACACAAGCGCAACTTCAATATTCTCAACATAAAGAGGGGAAACTTAATATTATTAAGATGCATATAACCATGTTTCCCTCTCTCATAATAACTTTCAGTAGCATCATGAACAAACTCAACAATATAACTATCACATGAAACATTCTTATCATGAGCCACATGCATAAAATTATTACTCTCCACATAAGCATAGTCATTACTATTAATTGTAGTGGGAGCAAATTCAATAAAATAGCTATCATTATTCTCATCACCATAATAATCATACATAGGAGGCATATTGTAATCATAATTAATTTTCTCCTCAATAGTAGGTGGACTGAAAATATCATATTCATCATTGTAATCATCATAAATTACAGGCATGGTATAATCATAATAACCTTTATCCTCCATAGTAGGTGGCACCAAAATACCACTATCATTATAATCATCATAAATGGGAGGCAAAGTAACATCAAAGTAAATTTTCTCCTCCATGCTTGGGGGACTAAAAATATCATGCTCCTCAAAACCAGCTTCCCCAAACTTAAATTCTTCCATAGCATTAGTAATAATAGTGTTCAAAGAGTTCATGCTAATAACATTGCTAAAACTATTTTGCAAACAAAGTTCCATGGGTTTTTTAATTCTCTCTTCAAACACATCATGTCCTAACTCAAGATAAAGTGCATAAAGATCTCTAATATTTTTTGTTGTTTTCCATTAAGCCTAACTAGTGAAAATAAAAACAAGAGACAAAAAGATATAATTGCAGAATCTAAAGGAGATACCTTCGAGCACTCACACACCGGCAACAAGTGCTAGGAAATAGCTTAGTAGTCGGAGGATGTGAATACCTTTTACCTTACCTCCCCCAGCAACGGCGACAGAAAATAGCTTGATGTCTACGCACGCTTCTATTCCCGTAGACGTGTTGGACCTCCAAGAGCAGACGTTTGTAGAATAGCAGCAAGTTTCCCTTAAGTGAATCACCCAAGGTTTATCGAACTCAGGGAGGTAGAGGTCAAAGATATTCCTCTCAAGCAACCCTGCAATTAAGATACAAGAAGTCTCTTGTGTCCCCAACACATCTAATTCACTTGTCAGATGTATAGGTGCACTAGTTCGGCGAAGAGATAGTACAATGCAAGTGATATGGATGAATATGAGTGGTAATAACAATCTGAAATAAATATGGCAGCAAGTAAACATGCAGTAAAACAGTAAATAAGCGATGTTTGTAGTATTTGGAAACAAGGCCTAGGGATCCTACTTTCACTAGTGGACACTCTCAACAATGATCACATAATAACTAAATAACTTCTCCTCACTTGTGCTACTTTCAAACACTCTCTTGTTGGATAACAAACACCATTCATTGTATAGGGCTACACGAGCACACCTCAAGCCGGAGTAAACAAGCTCCACAACATCCGGAGTTCATATTAAAGTAACCTCTAGAATGCATAATAGACCGTTGCAATTTAGACCGAGTACTAACATATCATACACACTGTCACCAATAGCTATGAAAGGGGGAATAGATCACATCAATACTATCATAGTAATAGTTAACTTCATAATCTATAAGAGATTACAATCATAACCTACGCCAAGTACTACATGATGCACACACTCGTCACCTTTACATCATGGAGGAGGAATAGACTACTTTAATAACATCACTAGAGTAGCACATAGATTAATAGTGATACAAAGCTCATGATCACATAAAGATCACACCATGGGAGAGAGAGATGAACCACATAGCTACCGGTAGAGCCCTCAGCCTCGGGGAGAACTACTCCCACCTCATCATGGGAGACAAGAACGGCGATGAAGATGGCGGTGGTGTCGATGGAGATGACTCCGGGGGCAATTCCCCGTCCCGGCGGCGTGCCGGAACAGAGATTCTGTCCCCCGAAACTTGTCTTCGCGATGGCGGCGGCTATGGAACTCTTCGTGGAATATGACTGTATTCTTTAGGTTTTTCGCGACGGGGAGAATATATAGGCGAAGGGGCGATGTCGGTGGAGTCCCGAGGTGGGGTCCTGATACGTCTCCGACGTATCGATAATTTCTTATGTTCCATGCCACATTATTGATGATATCTACATGTTTTATGCATACTTTATGTCATATTTATGCGTTTTCCGAAACTAACCTATTGACGAGATGCCGAAGGGCCGCTGTCGTTGTTCTCGCTGTTTTGGTTTCAGTAAATCCTAGTAAGGAAATATTCTCGAATCGGACGAAATCAACGCCCAGCATCCTATTTTTCCACGAAGCTTCCAGAACACCCGAGAGCCACCAGAGGGGAGCCCTGGTGGGCCCAGATGATAGGGCGGCGCGGCCAGGTCCTGGGCCGCGCCCCCCTATGGTGTCGCCGCCTCGTCGCCCCTCCAACTCCACCTCTTCGCCTATTTAAAGGTCCCTGACCTAAAACCTCGATACGGAAAAGCCACGGTACGAGAAACCTTCCAGAGCCGCCGCCATCGCGAAGCCAAGATCTGGGGGACAGGAATCTCGTTCCGCACGCCGCCGGACGGGGAAGTGCCCCCGAAGGCTCCTCCATCGACACCACCGCCATCTTCATCAACGCCGTTGTCTCCCATGAGGAGGGAGTAGTTCTCCATCGAGGCTAAGGGCTGTACCGGTAGCTATGTGGTTCATCTCTCTCCTATGTGCTTCAATACAATAATCTCATGAGCTGCCTTACATGATTGAGATTCATATGATGATGCTTGTAATCTAGATGTCGTTATGCTAGTCAAGTGAATTTTACTTATGTGATCTCCGGAGACTCCTTGTCCCACGTGTGTAAAGGTGATAGTGTGTGCACCGTGTGGGTCTCTTAGGCTATATTTCACGAATACTTATTCACCGTTATGAATGGCATAGTGAAGTGCTTATTTATATCTCTTTATGATTGCAATGTGTTTTGTATCACAATTTATCTATGTGCTACTCTAGTGATGTTATTAAAGTAGTTTTATTCCTCCCGCACGGTGTAATGGTGACAAGGTGTGCATCCGTGTTAGTACTTGGCGTATGCTATGATCATGATCTCTTGTAGATTGTGAAGTTAACTATTGCTATGATAGTATTGATGTGATCTATTCCTCCTACATAGCGTGAAGGTGACAGTGTGCATGTTGTGTTAGTACTTGGTTTAGTCGTATTGATCTTTCATGCACTCTAAGGTTATTTAAATATGAACATTGAATTGTGGAGCTTGTTAACTCCGGCATTGAGGGTTCGTGTAATCCTACGCAATGTGTTCATCATCCAACAAAAGAGTGTAGAGTATGCATTTATCTATTCTCGTTATGTGATCAAAGTTGAGAGTGTCCACTAGTGAAAGTCTAATCCCTAGGCCTTGTTCCTAAATATTTCTATCGCCGCTTGTTTACCTGTTTTGCTGCAAGCATTACTACGCTACCATATTACCACCATCAACCACACGCCGACAAGCTATTTTCCGGCGCCGCTACTACCGCTCATATTTATTCATACCACCCGTATTTCACTATCTCTTCGCCGAACTAGTGAACCTATTAGGTGTGTTGGGGACACAAGAGACTTCTTGCTTTGTGGTTGCAGGGTTGCATGAGAGGGATATCTTTGACCTCTTCCTCCCTAAGATCGATAAACCTTGGGTGATCCACTTAAGGGAAATTTGCTGCTGTTCTACAAACCTCTGCTCTTGGAGGCCCAACACCGTCTACAAGAATAGAAGCTCCCGTAGACATCAAGCTATTTTCTGGCGCCGTTGCCGGGGAGGAAAGGTAAAAGGTACTCACACTCCGGATCTCGGCTACTAAGCTATTTTCGCTGTTGTAAGTACTCGAAGCTATTTCCTTTAGATCCTGCAATTGTATCTTTTTGTTTCTTGTTTACACTGGTTTGGCATAATGGACGACAATGAGCTTCTTATTCTATTTTCTGATTTAAGACATGGATGGTTTGATGCGAAAATTAAAAAACCTATGGAACCTTATTTGCATGCTGGTAGTAATATTAGTATGAACGCTTTGAACACCATGTTTGCTAATGATATGGAAAATTCTAAGCTTGGGGAAGCTGGCTTTGATGAGCATGATATTTTTAGTCCCCCAAGCATTGAGGAGAAAATTCACTTTGATGATACTTTGCCTCCTATTTATGATGATTATAATGATAGTGGTCTTTTAGTACCGCCTGTTATGGAGGATAAATTTGATTATGATTACAATATGCCTCCTATATTTGATGATGAGAATAATAATGATAGCTACTTTGTTGAATTTGCTCCCACTATTACCAATAAAATTGACTATGCCTATGTGGAGAGTAATAATTTTATGCATGAGACTCATGATAAGAATGCTTTATGTGATAGTTATATTGTTGAGTTTGCTCATGTTGCTACTGAAAGTTATTATGAGAGAGGAAAATATGGTTGTAGAAATTTTCATGTTACTAAAATACCTCTCTATGTGCTGAAATTTTTGAAGCTACACTTGTTTTATCTTCCTATGCTTGTCACTTTGCTCTTCATGAACTTGTTTATTTACAAGACTCCTATGCATAGGAAGCATGTTAGACTTAAATTTGTTTTGAATTTGCCTCTTGATGCTCTCTTTTGCTTCAACTACTATTTCTTGCGAGTGCATCATTAAAACTGCTGAGCCCATCTTAACGGCTATAAAGAAAGAACTTCTTGGGAGATAACCCATGTGTTATTTTGCTACAGTAATTTGTTTTATATTTGTGTCTTGGAAGTTGTTTACTACTTTAGCAACCTCTCCTTATCTTAGTTTTGTGTTTTGTTGTGCCAAGTAAAGTCGTTGATAGAAAGGTTGATACTAGATTTGGATTACTGCGCAGAAACAGATTTCTTTGCTGTCACGAATTTCGACCTGCCTCTCTGTAAGTAGCTCAGAAAATTAAGCCAATTTACGTGCGTGATCCTCAGATATGTACGCAACTTTCATTAAATTTGGGCATTTTCATTTGAGCAAGTCTGGTGCCTCGATAAAATCCATCTTTACGGATCGTTCTGTTTTGACAGATTCTGCCTTTTATTTCGCATTGCCTCTTTTGCTATGGTGGATGAATTACTTTGTTCCATTAATGTCCAGTAGCTTTATGCAATGTCCAGAAGTGTTAAGAATGATTGTGTCACCTCTGAACATGTTAATTTTTATTGTGCACTAACCCTCTAATGAGTTGTTTCGAGTTTGGTGTGGAGGAAGTTTTCAAGGGTCAAGAGAGGAGGATGATATACTACGATCAAGGAGAGTGAAAGCTCTAAGCTTGGGGATGCCCCGGTGGTTCAACCCTGCATATTTCAAGAAAACTCAAGCATCTAAGCTTGGGGATGCCCAAGGCATCCCCTTCTTCATCGACAAATTATCAGGTTCCTCCCTTGAAACTATATTTTTATTCGGTCACATCTTATGTACTTTACTTGGAGCGTCTGTGTGCTTTTATTTTCGTTCTATGAATAAATACATGCTTGTGTGGGAGAGAGACACGCTCCGCTGGTTCATATGAACACATGTGTTCTTAGCTTTTATTTTTCATGGCGAAGGTTGAAACTGCTTCGTTAATTGTTATATGGTTGGAAACGGAAAATGCTACATGTAGTAATTGGTAAAATGTCTTGGATAATTTGATACTTGGAAATTGTTGTGCTCATGTTTAAGCTCTTGCATCATATACTTTGCACCCATTAATGAAGAAATACATAGAGCTTGCTAAAATTTGGTTTGCATAATTGGTCTCTCTAAGGTCTAGATAATTTCTAGTAAAGAGTTTGAACAACAAGGAAGACGGTGTAGAGTCTTATAATGTTTACAATATGTCTTTTATGTGAGTTTTGTCTGCACCGGTTCATCCTTGTGTTTGTTTCAAATAACCTTGCTAGCCTAAACCTTGTATCGAGAGGGAATACTTCTCATGCATCCAAAATCCTTGAGCCAACCACTATGCCATTTGTGTCCACCATACCTACCTACTACATGGTATTTCTCCGCCATTCCAAAGTAAATTGCTTGAGTGCTACCTTCAAATAATTCAAAATTTATCACCTCTGATTTGTGTCAATGTTTTATAGCTCATGAGGAAGTATGTGGTGTTTTATCTTTCGATCTTGTCATTTACTTCTACGGACTTTCATAATGGACTAGTGGCTTCATCCGCTTATCCAATAATTTTGCAAAAAGAGCTGGCAATGGGGTTCCCAGCCCGATTAATTAACTTGCATTAATAATTCTCTTCACATTTTTTGCTCTGATTCATCATTAAGCAACTTAATTTTGCAAATAGACACTCCTCCATGGTATGTGAATGTTGGAAGGCACCCGAGGATTCGGTTAGCCATGGCTTGTGTAAGCAAAAGGTTGGGAGGAGTGTCATCCATAATTAAAGAAAAACTAAACTAAAGTACATGTGTAAACAAAAGAGAAGAGGGATGATCTACCTTGCTGGTAGAGATAACGTCCTTCATGGGAGCCGCTCTTGAAAGTCTGGTTGATAAGGTAGTTAGAGTGCCCACTACCAGTCGTTGACAACAAGAAACACCTCTCAAAATTTTACTTTTATGCTCTCTTTATGTTTTCAAAACCAAAGCTCTAGCACAAATATAGCAATCAATGCTTCCTCTCGCGAAGGGCCTTTCTTTTACTTTTATGTTGAGTCAGCTTCACCAATCTCTCTCCACCTCAAGAAGCAAACACTTGTGTGAACTCGTGCATTGATTCCTACATACTTGCATATTGCACTTGTTATATTATTCTATGTTGACAATTATCCATGAGATATACATGTTACAAGTTGAAAGCAACCGCTGAAACTTAATCTTCCTTTGTGTTGCTTCAATACCTTTACTATGAATTTATTGCTTTATGAGTTAACTCTTATGCAAGACTTATTGATGCTTGTCTTTAAGTACTATTCATGAAAAGTCTTTGCTTTATGATTCATTTGTTTACTCATGTCATTACCATTGTTTTGATCGCTACATTCATTACATGTGTTTACAATAGTATGATCAAGGTTATGATGGCATGTCACTTCAGAAATTATCTTTGTTATCGTTTACCTGCTCGGGACGAGCGTAAACTAAGCTTGGGGATGCCGATACGTCTCCGACGTATCGATAATTTCTTATGTTCCATGCCACATTATTGATGATATCTACATGTTTTATGCATACTTTATGTCATATTTATGCGTTTTCCGAAACTAACCTATTGACGAGATGCCGAAGGGCCGCTTGTTGTTTTCTGCTGTTTTTGGTTTCAGAAATCCTAGTAAGGAAATATTCTCGAAATCGGACGAAATCAACGCCCAGCATCCTATTTTCCACGAAGCTTCCAGAACACCCGAGAGCCACCAGAGGGGAGCCCTGGTGGGCCCAGATGATAGGGCGGCGCGGCCAGGGCCTAGGCCGCACCCCCCTATGGTGTCGCCGCCTCGTCGCCCCTCCGACTCCGCCTCTTCGCCTATTTAAAGGTCCCTGACCTAAAACCTCGATACGGAAAAGCCACAGTACGAGAAACCTTCCAGAGCCGCCGCCATCGCGAAGCCAAGATCTGGGGGACAGGAGTCTCTGTTCCGGCACGCCGCCGGGACGGGGAAGTGCCCCTGGAAGGCTCCTCCATCGACACCACCGCCATCTTCATCAACGCTGTTGTCTCCCATGAGGAGGGAGTAGTTCTCCATCGAGGCTAAGGGCTGTACCGGTAGCTATGTGGTTCATCTCTCTCCTATGTGCTTCAATACAATAATCTCATGAGCTGCCTTACATGATTGAGATTCATATGATGATGCTTGTAATCTAGATGTCGTTATGCTAGTCAAGTGAATTTTACTTATGTGATCTCCGGAGACTCCTTGTCCCACGTGTGTAAAGGTGACAGTGTGTGCACCGTGTGGGTCTCTTAGGCTATATTTCACAGAATATTATTCACTGTTATGAATGACATAGTGAATTGCTTATTTATATCTCTTTATGATTGCAATGTGTTTTGTATCACAATTTATCTATGTGCTACTCTAGTGATGTTATTAAAGTAGTTTTATTCCTCCTGCACGGTGTAATGGTGACAAGTGTGTGCATCCGTGTTAGTACTTGGCGTATGCTATGATCATGATCTCTTGTAGATTGTGAAGTTAACTATTGCTATGATAGTATTGATGTGATCTATTCCTCCTACATAGCGTGAAGGTGACAGTGTGCATGCTGTGTTAGTACTTGGTTTAGTCGTATTGATCTTTCATGCACTCTAAGGTTATTTAAATATGAACATTGAATTGTGGAGCTTGTTAACTCCGGCATTGAGGGTTCGTGTAATCCTACGCAATGTGTTCATCATCCAACAAAAGAGTGTAGAGTATGCATTTATCTATTCTCGTTATGTGATCAAAGTTGAGAGTGTCCACTAGTGAAAGTCTAATCCCTAGGCCTTGTTCCTAAATACTGCTATCGCTGCTTGTTTACTGTTTTGCTGCGTTACTACTGATACCATATTACCACCATCAACCACACGCCAGCAAGCTATTTTCTGGCGCCGTTACTACTGCTCATATTTATTCATACCACCTGTATTTCACTATCTCTTCGCCGAACTAGTGAACCTATTAGGTGTGTTGGGGACACAAGAGACTTCTTGCTTTGTGGTTGCAGGGTTGCATGAGAGGGATATCTTTGACCTCTTCCTCCCTGAGATCGATAAACCTTGGGTGATCCACTTAAGGGAAGTTGTCGCTGTTCTACAAACCTCTGCTCTTGGAGGCCCAACACCGTCTACAAGAACGAAGCTCCCGTAGACATCAAGCTATTTTCCGGCGTCGTTACTATCGCTCATATTTATTCATACCACTCGTATTTCACTATCTCTTCGCCGAACTAGTGCACCTATTAGGTGTGTTGGGGACACAAGAGACTTCTTGCTTTGTGGTTGCAGGGTTGCATGAGAGGGATATCTTTGACCTCTTCCTCCCCGAGATCGATAAACCTTGGGTGATCCACTTAAGGGAAAGTTGCTGCTGTTCTACAAACCTCTGCTCTTGGAGGCCCAACACTGTCTACAAGAATAGAAGCTCCCGTAGACATCAGGTCCCCACCTGGCGGCGCGGCCAGGGCTGGGCCCGCGCCCCCCTAGGGTGTGGGCACCTCGTGGCCCCCCTTTGTCTCTCCTTCGGACTCCGTGAAGCCCCTGGAAAAATAAGAACGTGGCCTTTTGTTTCGTCCAATTCCGAGAATATTTCCTGTGTAAGATTTTTGAAACCAAAAACAGCGAGAAAACGAGAACTGGCGCTTCGGCATCTTGTTAATAGGTTAGTCCCGGAAAATGCATAAAAATGATATAAAGTGTGAGCAAAACATGTAGGTATTGTCATAAAACTAGCATGGAACATCAGAAATTATAGATATGTTGGAGACATATCAGGCGCCCCCGGGGCCGGGGCAGGGGCCACCGTGGTGGATAGGGTTGAAAACGAAAGAGAATATTTCCGTCCATTTTCGAAGAAAAAGGAAATGGAGGGCCAAATTCGGAAAAGGAAGCGGCATTTTGAGGAAAAGAAACGGAAACGGCAAAAGCATAAACGGAAATGGAAAAGAAAACGAGGGAGCCCTTTCCGACGGAAACGAAAACGGCAGGGGAAATTCCAGAAAAATAAATACGAAAAGTTTCCGGAAATATAACCTAGAGAGGCCCGAGTAGGCCTACATTTACACATGAAACCAGGCTTGGCCACGTATCATGTCCACTAATTCCTCTAACCCTAATCACTTTGTATAATTGCGTGTGCATGCAGCTGTTAAACTATGTGTGTTACTTTACGTGAATTGACGCTTGTCGAAGTTAAGTGTTATATCTTGTTTTATTGTCTTTTTCTTTATGTGTGTCTTCTGGTCTACAAACCAAGGCATCATGCTGCATTGTATTGTGGCAAATATTCGTTTTCGTAACGTATCCGCTATGTATCCGTTCCGTATTCATATCCAATGGTTTCTGTTTTCATATTCGTTTCCGGGGATTTCGATTCCATTTTCAATTCCGACAAGATAAGAGGGAAACAAAAACGATAAAGCATGTTTCCGTCCGTTTCCGTTTCATTTTCAACCCTAGTGGTGGAGCAGCTACGGCCCCACGGTCGCCGTCGTCTGCGCCCTCCTCGTCTTCGCAGGAGGAACGCTGCTTCGAGTTCCTCCTCCGCATCGACGACGACCCACTCGGCATCAAGCGGCTCCCGGACAAGTTCGCCGAGTTCGTCGATGGCATCGAGCTAGCCCAGTTGCAGCTATGGAAGGCCAGCTGCAACTTCTGCCGTTGGCCTGTCGAGGTCTTATTCGACGGGCAGGGCAAGATGTACCTGCACACGGGGTGGGACAAGTTCGCTCGCGACCTCGCGCTCGAGCCCGGCTGCCAGCTCACTTTCCTCTACGAGGGGGACGGCGAGATGATCGTCAAGGTGTTCGACGACATAGCCTTCCGCAGGCACTACCACACCGGCGAGTCCGGCTCGGACACCGACAGTTAAAACTGTTAGAGTGTTCTTTCTTTGCAGCGAATATGGCTACGAGCCAATTGAATCCAGTAGTGGCGGTTTGTGGATGTTCTCCATCGAAGGACCAACAGGGCTATTATTACCAGCTGGATTTTCCAGTTTGGATGCCTGGGAGTGGCTGAGAGTGTTCTTTCTTCGCAGCGAATATACGGAACCAACACTACTGGCTTTCCTCATTTTTCAATATTTTAATTTGTGTCAACCATGGTTTAAACTATGTATTAGTTTGTGTAAACCATCTTCCAAATTACGTATTAATTTGTGTAAAACCATGTTCCCAATATGTAATGTTTGGAACTATGTTCCCAAATGGAGAAGAGAAAAGACAAATAGAAAAAATCCGTCGGCCTGCTGGAGCCACCCCCAGACGCAAACGGACGCGCGGTAAAAAACGGTCATTTTTGCTCCCGTGGGGTGACACAAACGGACGCTCGCGGATAATTAAATGTGTCACCCCAGACGTAAACGGACGCGCGGACAAAAAACTGGTTATTTTCGTATCCGCGAGGCAACATAAACGGACCCTCGCGCACAATTAAATGCGTCGCCGCGTTAAAGATGCCGTTAGGAAGAGTGCACATCAGGATCTAGCTTACCGCGAGTGCCAACCCGCGCGTCCATGTTATTTTTTTGAGAGAATATCGCGCTTTATTGATTAAATAACACCATTACAATGTTCGGCCCGGATTAAATCCGGGATAACATGGAAAGAAAAATTACAAACATCACGTCAAGAGGCGCGAGCTAAAAGATGTGCAGCGACATTCAGACTACGATTCACATGCTTAAAGGAGCACGAGATAAACCCCTTCGCCAGTACCTTGATATCGTGTTCCACAATTCCTACCAGGAGCTATCTTGAACTGAAGAATTGATGCGCTGGATCATTGAGAGGCAATCCGATTGGAGGACATATTTCTGGAACCCACGCTCTCGGAGAACTGATACAGCGCGCGGATGGTGAAGCCCTCGGCAAGTTCAGGAGTAGGAAAACCTGGGAGACCCTCCGAGACAGAGAGGTGGCGTGCGGGAACTCCCTGCCTCCGTGTCATTAGTGAGGGCGGGGGGGGTGGCGCATGGGAGCTCCCCCGATAGCCAAACCCCCATGGACGCAGCTCCGCGCGGAGAAGCCAACAGTGTCATGGGAGGCCACGTACACCATAGATCCTCGGAGTCTCGCCGGAGTACATGGAGGATGCACCGGAGGAGGAGAGGAATGCGGCGGCGTAGACAATGTGTGGTGCAGGGGATGGGTATTTTGTACCCAAAATCTGCAGAAATTATCCGGGCCGTGGGGCATATCCGGTATCTGCTAAATATGCTTTGATTCCCCTGCGTTTTGTAACATGCATGTGTATTCATAGTAGAGACTTACATTTGGTGTTCATTGGATTTGATTTGATCACGTATGTGGGTATCTAGTAGAAATTGTATGTTTCTTGTCCACTCGATTTTATTTGATTAGTTGTACAAACGAAAGTAGGGCAAGGTATCGACAACATAGATAGGAAAACTTTTAAGAACAAAGAGATACATAATTTGGCCGGTCTAGGCTCGGGCCCAATCGAGTCGTCTCAAAACCAACTTAACCCGGCAACATTTGTGTTTATAACAAGCAAATTTGTAAAAGAGAAATGTGAATTTATACTTCTCCTGCATTGCTTGAACGTAGTATTGGGAAACTTGGTTTGTAGATGAGGTATTACTGTTTTTGAGGAAAATCTGATGTATATAGTACTACTAGCAGAATACCCGTGTGTTGCTACGAGTAGATCCCATGCATTTAGCTAAGAAGTTAGATGGTACGATCGCCTCATCTGTCTATGGTTTTCCTAAGAATAGTTTTATTCTGATCGGGAGGCAGTTGCAGCAGTTTTGACTGAACGAATATTTTTACAAGAGGAGTTTTACAGTACCCCTAAGTTAATATGGGCCATCCAATCTAACCGATCGAACGGCTTGTCCGCGCTTGTACTCCCCCACGAGGCCAAGGAGTACCAAGTCTAATTCGCTCGGCGAAGTCGTGGAGTACCTCCACCGGAGGGGCAGAAAATAATTTCTGATACTATATGGTCCTGTGTAGGGTATTTCCGTGTTTTGTTATTTGTGTGAGGGTGTTTTTGCATATCCCGTTCGTACCAAACTGATTCATTTGGTGGAGGAACCCTAGAAGAGATCTTCCTGGCGGCGTCAGGGGAATGAAGGAGCCGACCGGGGAGGGGGAAGATGCGCCGCGCGGCCGTGGCGTCGCCCCGTGACTGATGCGCGCATGAGGAGCCGACAGGGAAGGTGGGCGAGGCCCCGCGCAGCCGTGGCGTCCAGACCCCCCGACGGATGGGCGCTAGTCGTGGTTGGCTTCCTGCGGCGGCGAGGTGGGGGAAAGGTAGGAGCGGCCGTGGCAGCCGGGTGGGCGGCTATGGAGGTTGGCTCGCTGCATCGGCGAGGTGGTGGAAAGGGAGTAGCGGGCGTGGCAGCTAGGTGGTCGGCTTCCTCGACCAATGCACACACTCCTCTACCAGTACAATCATATCCGAGATCAGCATCGAGGAGTGCAGCATGTGAGGATCCTCCCAATCCCAATCCCTCTTATTTTTTCCATTCGATGTGTTGTTACCTGTCAATTGCGTAGATATAGATATATAATTGATGTTAGGGCCAGTCTCTGTTTTGCTGTGGCCAGTTTCAGTTTTAAAATTACTGTTATGGATTTAGATTGCTGTTATCCGAGTTAGGTTACATATGCTTTGAACAATTTTAGTAAAGATAAGCTTGGAACTTGTATTATGTTTGTGAATTCGTAGTTGAGATCACAGCAATTAGATTGGCTTAGAAAGGAACAACATACATACAATCTACAAATGCTGGTTGTATAGGGCATGGTAAGAATTTCTGGAAATATAAAACCTGAGATGTGTTCATGATTACTTCAATCTGTATTATAGATGATAAGGGGATATAAACACCACACATAATTGCTTAATCTGTGCTTCCAATTATTTTAACCTGGGCACAATCTTGAGTTTTGAAGTGATGAACTACCCTCAGAACAATGGAAACTGGGTGTGAACTGTGGAATTTGATTGCCTTAGCCAATTCAAGTGTGGTAGCCAAAGAGGGGTAGTGTCCAACATTAGGAGTACTACTGGAAGCTTGCTCTGGAGAGCAATTCGACTGATATGGTCAAGTCAATGTAAGAATGTAAACAGTATATGCAATTAGGTTATCATCAAGTTAGAAAAGTTTTATGTAGTCGCTTCGGTCAGAATGTCAGCGCTAAATAAAATGTTGAAGTCCCAGTTTTAGTTTTTACCTAGAGCACAAATTTCATTTTTGTTAGTCCAGCTTATTTAGATAGCTGATTTTATCCTAGTTAAGTCTAACACCACATGGTAATATGAAGAATGGACAAAACAATTCAATAAGATGAGGAAAAACTATTGTTGGCCTTTGCTCAGTTTCAGGTGTCGCAGTTTTATAAGAATATATCTTTCACCACGCTGTGTATATTTTATGCTGCATAGTTGATAGTTTCTACAGCATATATATGGTTAAGTTGCAAACAGAACTTTAAGCTATCAAACTTTTGACTAGAGTCTTACTTCAGTCGACCTTTCCTTTTCCGCCTTAATAGTTAAGAAGTCTATTGAAGATATTTCTCTGCTTCTGAATTGCAGAACAAAGTCGGCAGCACTCAACCACAAAAAGCTACACGTTTGCAAACAACTGAAAGAAAGATCAGTATATTGGAGAAGGCTTTGGAGCTCAATCCAGATAACGAGGAATTGTTGCTTTGCATTCTGAAGTCATTTGGTGAGAGATATAGCACTGAGAGTCTCTTTGGTAAATGGGAGAAAATACTTATGGAACGCCTTGACAGTTGTAAATTGTGGAAACAATATCTAATTATTTGCCAAGTGGAGTTCTCCAGACTCAAAGTATCTGATACGCGGAAGTCTTACACATATGCAGTAGACACAGCCTTAGACAACTTATCTGTTCCCCGCCCCTTCTCTCCCTCTCTTCGCATAGTATGTTGTAGTTCTTAAAATATCTTCTTCACTTTGCCACAGGATAGTCAAAATGTTGATCTCAAGGCACAACTTTCCTTACTTCATCTTGAACTTGGTTTAATGGATATATTTGTGAATCTTTGCCTGTTCGAATGGCAGACTGAATGGCAGACATGACATCAGAATTAGCAACAGGGCCATTTCAAGCTCAAATTGAGTTCAGTTTATTTTCACCTCCCCTTTCCCTGTCCACCAAAAGCGAAGGCTCATTAAGCAGGTGCCAGAATTGGGGACGTGGTTAGCAAGGACGAGGAGAGTCGACAAAACATGGTTATGCAAGAAAATCCCAAATAGCCTGAAGGTGGAGGCTGGAGTGGTTGGTTTGATCTCTAGAGCAAATGCTAAGCGAATGATATGTCTAACAAGTAACAAGTCAATAGAACCATCACCCAGTGACACACTTGCACACGATGATGTTGAATCTTTCCTTAAAAAAAAGGCTGGCATTGATGTAGACGCCAGTACAATAGCGAACTTGAAGATGCAAAAACATGAATTGAAGCCTTGCCTCACAACATTCATCATAAGGAAATAAATAACATTCATCATAAGGAAATAAATAACAAGTCATCAAACATGGAATTACGCTGTCACCGTAGAAACTATCTTAATAGTTTTCCTTATTTAGGGTCGGCTAGTGGATGAGTATGGTCTTCGTTAATTTTTTCTAAAAACCAGTGATCCCCATACCAACAATACGCTAGATCTCAAGCATATCTTTACATCTACAACGAGTCAGCGTCCATGGCTCCCTCTTTTGATCAGTAGCTTCAAAATACTTTTGCAAATGTTACCCTTGTTTTGAGCAGACAAAATGTCTTCCTTTTAGTTGTTTGGTCCCAGCAACATACTCTTTCTCATCTAATCTTATACTGAACCTTTTTTTTCTTTGGCATATCTGTTGTAGTGCTCGTACCCTTGTCCTTCGATCACTATCAAATATTTGATTGATCACCATGAAATATTCTTCTCTCGCCTCTGTGACATTGTCAAGACCATCCATCATCCAAGCCTGCCATTATCAAACCATCATACTTAGTACAGATGCATGTTATGTCTGCCCACATTATAATAAAGCGCATCAACTATCCATGACCATGAGTGGATGACGTAGACTTTCTATCCCACAATATTCATTTAGTTCAGAACTATGTATATCATACCAGAGTTGCTCAATAAGAACTTCTGGCATAACAAATACTACCTCCGTTTCATAGAATAAGATATATTTTTTTTAGCAAAAGTCAAGCTAGTAAAGTTTGGTCAAATTTTTAGAAAAAACTATCAAGAACCACGATATTATATACATATAAACAATTTTTCCTAAAAAAAGGTCAAATCTTAACTAGTTTGACTTTTCGAAAAAAATATAAGCTTTATTCTTTGAAATAATGGAGGTAGTAGCTAGACTCATACTCTATCCGTGCAACAATATAAGATGTTTTAGGTACTTTTATAGTAGACTAGATATAAACTAAATTGGATTAACCTACACACTAAAAATAGACTAGATACAAACTAAAGTAGATGAACCAAAGAAATACACTAACATCTTACATATCCAAACGGAGGAAGAAGATTAAAACATCAGGAAACAGCAACTGCTGCTATTGGATTCAAATAAAACGAGAAACTTAATATAATTTCAAACATCACATTGGCTTTTCGGCACACAGTTATTGTAGTACTTTTAGTTCTGCATACAGCTAGCAGCTTAACCCCAAGCAATAGCTCCCATGTTTGTGCTTTTTCAAATTGCCCACGACTTGGAACAAACAGGCTATACGTTCAAGAATTCAAATTTAGGCAAAGAAAATAGTACTGCATCTACTACTGCATGGCTACTACTACTGTACTTCACAAAGAAATTAGTACGCGCACGTAGTAACCAGGAGGCAGCGGAGATCGGCTCGGCCGCTCGTTGGGGAAGAACTGGGCTTCCGCCAGGAGGCAGAGGCGGCGGCGCGAGGCGACCAACAAGGGCCTTCCACCAGGAGGAGGAGCCGAGGCAGGAGGAGGCGGTGGCTTGAGGCGGCCAACAAGGGCAGAAACGGGCGGCAGCGCAGCGCGGGCAAGCAAGACGAGCAGCAAAGTTCGGGTGGCCAAGAACGTTGAGGAAGATGGGGCCTTCCACCAGGACGACGAAGCGGTGGCGGCGTCGCCGAATCGAACGAAGATGTGAGGCGCCGCAAATTAATTCCCAATCGGATGCTCTGGCCTCTATCGGGAACAAGGATGTAGGGTTGTGGTGTAAATTGGTAGAACTTGGTGCAAATTGCCGCTCAGGCACTCCCGGGAAAAAAATTATACACGAGTCCTCAATTACGGACGGCCAGATCGTGTTGGTACTCCACCACATAATTTTAGAGTACCAGGGTACCGTAAAAATCCTCTTTTAGAAGCCCGTTTTACGTTTCATAAACTGAAAATTGTACCACTTTTTTCGTACAAAGCGTACCAACTTACCGGAGGTGGCAATTTGGATCATAGGAGCAAATGCTCTCATTATATAAAATAATTAAAAAACAATTTTAAAAATATTAAAAAATTCTGATATAAATTTTTTGGTGTACATCGTGACATTCTATGTTAGTGCACAAATTTTCGCGGAGAAACAACATTTTATATGGCGTGTACAAAAAAGATAAAAAAAATTCATGTACGTAGTCGTGTTATAGCATCAAAACTTGTCTTTTTTACATGAGCCACAATTGTTTTTAGTTTTTTTTTGAAAACTTGTGTACCAGCATAAAATGTCTAGATGTACATGTAAAAATTTAGTTTAGAATTTTTTGACACTTTGAAATGTGCATTCACATAATGGGAGCATATGCTCCTATGAGCCAAAGTGCATTTCCCCCAACTTACCCTGGTATTTGATTCTTTATAACCCTATCGAATATTCTTTCCGCTTGGTTGACCGGGTTAAGCCGTCCCTTTTTTTGACTTGGGTTAATCCGTCCTTGGTTGTCAGTTAGAAAATTATCTCGTGTACTTAGGCATGAAGAAAAGAAGAACCGACTAGATTGTAAAGATTTCTTCAGATTTGGTTTGTACGTGGTCCGCTAGCTAGGTGGCTAAGTTAGAATTCTAGTCGGATTGGTCTGATGGTATCTCTTGACCTGCAAACTATTACATCGTTCCATCCTAGTGCATCCGATTCTTTAGGTCGATGGGATCTAGGATCGGCCTATCGTGCATCGCGTGGTCTCTCGGACGGGGCATGCGTAAACAATAGACATACCGTTTTTTTTTTTTGCGGTAAGACCTACCATCACTAACCATCATGTCATATTTCAATTTAATGGTAAAGATTTTTAGCATATGAGAATTAACTAGTTTTTTAGCATATGAGAATTAACTAATATGAGGCTTTAGTTTGTCGCTAAATTTGAGAACTCTACTTTTTTTTTTTTTGAGAACTCTACTATGAGGCTAGTATTTTATCCTTGTCCTTTGGCAAGTATTGGCCGGCCCTAGCTGCAGCGTGGTAGCAGGCTATCAGCCCAGCGCAATAGAGGTAGTGTAAAAAAATAGTGTGGCCACTGCCGCCGGTTGCAGAATACAGCCGGATCCAGTCCAGTCCCAGTTTTTTTTCAGGAAAGGAGTTCCAGGTCCATCAGCAGCCCATGCCCGAGTTCAGCTCGGTTCTTCCTCCACTCGAGCGGAAACGTTGGGCGAGTGCAGGCGAAAGAAACGGGAAAATGGAGCCGATGATTTGGATCGGCTCCGGCTCGGACGGACCACCACACCACATCCCCGCGCCCGACAGTCGTCATCCGAGCCGAGCGAGCGCGGCCTCCGTCCGCACGCCACGCCAACTTTTAACGCGCACTGAACACTTTGTTAATGGCGGTGGACCACCCGTGGACGACGTGGTGTGGTCCTGCTCCACCACCACCCAGCGCGAGCTCGGCCGCCGGCCGGGTCTCGCCTTTCGCCTCGTCCTGATCCGGTGGTCCTCCCCGCGCGCCCATCATTTCCGACCCAAAATCTGACCGTTGCGCGCAGGAATCCGTCGTGTTGCCCACTTTTCCGGCTTTCTGACGCTGCCTTCCCAATCCATCCAATTCCACTTCTGTCCTTTGTGCGTCGTTGCGTATTGCACCGCACAACGGTTGAGGATACTAGGATAGGGCATCCAATCATGTACACTGTGCCACATACTAGCAGGAGTAGCACCAACGCACTCTCGAATGTTCTAACGGTAAACTAACCATCAGGTATAAGGGCATCTACAATGGAGACGCTTGTTTAGGAGCGCCAGGAATTTTTACCCAGCCAATCGGCAGTTGTTAGACGTAATCCCTGTTGATGGGCGCTTATATTCAGGCGCTGATGCTAAAGTTTGCGCCGACGCTTCCTCAGTTTTGGGCTTGTGCGGCGTAAAACGTGGACTGAGTCTGTTAGAGAAATAAGCGCTCTCAGATTGACTGCCGTTGGAGATCTTAGTTGTTGCCCTGACGCTAGGATTAATAGCCTGCCTTTTTTCCACTTAAGCGCCTAAACAAGCGCCTACCATTGAAGATGCCTAATCACGGTTCACACAATTTCGATGCACAAATTAGTGGATCACCAATTGAATTTGCTGCATCAAAAAATTGCAGAGTTAGGTCTCAAGAGTTAGGTTATGTTTGAACGGTAGCGGCATTAAGAACAAGGTTTCCCTGAAACCTCGTCGACACCTTGTCGACGGTGCTCTCTTCCCCGATGGTGCTAAGGAGGGGAGGTAATTAATCGGTTGGCCGTTGCTCTTTTGGACTTGTGGATCTATGTTCCTTTTTCAAAGTAGATTCTTCTCCCCCGATGGTGTTGACAAAGGCGGGTAATTAATCGGTTGGCCGTTGCTCTTCTGGACCTGTGGATCTAGGTTCCTTTTTCAAAGAAGATTATTCTCCAACCAACGAGGTTTCTCCTGCTTTGGCTTTGTCCCAGAGATAGTGGGTCCGGTCTCGACGGATTTGTCTGCCTAGATCCGGGGTGCTCATCGAACCCTTTTCATCAATTTCTTCTCTGGGACAAAGCTCTATTTCATACATCATTATCGCCGCCATCTTCTAGCTCAGAGCAACGACTTCTCGGTTGCCGCGTCAACACCGTTTTCGTGGTTGCAACGCGGTCCAAAGGTCAAGAGGCAGCAATGAGGTTTACATAATGTGCACCGCTAGCGAGTGCCTCAGAAAGACAGAGGACATTTCACAAGGACATGTGTGTAATTTCCTTTCTATTCTAAGGCTTTACAAGAGTCAGTTGACTTTTATTTATGTCTTGTGACTTCTTCACCAAAATGAAAGGTAGCAAAATCAATCATAGTTAGGCGTTTAAGTGGATAAAAAGTACTTCAACTTTTTTTTTTCCAATTATGAAGCATGTCGGCTAAGTGATTCTACTTACATTGAACCCAATGCTCAGGTAGTTTAACCTATAGTAGGGTAAGAAATGTTAAATAGTGATGTAGGAGGGTTTCCGAGGAATCCAAATAAGCTTTGGGGGTTTTTCAATAAATTCAAGCAAACCTTTCGCAAATTCAAACAACCTTTTCGTAAATTTAAAAAACCTTTCCGGAAATCTAAACAACTTTTTCGCAGGCATTCTCGGATTGGCTCGGGAGATCGAATTGATTATACAAACACGAGCTTAATTAATAGATTTATGAGTGAACAAGAAAAAAATATTATCTAGACGAATAAATAGATTAACCTTGAAACAACAACGATTACTTACTCTTGCTATAAAACATAAACATGCTCGTATTTTAACTTTTCTTACCATTTCGGAACTATGAGAACACAAAGTAATGTTAAGCCCATTCAATTTCAATAATTACAGGTACCAGACCTTAGTGAAGCCTAATTTTTGGTGAAAACTTTCAAACAAATAATATTTTTTTAAGAACTCAAAAGAATAATCTTACAATCGGACAATGTAAAAGAGAAAAACATATACTCTTACCGATTCATATTACTTGCTATTAAAGTAGATGTGTTTACAATTAAAATATATCTAGATACATTTATATTAATGTCAACTAATATGAGTAGGAGGAAACAGTAATAGTCTAATGAAATTCTTTGGAAGAAAATAAAAGCTCCACATTTTTCCTTTCCTGCAAAGCATCACTGGAAGTCATGAGCTGCATGCATGAGCATGGGTCGGCGGCAGCAAAGCATGTGGCAGCGTCGACACTCCTGACGCCCTTGTCTGCCTGACTGTCACCCGGAGGTGTACTCACAGGGTTCCTTCGGTTAGCCAGTCCAGAGACCCCAATTAATCAACTCTACTTTACTTAATTTGCAGCCTGACCCAGAGAGGCTAATAGATCTGGTACCTCTGCCAACTAATCTTGATGACGCACAGTGTCGATTTAATGGACACTGGCTTAGATGAGATGTAGTGTCAAGAAAGCCGCTGCCTATCCCATCTAATGATCTGCTGCTCATTCCGCATTTGTCGTCTAAAGTTCGAGATTTTGTAGTTGTCCAAAAATTCATGCATTTTCCTTTACCATTTTTAGGGCCTGTTTGATTTAAAGGAATTTAAAACAAAGGAATAGGAAAAACGTAGAAACGGTATGTCATGACATGTGAATCCTATAAAAACGCTTGATTGCATCACATGAAAAATGCAGAAATTTTATAGAGGGATCGAGTGCACATTCTAGTTGTCATAGACATATAGAAAATTTTACAAGAGATCTAACCTTTTGTTAGAAATCCTATGAAATTGTAGTGTATGAAGGAAATTCATAGGAATTTTGAATGGTTCAATCCTTTGAATCAAATGACTCCTGTAGAAAAACTTCTTATGGGTATGAACCCTACAAAATCTTTTACAAATCCTTTGAATTAAATAAGCTCTTAAGTATGATGACACGTCGATGCTTAATCGAGAATTACCACGCAACGGACCACACCAAACGTGCTACCAAGCTGCGCTACATGCCCTAACCTCAGAGGATCTCTAGCATATCCACATAACTTTGGGCCTGAAAAAATAACAGTTACTTTCCAGTTTTTGGGAAAAACGGCACGGGTAGATCTAGTAAATACATTTTGGGCCGGAAGTAATTTTTGGAAGCGTTGGAAATTGGGCGCACGAAAACCCTGTCGGATTTCCTGCTCACCCATCAGTCACGGTTGTTGGTGGAAGGGGTGATTTAGGACGGCGTATTGTCGCTCACCCGTTGCCAATCTCCCTGCTACCGCCCCTTCCAGGCGCATCACTCAATCGCCATCATGGCTCTCCCAAGCCTCTCGACACCGGCGCCCCGATAGCGTTGCCCAATCCATCGCCGACCATGGTGCTCGACGCTCGTATCAACGTCGGCCACGCCCCCAGCATGTTCGAGAAAATGCGAAAGAGGTAGAATTTCTCCCCTTTTGACAAAATGGTGAGACAATTTGGTCATGTTGCTTAGTTCTTTCAGTTTTTCAATTGTGTAGTTTAAATTTGCATTTGGTTACTACATCGGATGTGAACATGTTGAAGGAAACAGGAGTTAACATTGCTAGCACACTACTTGAGGCATTCAGTGTTGGCATGGAAATTGGGAAAAATGAGGCGTAGGAGATCAGAAAGGAGGTGTTTGATGCTTTTCAATAGAAAGGAAAAATAATATGAAGTGCCGATAACATAGAGATTGAAAACCTTTGTTCGATGAATTCGTAATACTGCCTTCATGATCATCCAACCATTTGTTCTCCCCTTTTTGTAGTATATAGTTATACAATAGTTGTAAAACATATACTCCGTAGTAGAAACGCTTTTATGTCTATCGCGATCCTAGAAGCATCTACGCACAAACAAAACAAGGACATACAAAGCAGGACCAATTACGATATGTTTCCATCAACCGGTTCATGACTGGAGCCGGCAGGATTAGTCAGCATTATGTCTGGTGGAGTGGAGAGATAATACTATGATTATAATCTATGCGATGTACATGTACTAGCACCACTGACAGCCTTAAATAAGAGTAATCAGCGCGATTAAGATTCTTCACCTATCATGGATTACATGTGAAGTCTTGAAAGTGGACATATGCTGGTGGTGACGCACAACCGTTTGTTGGCAGGCACCTCTTTATTTTAATCTGAGTGGGGGTCCAGTCTGGTGAGTGCTGTACAAAACGTACATGCTTAAATGCATTATATATTCATTTTTTTTGCCTATATTTTTTGAAGTTGAAATCACCGACAAACTGAGAGTAAATTTATCTGCCAAAAGGGAAGGCAGCAAAACAGGAAGTCATCCTTAAATACCGGAGAGAAAAGAAAAACCCTAATTTTTCATCCTTCCGCACATTTAAATGTCATTTTGGCCATGGTGAATCATCAAGCATGGCTGCAGAAGCTTTTTAAATTTGTCCAAATTGCACATGGAGGTTAGGTCTCCTAGGAAACTTTTTGTCTGCCTCTCCATTGCACAACTTGAAGTTGAAATGAAATGGGCTCGAGTCCATGCAATGCAACCATTCACACATCATCACATGGTAACTGCGCCACAAATGGACAATTGTAACTGAAAGGAGCATAAATAAATTTCCAAGATCAGTTTCTTCCTCTGACTCTATCTAGAAGCTTTTCTTCCTCTCAAGAAAAGAAAATCCAGTCAAAATCTTGTAGACAAACAAACAGAAGGGAGAGGCTTCCGGGACACCTGGCCTCTGTTCAGCACCAGCTAGCTAACATAGATTTGTTGGTCTTTCTTCTCCACCACCTCCACTTCCCCCCACCCCACCATCTCCCTGCTCCCAATTTCTCCTCTCTCTCGCATGCCTTGACGGCCACCATTGCCAGCAGCCGCTTGCTCTCTCCACCCCCGTCCTCTCGCCTGCCGCTATTCCTAGCGGAGGGAGGCGAAGAGAGAGAGAGAGAGAGGCAAGGAAAGGGGGAAGGAGGAGGAGGCGGCGGCAGGGGAGGTGAAAGATGTTTGACAGCCTGCTCAACTCCAAGTTCCACAACAAATGGTACGGCCATGGATCCCTTACTTTCTGCCGATTCGGTTCCGGTTCGCGGGAGCTTCAGCCCTTGAAGCTGGCTTCCTTGCTGATTTTTCAGTTTCTTAGCTGAATTTCGTACTCGCCTACTTTTCCCCATCTTCTGTGCTCGTCTGCTTCTTGATTCGTGTCGCTGTTGCTTTACATGTGTTCCAGCTCCGCTGTTGATTCTATGGCTGGTCTCCCAGCTCTGCTGGGTTGGGAATCTACCGTTTTGGGGATTCTGTTGCTTGCTCGAGCTGCTGCATCCTCGATTCGAATCGCAGTTGTTCTGATTCGATGTCCGTGTTTCCTCTCCTTCTAATTGCTGATTTTTTTACTGCCGTCTGATGCAGCAAGCACGCGATCAAATGCACTCGGACCCGGCTGGATCTGGTGCGGCGGAAGAAGCAGGCCATGGTCAAGTTCCTCAGGAAGGACGTCGCCGACCTCATCACCAACGGCCTTGAGTCGCACGCCTTCGGACGGGTACAGACTGCGTACTCAGCTCACCAGCTTGCATTGTTCAGTAGTAATTATCACTAATAACTAGTGCTCTTAGAAAGGAATTTAGCTTGGCGCAAACAGCGCAATGTTGAGTATGAACATTTCCTCCTGGAATGCAGATGGAAGAACTGATTGTGGAGATGAACCAGGCGTCAAACTACGATGTCATCGAGCAGTATTGCGAGTACATAGCCAAGCAGCTCAACATCCTGCAGAAACAGAGGTACCTGCCATTTGTATGAGATTGTTAACAAAGGACATGTGGAACAATGCTGCAACACCTGACTAGTCTGTTTTGGCTGTCATGTGTTTCATTTGATGACTGCAATGCAGATGCCATGTGTTTCATTCGATGACTAAGCAATAGCTTCGAATTATTTTCTTCACTATGCAAACCATACTCCAATTTCGTCATGAACATGTCTCCTCCAGGTTGAAACCTAAAATGAACCAAATTCACTCAGTATAACTAAGCGAATCAAGCAACTTAGCATTTGCTATTTTCTGTAACTTCTTGTGTGGAGTTTCCAAAGTTGTAGAGGATCTGTAAACTGCAAATCAGCATATACTCCTACTAGTTTTTGCATTCAATTAAGATTACAGAATTTCCTTCTGTGATTGGTCACTAATTGGTGGTGGTCTATTTACAGTGAATGCCCTCACGAAGCCTTGGAACCTGTATCAACTCTGATTTTCGCTGCTGCTAGATACCCTGACTTGCCTGAACTGTGTGACCTCCGACATGTATTCACAGAGAGATATGGGGCTTCCATTGAACCTTTTGTTAGCTCTGAGGTACATATCATGCTGTCCCTTCTTGTGTTTGAGCTGCTCCCTTTTGTTGCACCATGCTGATTAACTTAACAATTCTGTGGGCAGTTTGTTCAGAAGCTTCAGAACAAGTCATTTACTAAAGAGGAGAAGTTGCTAGTGATGCAAGACATTATTGAAGAATTTGCACTCCCATTTAATATCAAGGAAATTGAACGGAAGATATCTGGTGTACCTCAAAATAAAAAGGTATATTTTAGTGAACTTACTGGATTGTATCATCCAATCTTTTTAGTAACTACTTTAATTCTCATTTACTAATTATGTGTGCGGTCATTTACTTGTGATTCTTTTTTTCTCATCAGGATCTTCTGAAGAAGGGTTCATTTAACGGTGTAGAGGTTGAAGCATCAGGGCGCAATGGACACAAGGTTGATAAGCATGCTGTGCTTGAAAGGAAATCTAAATCCATACCTGAAGGGCGTGACCGCAGGCAGGAAGTTCAGATAAAGCCAAAAGATATTCATGTTGTTCCTGATTGCGTTGGTCAAGTTGGCGAGAGAAGCAGGAAGAACTATTCAGATAAACCTACTGAGAAGAAGCATATGGATAATGATGTCCTTCCTTTGGACATGAAGCGAAGGAATGGTCCAACAGAGGTCAAGAAAGATGAGAAAAAGGGTGGTCAATCTTGGAGGGAACTGATGAATGCACAGGAGTTGGATCTTAACGGCTCAAAGAAACAGGAGGTTGCTGCGGCAAAACCTCTTCAGAGAGAAATCAAGAAGATAGTTCCTCCATACACAGAACTAAAGGACACTGAGAAGAAAAATGGCTACCATCGGGCCCACATGGCTGGTGGCACTGATCATAATTGGGGACATGCTGACTTGGGGCTTAAAACCCTGGGCCTGGAAAAGCAAGGAACTGAGTCAGCTAGCACGTTGAACGGTAACACAGCAAACAAAGTTCCTCCTTATTCTAAGCCATACAGAGGAATGAGTGAGAAGCCTGCTGAAGACGATAATATTGGTTTGTATAATCAAACACGGCATATAGGAGAGTTTGGACAGTCTGTGCAAGATAAGCAGCAAATGCCAGAGAAGAAGGCAGTTAATATGCGACCTCCCTATGTTAAGCCCAACACTAACATGAAATCTGCGCATGAAAATCCGACAAATGAAACTGCTAATGGGTACAAGCATAATGGTTCAGAAGCGACAGGTCACCGGAGAGATGGTCTGGCTGCTGATGATGCACCTCGGCCTGTCTCAGTTAGAAGGAGAAGTACCAAGCCACCTGTACATGGTTCTCCATACAATGAAGTGGGTAGCGATGAAAAGATTGCAAACCAAACACCTGGTGGCCGAACAAGACGCTCAGCGTATGATGAAGCAATGAATGATGAAAATATGGCAAACCAAACACCTGGTGGCCGAACAAGACGCTCAGCGTACGATGAAGTGACTAATGATGAAAATGCGGCAAACCAAACACATGGTGGCCGAACAAGACGCTCAAGCAACAGGAATGGTCCTGGTGATGACTACGAACGACGAAAACACTCAAGCAGGCAGAATGGGTCAGCAAGCGGCAGTGACTACCAGACAGAGGAAGATGAGACGGACAATGCGATTGACTTCGGCAATCTTCTGCCGCGGGCACCTAGCTCGCATCGGAAACACAGGAGCAGGAGTGCCCATCCCCGTGAAGGCGGCAGCCACGACGACGAGGAAAGGATGATGGACAAGCTTCTGAGGCACTACAGCAAGAAGGGCATGGAGAGGGAGGAGGAGCACAGGACAAGGACAAAATCCCGGACCCCTCGCCCTCGAGCCGATCACCCTGCTGATGGCAACAAAGAACGATCCAGCAGAGATCACCCAGAAAGAGCCGTATCTCTGCCCACAGAATCTGACTCCCCAGTTGCGAAGCCGAAGACTCCTCCTCCTGCTCGGTCCATGTCACTGCAGCCGGACACAACTAGGGGCAACGTGCACCCGAGAATGCCGGACTTCGACGAACTGGCTGCGCGAATCAGTGCTCTGAAGAGGGCGTGAGCTGCCTACCATGAGTGTGTCTACGCTCTTGAGGCTTCAGCAATCGGTATTGTCCGTGTTCTAATCGCAGCATCTCATGATGCAGATCACATGAATCAGAGGATGATCTCATGATGCAGATCACATGAATCAGAGCATGCTCTTCCTCGGTGGCCTTGTTTCGACCTTTGTTTCTTTCTTTTGGTGGTATACTTGCTTGCATTGCGTTGCATTGCTCCCTGTGTGATGTCTAGGTAGATGATTGGTAGGAGAAGTTGAATGGGCGATTGATAGGCATACCATACGATATGTGCTGAAGTGGATGTGGTTGTTCGGTGTACTCATGTTCTCAGTTGTCGGAGTATAGATGCCGTTGATGAGGCTATAATGAAGTGATGATTCTTCCTTCTGTGTTGTCTACTAGCATGTCTGGATGTGAGTTTTTATGAATTTCAAACTTGAGTTTGGAGGACTAATGTTTACCCTTTTCGCATGCTAACTCGTGGAGTACTAGTGAATCCTGGCTGGAGGTGGATGCTTTACGATTTGCGCTGCCAGACGTGGCATGAGCAACTGAAGACTTGTGATGGCACATGACTACATGTTCTTGAGTCGGTGCATTTTTCGGTTTGCCAGGTAGAGTTCGGCTCAACTGCAAGTATGGTGATTCTGCTAGGGAGATGATGCATGTGGCCGTCAGCCCGTCGGCGCAATAATGCAAACACGTTCTTCTAATTAAGGGACCTTCGAATTAGTTTGGGTGCGTACCAAATTGACAAGCACAAGCCTGATGAGATTCTTTCCTCTATCACCAAGTCATTTAGAACTCCCGAGTCAGACAGACACCTAATGAACTCTCCTAACAAAACATTTTACAGTTACACAGTATGCAGATCGATTGCGGCGAGCAGCTAGCCCAGGGACCTCACGACGCCGACGACGAAATGCAGGATGTAGCTGTCGCCGCCGCCGCCGTCGAGCATGCCGTCGCAGACGAGCCGCTGCAGCGCGGGGTTCCTCGGCAGCGCCCCGCCGTGGTACAGGACCGTCGCCGCCACCGCCGCCGGCGGCCTGCTCGCGACGCAGGCCGCCAGCCTCGCCACCGCCCGGAGGAACAGCGGAAGGAGACCCTGCATATAACCAAACAGCAAGAAATCAGCAACGAAAAACAAGACACGTCGCCATTAATGGATTCCAGTTGCTCACCATCAGCGGCAGAACGCGATCACGCGTGCACCCGCCATCGCGTGGCCATCACTTCAGCTCCGACGATCGATTTGCCTACGTGTTCGTGTGTGTAATTCTAGTTCTTCCACTTATATGTACACCGGGCACTCTGAGCACGTAACTACCTAGGCTCTGCTTGCGGCGCAAGAATTTCTTAAGATACGTCCTAATTAATTGTTTTCTTGGATCACAAGGATTTACCGGATATTGAATTCCGTTTTGGCGCAAATCTGGAAGATATGGGATTTTCATGTGGGGGCCTGACGGGGTTCGCTAGGTTATGTAGCAAACGGTTGGCGATGGCAACAAATGTCGTTACAACCCTAGCTAGTCGCTTGTTTTACTTGCCACGTCTCAAGCTGTGCTCCATGAGCTTTCGGTTCCTTCACCCGGCCGCGATCATGCCAACTATTCACCTTTTTTCATCTAATTATTTGTTTTTCCTGTTGGTTCATGAATGCCAGTAGTGATGAGATGACACAGAATTTACCTTTTCTTTCTTGGACAGCAAATGTACTTTTCAACCTTCTTTTTCTTTCAAAATGGAGAACCTCCCGGTCTCTGCTTCAATAGATGTACACAGTTTTTTTTTCTATCGTGCCACCAATTTAAAGTTTCACAATTATGAATCAGACAAAGTTGAAACATATATCAACCACCGAAAATGAAAATCAACAATAAGCAATATCCATTTTGAAGACTACCGACATCTAGTAGCCTGTAAATAGAATTCTCGTGTAACCAGTACACAACAGCCATAAGCTCACGCTGATCCTCCGAGAGAAGATACGCCCATAGTTCTATCCAATGCTCAACTCATCGAATAACCTGCAAAAAATGGATTCCCTTTTATGTGTTAAAAAAATATCATTCCCGCATGTCCATATTGACCAACATAAAGCTGAGACACCAATATGTATCCAAGCTTTATCATTTTTATCCATACCATTTAACCATTTACCAAAAATATTAGTAATATTAGTTGATGGTGGTATGTTATAAGTGAAATGAACCATTTGTTATATGATTTGAGCGAAAGGGCATGCGAGAAACAAATGTTGTACGCTTTCCAATGAATCGGAAAAACAACACATATGACAATCATTCCAATTAAGTTTAGCAAGATTATCCTTTTTAGTTAACACTAGTTTGTTACTCCCTCCGTTCCTTTCTATAGTGCCTATAGATTTTTGACACGGAAATTAGTGCAAGAGTATTTTTTACACAAGACCCCCTGACTGAACGATTTGAGATTAGAATAAAATTAGGGAAATCGATAACTTCCTAACTTACCATAACAAATCCCACAATTCTGTCTGGTTAACTATCCATATATGTGCAGCCAGATTTAATTATGGAAAGAAAAACATTGCTTCCTAAATCTAAGCAATCCTTGGGGCCATGCATTAGGAATCTCAATTAATTGTTTCCTATTTTGTATGGATTTTTTTTCATGCATGTCGTGTGGGAGTTAACCGGTGGAGGGGGCAATTTGAAAAAAAGCCAAGCTACAGCCTTATATTGTGAAACAAATGCCAAAAATCTATAGGCACTATAGAAAGGAATGGAGGGAGTATTTGGGAACCACATGAGAATTTAAATTTTAAGAGAGATTTTTGTTTTCCATAAATATTTACATAAGAACCTAGCATGACCATTCATTAAGTCTACATACATAGATTTTACCGTAAATATTCCATATTCTGTAAGTTTCCACACAAATTTGTCGGTATTGTTCGTGAGCTAGACCGTCATTAACCGTTGACATAAGTGCAACCATTTATTCCACTTATATATGTTCATTTAACGCCCTTATAAAATCAGTATTCAGAGGAGATTGGGCTATAATATTTTCCACCATAACATTTTTCTGCTGAGAATGTTCTACAATGATGAATATTAATGCACTAAAGGAAGTATCCTAACCAAATGTCTTCCCAAAAAAAAGATTCATCCCCAACTTAAAAAAAAACCCTTAATGAAAAATCATTTTAACCCGCATGAGGCCCTTCCAAAAAGGAGATTGTTGGCTTTTCTTCCACTTTTGTCAAAGTTTTTTTAAGGTATTTGCTATGCAGAAATTGTAGCCATACTCCCTCTTCCATGAGTAGCTTGAACAACCATTTACCGATCAACCATTATTTTCTAATTCCAAAACTTCGACACCTAGCCCTCCTTGGCCCTTAGAACGAGAGACTATATTTCACCTTGTTAATCTATACATTTTCTTTGTGCCATCGGTTTGCCAAAAAAGAACCTTGACACAAAATAGTTCAAATGCTTCCTTACTCCTTTCGAAATTTGGAGAAAAGAAAACATAAACATAGGCAAACTCATCAAAACCAAATTGACTAAAACCGATTTTTTTTTGTTTGAGTATAATTTCTTGACCACTCTCTTAGTCTCTCTCTCTCTCTCTCTCCAGACATTTTTATTCACAATCCTCCACTCTCTCGTTTTGGACATTTTGATGAACTGGTCGGAATGTACAATTCAATAAGGTATCAAGGCCCAAATTTCCGGTTAAAAACATAGGTAGTACTCCCTCCGTTCCATGATTCTTGTTTCTGATATACAATCAAAAAGTTTGCGTCCTACATGTCCACGTGTAGCAACTGACGGAGGCTAGAGATTAGGAATTTTTGATAGATCATCGCATTAGTATTTTGACAAAAAAAAAGGACCACCTTCAAATAAAATTGATAAAACCACCGTGACCGCAAGCCTGACAAACGACACGTGGCTCTTGCCAGCACCGGCTGAGGCGATAGATCCTAGAATAGTATACCCCCTAAGGGTATGTTTTGTTGGTTGCAAAATTTGTGATTCTATAGCATTTGTTTGGGTTGTTCCTAAAATTCGCAAAGATATACCTTGATATGAATTTATGGAACCTGAAGAATTAAAATATTCAAAATAAATACCTTGCCTAAAAAAAATGGCAACGTATTTCTTGCGAATATTCTAGAGATCCACCCTATTACTTTTCTTTAGAGGCCATGGGCACTCCTTAAGTTTTGAACTACTGCCGAGGCTTAAACACGCCAAGCTCAAGCCCAAGGCTCACGACGCTGATCAAGATGGGCCCTAATATGGCCGATCGTAGAACCCCATCTCCGAATTCGTGACGAAACATGTTTGGCACCCCTGCCGTGCCGCGTACGTGTCCGACACGACTCGTAATTCCTTAGGGCAACCCGTGCATATATACACACACGTCCCCACCCCTGCCCTGCATCGCCTCACAATTTCCGTTCGTCCCATCGCCTGTCGCCGCATATCCATAAGATCGTCGTCGACATCGACGAGAGTTTGGTTCGTTCAGTTCGACAACTTCGCTCCGTGCGCAGCCATGCCGCCGAAGAAGCCTCTCAAGGCGCCCAAGGTGGCCAAGAAAGAGTACGACGAGGTATGATTATTTATACTAAGTAATCTATGCAAAGCATATTGCAGTAATCCTCTACTTATCTGTGTCTGCTACACAAGTCGGCGATCTCTAATTACCGTAGTTGCTGTCGAGCAAATCGGCCTCTGTCTCGTGAACCGTCCGACTCCGACGTGTCCCTGCAATTCAGAGTTTATTTGGCACCTTGATGAATATGAAACCTGAAGAACTGAAGTAGCAGAACGATTTTGACAAATCTAAGATATCTTTTATAGGACGAGGGAGTACATAGTTTCAGAGATCAACAGGCGGATTTGTTGTAGCAGTAGTTCAGAGGATTGGACTATTCTGGTTCACTTTGATTTGATTCAGTGCCTACATGTCTAGTTCGTAGTCACCCCTCTTAATGTTGATCATAAGTATATGAAGTACAGAGAGTTAGAGACATTATAATTCATGTTGCGCCCCTTATACAGGAACTCTGAAAACTGTTATGAATAAGGCATCCTTACTTTCCAAAGATTGAGACGAGACTTTGTATTGTTTTGAGGATTTCATATACACTATATATTAGTTGAATATATAGTTAGAATCACATGCAAAAAAAAAAAAAAAAAACTGAAGCACTGACGAGCCTGTGCTTTCTTTCTTGCAGACTGATCTCGAGAATCTGAAGAAGAAGAAAGAGGATGAGAAGGCCCTCAAGGAGCTCAAGGCCAAGGCTGCGCAGAAGGGCGCGCTCGGAGGCGCCGGCCTCAAGAAGAGCGGCAAAAAATGATGCTGCTACTGCTAGTGTTGTCCCTCTAGTTAATTAGAAATTTCTGAAGAAAAAGGCTGGACAAAACTGCTTTAGGATATATATATAGGTTTCAGTGTTTGGGAGCCCCTTTTCTACGAAGAATTGAGTTCTTGTCAGTAAGCTACAAATTTAACTGTGGATATTCTATTGCTATCTTTTTTCTTCATATGATCTTCGTTTGTCTACCTCTGTTCCGAACCAGAGTTTTGCAAATCCTATGCATGGACTGGCTGTAAGACGATTCATCAGCTGTGTTGTTGATCTGTTATGTCCGGTGTGTCGTAACAGAGCGAAGAGGGAAGTCGAATCAAACTGGTGAGAGACCAGAGACTGATTTCGAAAAGTAAGAATGCGATGTTTATATATTTCTTTCCAAATGAAACATCTAAGAGTATAAAACTAAAATTTGTGGCGATGCAAATGCATCTTGGGCATTGCTTTTATGTCAGAACACCAACAATACAATAGGTTAAAAGTGTTAGTTTATAATGTATCAAAACAAACCTTGCTGAGTGGCAAGTGCATTTATAACTGTTGATAGAATATACATTGCTCATTCATCTAAGTAGTTGGATTGGCGGCACTGAATCGTTAATTATGTATTCAAAGTGTGAGCTCTCTGTAAAACACTAGACGGTGGAATAGAAGCAAAAGGATAGTCTGAAGCTTAGGACATGGCAAAAAATATTTGGACCTGTCATACAACCTGTGAGCCACCCTGGTCAGCAGAGCTGAACAGGAACGATCATCTACAGCTATAGATCAACACCAACCGGTGTAATCTGAGCAATTAATCACGCTCTGGCCCACAGGTCAGACTTCATCAACCAGGCTTAAGTGCTTGCCTCCTTATTAGTCAAGGATGCAGCGGTACGATCCTATAGAACAGATCCTGTTCAAGTAAGGTCGTGCTACTAGCTTGCGGAGTCTGCTATTTAAGCTGGTGCAATCAGCCGTAAACTTCCGAGGTGGTACTATCTTCTTCACTAGTTGCTCACTTGCTGGTGCGGAGTGGCGCCCGCGGGGCGCTGGCCTTCCGTATTTTGCTCCGTCAGCTACCATACTGTTGGGCCGGGGGTCCTCTTTCTAGGTAGAAGCCCAATAATTTATGGAAGGATTCTGTCGTGTGATTCATTGATCATTTTTTTTGCCTTCCGTATGAGTGATCTCTTGCCTTTTTTTCCTCCCATGATGATCTCTCGACCAGCACATTAAACTCATGAGCCATTCTAGAAAAAAAAAACCAGTCATTCACTCTTTTCTCGAGTGAAATTGTAACTTCGTCGTATGTCGTAGGCCATGCCGCCGAAGAAGCCTCTCAAGGCGCCCAAGGTGCCGAAGAAAGAGTACGAAGAGGGTATGATAACTAACTAATCTACCGCAAAGCATATCCTACTAATCCTACTTATTTGTGTCTGTTACAGAAGTTCAACGATCTCTAATTACATTACTGTCGTTGTTGACTTGTTGTCAAGCAAATCGTCCTCTGTTTTACGAGCCATCCGCTCCGACGTATCCCTGCAATCCATAGTTTATTTGGTACCTTGATATAAAATTATGGAACCTGAAGAATTAAAGTAGCAGGATTTTTTCTTCTTCTGCGTAGTTATTAAAGCTCGTACATAGTTTCAGAGATCAACCTACGGATTTGTTGCTGCATTAGGTTCAGAGGAATTGGGCTGTTCTGCCTCGCTTTGGTTTGATTCGATGCATGCGTGTATGAAGTGCAGAAAGATTACAGACAAGTCAGACATAAAAAAATACTTTGTATAATTCAGTTGCGCCCACTCTTATTTTAGAAAGCTTGAGGCCAGACTTTGCATTGTTTTTAAGTTGAATCTATAGCTAGAATGGCATGCAGACAAGTAAGGCTAAAACACTAACGAGCCTGTGCTTTCTCTCTTGCAGACTGATCTGGAGAACCTGAAGAAGAAGAGAGGATGATAAGGCTCTCAAGGAGCTCAAGGCCAAGGCTGCGCAGAAGGGCGCGCTCGGACGCGACGGCCTCACGAAGAGCGGCAAAATGACCCCGGTAATTTCTGAAGAAAATGGCTGGAGAAAACTGCTTTAGGATATATAAGTTTTAGTGTTTGTGATCCCCTTTACCATGAAGAATTGAGTTTTTGTCAGTAAGCTATAAATTTAACTGTGGATATTCTATTGCCATCTCTTTTCATATGATCTTTCATTGCCTACCTCTGGTCTGAACCAGACTTTTGCAGTGCCTATGTTATGTCCAGTGTGTCGTAAGAGGGAAGGGAATCACCTGGTCCTGGTGATCAGAGACTGATTTCGAAAAGTAAGAATGCGATACTTATATTTTTTCCAAATAAAACATCTAAGAGTCATCATATAAAATTTGTTGGGATGCAAACGTATCGTGGGCATTGCTTTTATTTCAGAGCACCAGCAGTGCAACAGGTTAAAAGTATTAGCTTATAATGTATCAAAACAAACTGTTCTTGCTCATTCATCTAAGTAGTGAGTTTGGCGGCAATGAATCATTAATTATGTCTTCAAAGTGTGAGCTCTCTCTAAAACACTAGACCGTGGAATGGGAACAAAAGGATAGTCTGAAGCTTAGGATATAGCAAAAAAATTGTGACCTGTCAGACAACCTATGGGCCACCCTAATCAGCTGAGCTGAACAGGAACGATCCTCTACAGCCATAGAACACACCAACCGGTGTGATCTGAGCCGTTAATCACGCTCTGGCCCACAGGTCAGACTTCATCAACCAGGTTTAAGTGCTTGCCTCCTTATTAGTCAAGGATGCAGCGGTACGATCCTATAGAACAGATCCTGTTCAAGTAAGGTCGTGCTAGTAGCCTGTGGTGTCCGCTATTTAAGCTGGTGTAATCATCCGTAAACTTCCGAGGTGGTACTAATCTTTCACTATGTGCTAGTGCGCAATGGCGCCCGCTAGGCGCTGGCCTTCCGTATTTAGCTCCATCAACTACCATCCTGTTGGGCCGGGTATCCTCTTTCTAAGTAGAAGCCCAAGAATTTATCAAAGAATTCTGTCGTGTGAGTGATTGAGTGGGGAGATTGAGTGACCATCTATTTTCCTTCCTTATGAATGCTATGATTCTTCGGCTTTCCTCCCATGATGATCTCTCGACAAGCACATTAAACTTTAAAAGCAGTCATTAGCATTTTTCTCGACTGAAATTCTAACTTTCTTTTTTGAGACAGAGAAACACAAACTTCTAAGACATATACTACCTCATCCCAAAGTTTAATGCTTACATTTTAAAAAAAAAGTCAAACCAAGTAAAGTTTGACCAAACTTTTAGAGAAATCTATCAAAAATTATTACTCCCTCCGATTCATATTACTTGATACTAATATAGATGTATCTAGACACATTCTAACTATAGATACATCTATTTTAGAGACGAGTTATGTGGATCAGAGGGAGTATATTTTGTAGATACTATGTGAAAATATGTTTTATTATCTATTTAATGATATTAATTTGGTATTTTTACATGTTAATGATTTTTTGTAAAGCTTAGCCAAACTTGACATAGTTTGACTTTCTAAAAATAATATAAGCCTTAAGCTTTGGGATGGAGGTAGTAAGTATAAAAGATACATTGTCAGATGCACTCATGGCGGTGCTCCTGGTAGCCACAGAGGGCCTCCCGGTGTTGGTAAGCCTATTTTTGTTCGATTTCATGGAAAATCCATGTGGCCGACAAGGCATCTCCATCCATCGACACCATCAACAGCAAAAACGACTCCGCTCTCCCACCAACACCACGGGAAATCGACTCCTTTCATCATGTAGAGAGTAGCGCAGAGACCTCACGCGTCACTCCTCGCATGTGCCATTCCCCAGGAAGAAGGTGTGGTGCGCCCACTTCGTAGGGAGCTCCTCCCGCACACGCACGGCCCAAGAGCACCGCCACCCAACAAACAGAACCTGGTCATGGACGACGGCGCCGCTCACCTCATTCCATGTCGACGAGCGGAAGTCGGCCTCAAACACAATGATCGCCTCGTCTATCTCGCCTCCGGTCCTCATCCACATTGGCTATACAACAAGAGCCTTGCTTTTCTCTAAACTCAAACCAAGAAGCTTCCAAGGCTAAAGCCAGGGCCGGTCCATGGGCCAGAAAAACATGACCACAAATACTAAAAGTATGTATTTATAACTTACACTATTGGTTCGTATACTTCCTCTACCAAAAAAAATCATATTTTAAAGTACCGATTTTTTTTGAAAATTCTGCATGTACAACTCCATAATATACGTGCATTCGTCAAGTTTCACGAATAACCAATATTTTTTGTGGTCTATAAGAAAAAGAGAAAATTTATCTTGTAAAAAACACTATTTTTAGCACTGAGTTTTGTCTTTTTAGTGTAGCACGTGAAAATGTAATCTCCCATGTTCCAAAACACCACTCCCTATGTATGAAAGACTATTGAATACTGATAATAAACAATATAAAAGTCAAACTTAGTTTACACAAATAATTGCACACAAGGAACCAATACAATTTACCTCACAAGAACAAACAAATAATAGTCTCCACTATGGATGCCTTACAAATGTTGTACTAAAATCTGCTATTTATGGAGCATTCTGTCCTTTCTAATATCGCTCATCGCTACAGTACTTTGAGAGTTAGCGCCGGTGAACCGGGCCAACTAGTGCTCTCAGTGCCGAGGCCAGCTGGAGGTGGTTAGGAGGCGACGACAAAGTTCATATGTAGTAGGCGTAGGGCCCTTAGGTTTTGTTTTCTGTTTTAGCTTTTTTTATGAGTTTTGGATCTATGTTGGGAGGATGGCATTGGGCTCCTCCCTAGGTTGGGTCCGGTTGTTGGCTGCCAGTGCTTCTTCTCGTGGTGGGTGCCAAAGGCTATCAGATATAGGGTTGTCAGAGACTCCAACAATAAGGCATGTGTTGATCGCTTGGCTTCGGATGCGGATGATGCTATGCAAGCTTCTCCATCTTGTGGTGGGGCCTCTCTTAAATCCGATGATGATTCCCAGCGTATCTTCAACATTCCAAGCGGATATCGTGTGAGCAACTCGTGGCGAATCTCCTGGTCTTCTCGAAGCCAACTGGTGTTGTCCCCGACACCGGTGAAGATGGTCATGGTTCGATTCCCATTTTCTTCGGTAGCGGCGGAGGACCTGATTGCATTTTCAAGGATCTTTGCAGAGTATTCTATGTAGAAGTTATGAAATACTTTTAAATAGTTTCATTTCCTCTTGTCCGTTGCACCCGTCGTTGTTAATTAGTGGTATTCATGCCCTTCGGGGGCCTCTCCATGTTCAAATAAAAAAGGAAATACTGTACTATATTAAAGCATGTGCTAGATATATTTTCATGTTTAATTTCACGCAACTTCTTATCCGAGAAAATAACAAGAGCACATATATCCGAGAAAAATATACAGCTCGTTAATTATATCCTGGTAGTGAAGCCTGTATATTTTTCAGGATGTTTTGAGATTGAAAATTTAAGTTTTGGATTTTCAAAAAGAAAACCTAGGTCTAACTTTTTGTTTTTGTACCGCCTGACCTGCCACCGCCGCTCAGTTGGTAGATCATTTCTTCTCTCCTCTCCTCACAGCTCACACCGCTCCGAAATCGTTCTCCACAAAAACAAGCCCGCCACCAAGCTTCACTACCAGGATGCGCTCCCTCCGCCGCACAGCCGCCCACCTGCTCTGCTACGCGAGGACTGTCCCCGCCAATGAAGCCCGCATGGCGTTCGACCAAATGCTTCTTCCGCCTACCACCGTCCTGTGTCGGCCGCCGCGCGTGCACGCCGGCAACATGCTCGACGGAATGCGCGGCTCGTGGTTCTGCAGCCAGGCGGGATCTACCGGCACCCACGAGCTCGCCATGGACCAGAAGTTCACGGTGGTCCCTGGCTCCGACGGCTCCGAGGTGGCAGAGAGGGTCTGCCCCGCCGCCGTGGACCAGCAGTTCACGGTGGTCCCGGGCTCCGACCTCTCCGAGGTGGCAGAGAGGGTGTGCCGCGTTCTCTCCACCCAGCCGGAACCGACGATGGCGCCGGCTCTTGACGCGCTTGGGGTGCCCATGTCGCGGGAACTGGTGGCGGAGGTGCTCAAGAACCTGAGCAACGCCGGCGTGCTAGCCCTCACCTTCTTCCGGTGGGCGGAGAGGCAGGAAGGCTTCGTGTACACAGCCAAGAGCTTCCACAACCTGATTGAAGCGCTCGGCAAGATAAAGCAGTTCAGGCTGGTGTGGAGTCTGGTCGAGGCTATGCGGTGCCGCGGCTTGCTTTCCAAGGACACATTCAGGCTCATCGTCAGGAGGTATGCCCGAGCAAGGAAGGTCAAGGAAGCCGTCGAGACGTTCGAGAAGATGGGCGGTTTTGGGCTGAAAACAGACTTGTCAGATTACAACTGGCTGATCGATGTGCTGAGCAAATCCAAGCAAGTCAGGAAGGCGAATGCCATCTTTAAGGACATGAAGAGGGATGGAAAGTTTGTGCCTGATCTGAAGACCTACACTATCCTCATGGAAGGCTGGGGCCATGAGAAGGACTTGTTGATGCTCAAGTCGGTGTACCAAGAAATGCTGGATGCAGGCATTAAGCCTGATGTCGTCGCGTACGGGATGCTCATTAGTGCATTTTGCAAGTCCGCCAAATGTGACGAGGCCATCAAGGTGTTCCATGAGATGGAAGCCACTGGTGTCATGCCAAGCCCTCATGTGTACTGCATGCTTATCAATGGGCTTGGTTCAGAGGAGAGGCTGGATGAAGCTTTGAAGTTTTTCGAGCTTTCTAAGTCCAGCGGGTTTCCCATGGAGGTACCTACGTGCAATGCAGTTGTTGGGGCTTACTGCAGATCCTCAAAGTTTGAGCATGCCTTCAGGATGGTTGATGAGATGAGAAAGAGTGGAATTGGACCAAATTCTCGGACTTACGATATTATTTTGCAGTATCTTATAAAATCTCAGAAGATTGACGAGGCTTATAATGTTTTCCAGGAAATGGGTAGGAGTGGCTGTGAACCTCAGATCAACACATATACAATAATGGTTGGTATGTTCTGCAGTAATGAAAGGGTTGATATGGCCTTAAAGGTGTGGAACCAAATGAAGGAGAAGGGTGTTCTCCCATGTATGCACATGTTTTCCGCGTTGATCAACGGGTTATGCTTTGAGAACAGGCTGGAAGAAGCCTGCATCTATTTCCAGGAGATGTTGGACAAAGGAATTAGGCCACCTGCTCAGCTTTTCAGTAATTTGAAGCAAGCTCTTATTGAGGGAGGAAGGATTAGTTTGGCACAAGAGATGGCTTTCAAGTTGGATACGTTACGGAAAACACCTTTGCGTCCTTGAGGGAACATGCAAATGATGTAAGGCAACAGCTTGACGGCAATAGCTTGACTCTCTAAATCATTTTCTGCACAATGTGCCATCCTCCAGTTTTGTGATGAACATGTGTCCTCCAGGTTGGCAACCTCAACTGTAGCAAATTTGATCATTCCAGCTAATTAAGCAACTTAGCGTTTGCTATCCTATGCAATCTTTGCATGGTGCTTCCAAAGTTGAAGAGGATCTGGAAACTGTAAATCAGAATATACTAGCTTTCCATAGGATTGTACCGTTGTGGTTGTGTGTGCGTTTCCCAGTGCTTGTAGCTGCGGATAATTCTTTGTTGTTTGTCGAAGTTTACCTGATCAGGGAGTATATGTCAAACTTTCATACTAGATTGAATTTTGTTTATATTTTGCTATCTAATACGAGTTAATTTTGATATATTAAGTCTGCACGTCTTACAGAACTTAGGAATACTTCTGGTTGCATTCAATTAAAATTTCAGAAGATCCTTTTTGTATTTGAGCTGCTCCCACTGACGTCCATATGATGCTGTTTCTTTTTGTGTTTAAGCTGCTCCCTTTTGTTGCTCAAATAAGATAGGCACAAATGCCAGAGAAGAAGGCGGTCAATATGCAGCCTCCCTATGTTAAGCCAAACACTAACAGTAAATCTGACAAATCAAGCTGAAAACAGTACAGGAATAATGATGCACTTTAGCCTGTTTCCTTCGGAAGGAAAATCACAAAGCCACCTGCATATAGTTATCTGGATGATGAAATGACTAATGATGAAAGATGGCAAACGAAACACCTGGACAAGACGCTGAAGCAACGGGAATGGTTGCCCTGACTACTACGAACAATGAAAATACTCAGGTAGGCAAAATAGATCAGCAAGCGGCAGTGCTACCAAACAGAGGAAGATTAGATGGATAATACAATTGATTTTGGCAATCTTCTACCGTGAGCACCTAGTTTGCATCAGAATCACAGGAGGAGTTTTCAGCCCCGTGAAGGAGGCCATGGCGAAGAGGAAAGGCTCATGGATAAGCTTTTGACGCAAGGGCACAGAAAGTGAGGAGCACAAGACAAGGACAGAATCCTGGACACCTCAAGCTCGAACCGATCAACGTGCTGATGGCAATGGAGAACAATCCAACAGAGATGGAGGTCCTTGAAAAATATACATATGGCTGCCCACATAATCTGAATCCCCAATTGTGAAGCTGAAGGCTCCTCCTCCTGCTCGGTTCATCACTCCATCTTGCTGCAGCTGGACACGTCTAGGAGAAACTGGCGACCTAGAATGCCAGATTTCGACGAACTGGCTGCGCGCATCGGCACTCTTAAGAAGGCTTGATCTTCCTGCTGTAGAATATCAATAGTCGTCAACATCGACGAGAGCTTGTTTGTTCAGTTTGACAACTTTCTTTTTTATCACCGCTCCATCTCATTGTTCGCCATGCTGCCGGAGAAGCGTCACAAGGCCCCCCGAAGTGCAGAAGAAAGAGTACGACGAGGTAGGTACTACTAATTTACAAAATATACATGCGTGCTTAGTATGTTCTCACTGCTTTCATTGTTGATCATATATGATATAAGTACAGAGATTAGAGACAAGTCAGAAACGTCAGTATACTTTAGTTAACCCCTTTAACACGAACTCTGAAACATGAAATTAATAATCTTAGATGAGACCTTGCCTTGTTTCTGAATATTGAGATAGTAGTTCAAACTAATCACATACAAGAAAGTAAGCTGCAGCACTGATGAGCCTGTGTCTCTCTCTTGTTTGTAGATTAATCTGGAGAACCTCCTGTAGAACAAAGAGAATGAGAAGGCTCTCAAGGAGCTCAAGGCCAAAAGCTGCACAGGGCGCACTCGGAGAAAAAGCGGCAAAAAATGATCTTCCGCAACAATTTATCTTTCTACTTAGTTAGAAGCTTCTGAAGAAAATGGCCGGAGAAAACTTACTTATTTAGGATAGTTGCAAGTCTTCTTTTCTGTGAGGAATAAGTTCCTGACACTAGGCTACAAATTTGTGTGATGATCTTCTATTGCCATCTTTTTTTATACGTATGGTTTTGTTTTCTCGTCTGACAATTGCAACAGGCTGCAACGTGGAAAGTAATGAGCATACATGGTTACTTGTGTTTGGGTCTGGGATTTATAAATCTTGTGGGTCTGAATGGGCAAAGAAGAGGTTGATTTTGAGGGTCCATGTTTTTTAATTAAATGCATACGAGTCATAGACCGAGCAGCAAATTTTGTGAGGATGCAAAACATAATGCCCACTTTGCCTTCATATCAGAACACTGACAGTGCAGCAATTCAGAAGTGTTAGTCTAAAGTTAAAAACAAACTGGGATACATTCTCTAAACCTTGCAGTAAATGGGGCTAGCCGAGCACGTGAATGATCTCATCATTCTTATTTTAGAATGCGTAGCTCATTCATGTAAAATAGTCAGGTCTGTTTTCCAGTGAAACCGTGGAGCAGAGAATAGCAAGTGCAACAAAAAAAAAGATATAGTTGTACCTGTCAGACAACCTGTGAGCCACCCTGGTCAGCAAGCTGAACGATCCTCTACAGCCGTAGAACACACCATCAGGTATAATCTGGGCCGTTAATCACGCTCTGGCCCACAGGTCAGACTTCATCAACCAGGTTTTAGTGCTTGCCTCCTTATTAGTCAAGGATGCAACGGTACGATCCTATAGAACAGATCCTGTTCAAGTAAGGTCGTGCTATACAGCTGCAGGGTCTGCTATTTAAGCTGGTGCAATCCTCTGTCAACTTCCGAGGTGGTACTATCTTTCGCTAGGTGTTGCTGCCGTCTGTCCACACTGGCCCTGTGCCACTGCGTTGCGTGATTTTGCTGCGGTGCATCAGCTGCACTTCATATTGGGCCGGCCCCTTAACGCTAAATAGAAAAGCCCACCTTTTGCAGAACCATCGTTCTGCTCATTAGTCTACTTTCCGAAATCACTCTGTGCTGTCATCTCCAAAGCAAAACTATGTGAAATGGTACTTCTACCGCACACAAGACAATGTACGTCAGTTTTTTTTAAAAAAAAACTTCAACAATTCTTTGGGGTGTTTTGTGCTGTTCTGTTGGTAAATATAAAAATAAAATAGACTATGTTTCTCGCAAAAGGCAAACTTCAACAGTTTACCAGATTTTAACTGGAAAATAAAGTTTGGGGATTATACCCTATTTAATACCTAAAACATTTCATTCGTTCATTGCAAAGACAAAAAACAGTTTGGACGTCACACGCTGAGCAATTTGAACCTTTTTTTTTTCTGAACTTGGGCTTTATATATCAGGAAGACAGAGTTTGGTTACATTCACGGTTGATCAGCCCCTCCACACAGGGTGGAGCTAACCCAATCAACACATGATGATCCTCTCCACGCCCAAACCTGCTCATGCGCGAACGTGACTTTGTTCGCTGACCGATTAACTTTTCAGAAAACTGACGCCCGCAAAGAACTGAGAATATTTTGAGCTCCCTGGTTGTGCTACTGATCGCAGATCTTGGACTTGTTTCTCTATTTACTTCAGCAATCAGAGTTGCAGTCACTCTCCAGTCTCCACCTGCTCTGAAAATCAACTCTCGGAAATCTGAAAACGAAATCACATAAAAAAGTACTCCGCCAATATGCCTCCATAAATTACATTATAATTTACTAACTAGGACCTCATCGACAGGATGCTCCTAGGTATATGCTGACTCCATCCCGTGGACTCCTTGTGGGCATCTCATCTACTAGCTTACCATTTTTCCTGCATGTTGAGCGCGTGTGCTCCTTAATGATTCTTAGCGAGCGCTCGTTAACGCATAAGTCTTCGGCCACGATTGGAGCATTTTCTTAAATAGTACTATTAATTTTAAACATTTTTTATAGATAATATGTGATTTTAAAAAAAAATCTCGAATCTTGGACTCGGTCGACTGCCCAGCTGCCGATCGGCACTCCGGTAGGCGGTGGCCGACCAGGTACATGGCCGTCACCTGCCAAGTCGTATATTTAGAAAATTCTAAAATCACGTAATAGTTGTAATTTTTTATTATTTTAAAAAAATTGCACTCCTGGATCATAGTGGCGCTATCGGACAGAGAGCTGCCGTGATTTTTTTAAAAATAATATTTTTTCTTAAATTATAATTACAACTATTACGTGATTTCAAAATTTCTAAATCTACGACTTGGTCGGTCAACCAGACGCCGATCGGTCGGATAGCTGCCGACCAGGTATGCTTTTTGGCCACTCAAGCAGGTGAAAGTCAATGCAGGTGATATCCATGCAGTTGGTTGGCTGAGCGATCTGGTCGGCCGAGCGAGTGCTAGATTCGAAATTTTATTAAATCACGTATTATTAAAAATATTCAAAAGGGTTTTGTGATTTTTGGAAAAGAAGGGAAATAAAAAAAAATTGGGGCAAATTTTTTGGGGAAAAATTGTTATCTCAAGGGTATATGTTAGCTACATAATGTACCTATCATTTCCACACCTTGGGTTTTGAATATTAAACGTTGGGTTAAATAAAACAAGACATAAAAGTGGGAGAAGAGATCTTGAGGTGAAACTTTAGTTAGGGTACAAGATCAAGTGAAATATATGGGTTCCAAGGTTCCCATGGAACATGCATGTTGTGGGAGTTGTAGAGTGAGTTGCATAGATAAGATCCATGCCATGTGTTCACCTATAACATGTGTGAGAGTTTAGCAATCCTCTACCAAAGTTTGAATCTTTAAACCCTGCCAAAATAGATTGTTGACTTGGCCTCAAAACCATCAAGGACAAGTGGGTAGATGAAGGATCTGGTCCATGCATTTGGTAGGGTTGGGAAGTGCACATGACAAGTGATGTCTATGTGTGCTTCTATTCTTGTAGACAGTGTTGGGCCTCCAAGAGCAGAGGTTTGTAGAACAGCAGCAAGTTTCCCTTAAGTGAATCACCCAAGGTTTATCGAACTCAGGGAAGAAGAGGTCAAAGATATCCCTCTCAAGCAACTCTGCGATCACAATGCAAGAAGTCTCTTGTGTCCCCAACACACCTAATACACTTGTCAGATGTATAGGTGCACTAGTTCGGCGAAGAGATAGTGAAATACAAGTAGTATGGATGTATATGAGTGGTAATAGCAATCTGAATAAAATATGGCAGCAAGTAAACATGCAGTAGAACAGTAAGTAAACGGTGTTTGCAGTATTGGAAACAAGGCCTAGGGATCATACTTTCACTAGTGGACACTCTCAACATTGATCGCATAATAAATAACTTTTTCTCATATGTGCTACATACACTCTTTTGTTGGATGACAAACACCAGTCGTTGTGTAGGGCTACAAGAGCACCTCAATGCCGGAGTTAACAAGCTCCACAACATTCGATGTTCATATTTAAATAACCTTAGAGCATAATAGATCTTTGCAAAATAAACCAAGAACTAACATAGCATACACACTGTCCACATTACACTATGAAAGGAGGAATAGATCACATCAATACTATCATAATGACAATTAACTCCACAACCTACAAGAGGTCATGATCATAGCCTACGACAAGAACCACGTGGTGCACACACTAGCACCTTTACACCATGCAGGAGGAATAGACTACTTTAATAACATCACATGAGTAGCACATAAACTAGTAGCGATACAAAGCTCATCATATGGATCTCAATCATGTAAAGCGGCTCATGAGATCATTGTATTGGAGTACAGAGAGAGAGATTAACCACATAGCTACGGTAGAGCCCTCAGCCCTAGGGGAGAACTACTCCCTCCTCATCATGGGAGACAATGATGGCGATGAAGATGGCGGCGGTGTCGATGGAGATGGCTCCGGGGGCAATTCCCCGTCCCGGCAAGGTGCCGGAACAGAGACTTCTCTCCCCTGAATTGGAGTTTCGCGATGTGGCGGCGCCCCTGGAGTCTTTCTGGAGTTTCGTCAATTGGTGTCGAAGTTTTAGGTCACGACGGCTTAAATAGGCGAAGAGTCGGAGTCGGAAGAGTCCCGAGGGGCCCACCCCATAGGGTGGGGTGACCACCCTCCGGGCCGTGCCGGCCTATTGGGAGGAGGCCCTGGGCCTCCCCCTGGCTTGCCCTTCTGGCTCCGTGAGTCTTCCGATGAAATAGAATTTCTGTAATTTTTCTGGATTTTTCCGAGCACTTTGGTTTTTGGGCCTTTTCTGCAATAAACAGACATAATAAACAGAAACTGGCACTGTGGCATCTTGTTAATAGGTTAGTCCAATAAATGCCATAATATGATATAAAGTGCAAGCAAAGCATGCAGGTATTGTCATAAAACAAGCATGGAACATCAGAAATTATAGATACGTTGGAGACGTATCAGCATCCCCAAGCTTAGTTCCTACTCGTCCTCGAGTAGGTAAACGATAAAAAAATAATTTTTGAAGTGACATGCTACCAACATAATCTTAATCATACTATTGTAAAGCATATGAGATGAATGCAGCGATTCGAAGCAATGTTAATGCAATGAGTAAACAATTGAATCATATAGCAAAGACTTTTCATGAATAGTACTTTCAAGACAAGCATCAATAAGTCTTGCATAAGAGTTAACTCATAAAGCAATAAATTTAAAGTAAAGGCATTGAAGCAACACAATGGAAGATTAAGTTTCAGCGGTTGCTTTCAACTTGTAACATGTATATCTCATGGACGAGTTGTCAATGCAAAGCAATATAACCAAGTGCAATATGCGAGTATGTAAGAATCAATGCACGAGTTAATACAAGTGTTTGCTTCTTGAGATGGGAGGAAATAGGTAGACCGACTCAACATAAAAGTAGAAGAATGGCCCTTCGACGAGGGAAGCATCGATTGCTATATTTGTGCTAGAGCTTTTATTTTGAAAACATAAAGAGAGCATAAAAATAAAGTTTTGAGAGGTGTTTGTTGTTGTCAACGAATGGTAGCGGGTACTCTAACCCCCTTGCCAGACAAACCTTCAAAGAGCGGCTCCCATTTTATTTTATTTTTGGGTGGCACTCCTTCCAACCTTTCTTTCACAAACCATGGCTAACCGAATCCTCGGGTGCCTGCCAACAATCTCATACCATGAAGGAGTGCCTTTTTATTTTAGTTTTATTATGATGACACTAATCCCCACCTTTGCTTTCTCAAGCCATGGCTAACCGAATCCTTCGGGTGCCGTCCAACAATCACATACCATGGAGGAGTGTCTATTTTTGTTAATTAATTTGGGACTGGGAATCCCATTGTCAGCTCTTTTTGCAAAATTATTGGATAAGCGGATGAAGCCACTAGTCCATTGGTGAAAGTTGCCCAACAAGATTGAAAGATAAACACCACATACTTCCTCATGAGCTATAAAACATTGACACAAATAAGAGGTAATAACTTTTGAATTGTTTAAAGATAGCACTCAAGCAATTTACTTTGAAATGGCGGAGAAATACCATGTAGTAGGTAGGTATGGTGGACACAAATGGCATAGTGGTTGGCTCAAGGATTTGGATGCATGAGAAGTATTCCCTCTCGATACAAGGCTTAGGCTAGCAAGGTTATTCGAAACAAACACAAGAATGAACCGGTGCAGCAAAACTCACATAAAAGACATATTGTAAACATTATAAGACTTTACACCGTCTTCCTTGTTGTTCAACCCAATACTAGAAATTATCTAGACCTTAGAGAGACCAATTATGCAAACCAAATTTTAGCAAGCTCTATGTATTTCTTCATTAATAGGTGCAAAGTATATGATGCAAGAGCTTAAACATGAGCACAACAATTGCCAAGTATCAAATTATTCAAGACATTCTACCAATTACTACATGTAGCATTTCCCGTTTCCAACCATATAACAATTAACGAAGCAGTTTCAACCTTCGCCATGAACATTAAAAGCTAAGAACACATGTGTTCTACGAACCAGCGGAGCGTGTCTCTCTCCCACACAAGCATTTATTCAAACAAAAACATAAACAAAAACAAACAGACGCTCCAAGTAAAGTACATAAGATGTGACCGAATAAAAATATAGTTTCAAGAGAAGAAACCTGATAAATTGTCGATGAAGAAGGGGATGCCTTGGGAATCCCCAAGCTTAGACGCTTGAGTCTTCTTGAAATATGCAGGGATGAACCACCGGGGCATCCCCAAGCTTAGACTTTTCACTCTTCTTGATCGTAGTATATCATCCTCCTCTCTTGACCCTTGAAAACTTCCTCCACACCAAACTTCAAGCAAACTCATTAGAGGGTTAGTGCATAATAAAAATTCACATGTTCAGAGGTGACACAATCATTCTTAACACTTCTGGACATTGCACAAAACTTCTGAAAGTTAATGGAACAAAGAAACTCATTCAACTTAACAAAAGCGGCAATGCGAAATAAAAGGCAGAATCTGTCAAAAACAGAACAGTCCGTAAAAACGAATCTGAAAGGGGCACTTAACTTGCTCAAATGGAAAAACTCAAAACTAATGAAAGTTGCGTACATATCTGAGGATCACACACGTAAATTTTCAGATTTTTTTGATTTGTTTACAGAGACTTCTGCTCAAATTCGTGACAGACAGCAAATCTGTTTCTGCGCAGCAATCCAAATCTAGTATCAACTTTGCCATAGAGACTTTACTTGGCACAAAAACATGATAAGGAGAGGTTGCTACAGTAGTAAACAACTTCCAACACTCAACAAAACAAAAATTGCTGTAGTAAAATAAACACATGGGTTATCTCCCAAGAAGTTCTTTCTTTATAGCCATTAAGATGGGCTCAGCAGTTTTAATGATGCACTCGCAACAAATAGTATTTGAAGCAAAAGAGAGCATCAAGAAGCAAATTCAAAGCACATTTAAGCCTAACCCACTTCCTATGAAAAGGAATCTTGTACACAAATAAATTCATGAAGAACAAAGTGGTAAGCATAGAAAAGCAACACAAGCGCAATTTCAAGATTCTCAACATAAAGAGGGGAAACTTAATATTATTAAGATGCATATAACCATATTTCTCTCTCTCATAATAACTTTCAGTAGCATCATGAACAAACTCAACAATATAAGTATCACATAAAGCATTCTTGTCATGAGCCACATGCATAAAATTATTACTCTCCACATAAGCATAATCAATTTTATTAGTTGTAGTGGGAGCAAATTCAACAAAGTAGCTATCATTATTATTCTCATCAAGTGTAGGAGGCATAGTATAATCATAATAAAATTTACTCTCCATTGTAGGCGGCACCAAAAGACCACTATCATTATAATCATCATAAATAGGAGGCAAAGTATCATCAAAGAAAATTTTCTCCTCAATGCTTGGGGGACTAAAAATATCATGCTCATCAAAACCAGCTTCCCCAAGCTTAGAATTTTCCATATCATTAACAACAATGTGTAGGATAACGTTGCATAGAAAACAAAAAATTTCCTATCGCGAACACACAATCCAAGCCAAGATGCAATCTAGAAGACGGTAGCAACGAGGGGATGATCAAGACTAACCCTTGAAGAGATTCCAAAGCCTATAAGAGTAGGCTCTTATTGCTGCGGTAGACGATCACTTGCCGCTTGCAAAAGCGCGTAGAAGATCTTGATCACGATCGGTTCCGGTGCCACGAACGGGCAGCACCTCCGTACTCGGTCACACGTTCGGTTGTTGATGAAGACGACGTCCACCTCCCCGTTCCAGCGGGCAGCGGAAGTAGTAGCTCCTCTTGAATCCGACAGCACGACGGCGTGGTGTCGGTGGTGGTGGAGCAATCCGGCGGAGCTTCGCTTAAGCGTGCGGGATGTGGTGGAGGAGAGAGACCGCTAGGGTTTGGGGAGAGGGGGTGGCCGGCCACTAAGGGGTGCGGCCAAGCTATGGCTTTGGTGTGGCCGGCCCCCTCCCCTTGGCCCTCATTATATAGGTGGAACACCCAAGAGTTGGTGTACAAGTCTTCGAATAAGACCCCAACCCAAAACCTTCCATGTGTAGGGAAACCTACCCAAGGTGGGATTCCCACCTCAAGTGGGACTCCCACCTTTCCATGAGGGTGGGTGGCCGGCCACCTTGGGGGGGAAGTCCACCTTGGACTTTCCCCTCTAGGGTTTGGCTGGCCAAGCTTGTGGAGTCCTTCCGGGACTCCACCTTCCATAGTGCGTTTCTTCCGGACTTTTCTAGAACCTTCTAGAACCTGCCATAAATGCACCGGATCATTTCCAAACTTGGAATATGACTTCCTATATATGAATCTTATTCTCCGGACCATTCCGGAACTCCTCGTGATGTCCGGGATCTCATCCGGGACTCCGAACAAATATTCGAACTCCATTCCATATTCAAGTTCTACCATTTCAACATCCAACTTTAAGTGTGTCACCCTACGGTTCGTGAACTATGTGGACATGGTTGAGTACTCACTCCGACCAATAACCAATAGCGGGATCTGGAGATCCATAATGGCTCCCACATATTCAACGATGACTTTAGTGATCGAATGAACCATTCACATATGATACCAATTCCCTTTGTCTCGCGATATTTTACTTGTCCGAGGTTTGATCTTCGGTATCACTCTATACCTTGTTCAACCTCGTCTCCTGACAAGTACTCTTTACTCGTATCGTGGTATGTGGTCTCTTATGAACTTATTCATATGCTTGCAAGACATTAGACGACATTCCACCGAGAGGGCCCGAGTATATCTATCCGTCATCGGGATGGACAAATCCCATCGTTGATCCATATGCCTCAACTCATACTTTCCGGATACTTAATCCCACCTTTATAGCCACCCATTTACGCAGTGGTGTTTGGTGTAATCAAAGTACCTTTCCGGTATAAGTGATTTACATGATCTCATGGTCATAAGGACTAGGTAACTATGTATCGAAAGCTTATAGCAAATAACTTTAATGACGTGATCTTATGCTACGCTTAATTGGGTGTGTCCATTACATCATTCATACAATGACATAACCTTGTTATTAATAACATCCAATGTTCATGATTATGAAACTAATCATCCATTAATCAACAAGCTAGTTTAAGAGGCATACTAGGGACTTCTTGTTTGTCTACATATCACACATGTACCAATGTTTCGGTTAATACAATTATAGCATGGTATGTAAACATTATCATAAACACAAAGATATATAATAACCATTTATTATTGCCTCTTGGGCATATCTCCAACACAATGGTGTTCAAAGAGTTCATACTAATATCATTGCTACTAGCATGCAAATAAGATTCCATAGGTTTTTTAATTTTCGCAGCAAACAATCCATGTCTTAACTCAGGAAATAGAAATAAAAGCTCACTGTTGCTTTCCATTATGCCTAACTAGTGTAAACAAGAAACCAAAAGATGCAATTGCAGAATCTAAAGGAAATAGCTTCGAGTACTTACAACGGCGCCGGAAAATAGCTTAGTAGCCGAGATCCGGAGTGTGAGTACCTTTTACCTTTCCTCCCCGGCAACGGCGCCAGAAAATAGCTTGATGTCTACGTGTGCTTCTATTCTTGTAGACAGTGTTGGGCCTCCAAGAGCGAGAGGTTTGTAGAACAGCGAGCAAGTTTTCCTTAAGTGAATCACCCAAGGTTTATCGAACTCGGGGAGGAAGAGGTCAAAGATATCCCTCTCAAGCAACCCTGCGATCACAATGCAAGAAGTCTCTTGTGTCCCCAACACACCTAATACACTTGTCAGATGTATAGGTGCACTAGTTCGGCGAAGAGATAGTGAAATACAAGTAGTATGGATGTATATGAGTGGTAATAGCAATCTGAATAAAATATGTCTTTCACTAGTGGACACTCTCAACAATGATCACATAATAGGACTACTCTACACCCTTTTGTTGGATGATGAACACCACTAATTGTGTAGGATTACACCAACCCTCAATGCCGGAGTTAACAAGCTCCACAATATTCGATATTCATATTTAAATAACCTTAGAGTGCAAGATAGATCAACACAATTACACCGAGAACTAACATAGCATGCACACTATCACCATCACACTATGAAGGAGGCATAGATCACATCAATACTTATCATAGCAATAGTTAACTTCATAATCTACAAGAGATTACAATCATAGCCTACACCAAGTACTACACGAGGCACACACTCGTCACCATTACACCGTGCGGGAGGAATAGAGTACTTTAATAACATCACTAGAGTAGCACATAGATGATATTCAACTAGATCACATAAAGAGAGAGATGAACCACATAGCTACAGCGGAGCCCTCAGCCCGGGGGTGAATTACTCCCTCCTCATCATGGAGACGAGCGATGGCGGTGAAGATGGCGGTGGAGACGGCGGTGGAGATGACTCCGGGGGCAATTCCCCATCCCGGCAGGGTGCCGGAACAGAGACTTCTGTCCCCCGAATTGGAGTTTCGCGATGTGGCGGCGCCCCTGGAGTCTTTCTGGAGTTTCGTCAATCGGTGTCGAAGTTTTAGGTCACGACGGCTTAAATAGGCGAAGAGTCGGAGTCGGAAGAGTCCCGAGGGGCCCACCCCATAGGGTGGGGTGACCACCCTCCAGGCCGCGCCGGCCTATTGGGAGGAGGCCCTGGGCCTCCCCCTGGCTTGCCCTTCTGGCTCCGTGAGTCTTCCGATGAAATAGAATTTCTGTAATTTTTCTGAATTTTTCCGAGCACTTTGGTTTTTGGGCCTTTTACGCAATAAACGGACATAATAAACAGAAGCGGCACTGTGGCATCTTGTTAATAGGTTAGTCCAATAAATGCCATAATATGATATAAAGTGCAAGCAAACCATGCAGGTATTGTCATAAAACAAGCATGGAACATCAGAAATTATAGATACGTTGGAGACGTATCAACAAGGTAGATCTAGGGCCAAGTGCAATGCCTTAGATGACAATGGATAAATAAAGCTAAAGACTCCCAAATTGAATCTGATAACAGTTTTTGACTTAGCCAAATTTAAAGTTGTTCCAAGGTTGCTGTCTAGGGTACGAGGCATAGATGGGATTAGGGAGTAGATAATTTTCAAATCTTGAATAAAGGATAGGGTGAGCTGACGTACATCACAGAGATGATCTTAAGATAGGTGCATTTATTTTGCCACAGTGGGAAGATTTGAGTTAGAGGTGTAAAGGTTGGATTTAAACATAAATTTGGATTAGTCAAGACTTAGTTAAGAAGAAGTGATCTTCATGTGTTGAGGTCCTCAAGAGAAGACACCGAGGAGATGTGACAAAGGGTTTTATGTAGTGGAAAGGAAAATATTTTTCCTTGGCCACATTAGGGTTTTAGTTAGTGAGTTGCTAATTGGTTTAACCTAAAGAAGGGTTTTGTTTTGAGGTAGCTTAAGACAATCTTCTAGCAAGCAGATCAAGACAATTCATCTTATCAAACAGATCAATGCAGTTCATCTAACTCTACCATTTAGAAAAAGTTTTTGTTCCCCCTCATTTTTACACTTTGAACAACTAAACAAGGTTGAAAAGTTAGAGTGTTACAGTTGGTCGGCCACCAGTCGGCGTCTGGACGGCCGAGCGAGTGCTAGATTCGGGAAATTTTAAAATCACGTTTTATCATGAACAAAACATTTAAAGGTTGCAAATGGTTGATTTGCCTTATGATATGATAGAAGTCCGTTTTATCATGAAGACATATCTTGATAACACACTATTGGCACAATCAAACTGTAAAGGAAAATTGGAAACTAGAGTAACATACATGATAACCGAGTGATCAACAAGGTAATCAGAGCCCTCCTCTGTTTTCATACAGTAAACTCGGTAAGCAATAGCATCCTTTCCAATCTCAGCTGTTGTGCCAATTACTTCTATTAGAACCATTAGAAGAGCACCGAACTTGCTCGATAGTACCTCTCTCAGGAAAAACTGTATTGAAAACTAGAACAATTTTTACTTTAGCTTGTTCCTCTGAAGGCAATAAAAGGTTCTTATAAAAACAAATGCGACAAAAAAGTTCTTATAATGATTGGCATATACAGCACCATGACCAAAAATACAGGACAAGCAGAAAATATACTCCGTTATGGAACTGTCTAATAGGGTGCAAGCTCCAGCAGGGTACATGAGTTGTTCAACTCAAAGGCAAATATATAGTCCCCTCCAGAAAGTGGAATCTTCCGTGAAGTTCAGTTAAATAAACCAAAGTCAACTTGGATGTGCATTTCATTCTCTCATACACATGTACCAGCTTCTTTTAGTGCAGTTTATCTGTACAGTAACTAATCACACCTTCCAAGTTGTAAGGCAAGCAATAGTGAAGCGATAACTTCTTAAACTGCTATCTGACAGCCTTATGGTGCATTGGACAAGGATGATAAGGTGATTGGGCACATAATTAGGATATCAATAACATGATTTATCAATATAACGGTATCCAATCAATAACATGATCTATCAGTTACGTCTATGTAATTTCATTCAAACACATGTACTACCTCTGATCACATTTAATCGACGCGGAGCTCTAGTGAGTATTGCTACCTATGTTCACAACAGAGCATCGAGTAAATAGGATCGGAGGGAGTAACATCTTATTTTGATTCAATGTATCGGTAGTGTGGCCAATAGCACACACCACACATACACTTTCTATGATATTGACCAAACATAATGATATCATAAAAGTTCTTAAGTTGGTATCTGGCAGCATCATGGAAAAAGGAAGCTGGGTACATGCATAATAAGGATACAAATTTCATGATTTATGAGCACAATTATACCAAAGAACCCAGATCAACTTGAGTTGCTGATTTTATCAATTCCTGCAGCAATTTCTGAAGTTCATCTGACAAAATGTCAGGGTCAATTTTCCCAAAGAATTTTTTTGGATGATGGCTCCCCGTTATGGTTGAAAAGATTGGATGGGCCACCAGTTGTTGCAGTGGCTTCTGATGGTTCTTGCTTGACAGCACTTGCTCAATTCTTCAACTCCGGTAAAGATTGATCAGGGAACATGATGGACATGAGAAATTTAATACTAACAGATACATGCATATCTTCCCTTTATGTAGATCAAACACTCATGATACACCTGCCCCCATTTGTATAGTGAGTGATTGTGCATACAAATCCAGCAAGTAACGGAACATACTGCATTCACTGGCTGTAAGTCATTAGGATTCCATATCGCATATGATTTGGAGAAAGTGTGCGGACATTGGTTTTAATGACTTCAGTCCTGCAGTTCTTCCTCGGCATACATGTGCAAAATGCAGCAATGTATAAAGAAACTAACTCTAGCGATTTCAGAGACAATACAAATGGATCTCTGACCTTCAGCAAACAAGTTACTGACGGAGAATATCTGATATGGTGCTGGGAAGAATCCGGTAGCTAATATATTATCAGTACATCGGGATCCAAAATCGTCCAATTTGACTTGGCACAAGAGGAAATTCAGCATGCAGTCCTGGTTTCACAAGAGACACAAACAACTGGAGTGGTGGTTCTTACCTTCAATGTGATGCGTCTTCCTTCCCATGGAAGAACCCAGCAATGCATCTGATTTCAGTACAAATTACGCTCACCCTTCCGAACGGTTTCCTCGCGTCCGCTCGCTCAGATTTCCCGGACAGAGCACCGTCCCCTCCGCCGCCGCTCACCGCCTTCGAGATCGAGTTGCCTTGCGCCGCCCGAGCCGAGGGTCGCTGGGGGAAGCAGGCGCCGAGCTCGGTGAGCTGCGCGCGGAGGAGTAGGACGGCCGACGCGTTCCTCATCGTCGCCTCCGCGCCTGTGTGGATAAGTACAGATGTTTATGATTCATCCGACAATACTGCATATCTGTAGCTGTAGGACTTCTCAGGCTTACTTCTGAACAGAGGTTCGGGAAGTTCTTCTTCAGTTTGTTTTGAACACGTATTAAATTTTGATTCAGCTTTGGTTGGGGTGCGCCAGGCACCAGGCAGCAGTGCAACGCCCGGGCGACGCGTGAGAGGCCCAGCAGCAAGCTACTGTGGTGGCCCCTCCCCCACAAAAAATAAATTTAATATCGTTGTGGACCAATGGCCCACATATCAGATATTAAACTGATAAGAACAGATACTACACTTGATCTTAGCCAAAAGGCCGAGAAAGGTATGCTTTTACCCGCTGCCCTCCGCCTCCTTTTATAGCCTCCCTCGGCCGACTCTCCTCTCCCAGGCAGCGAGGTGGGACTAAACGATCGGGAGAGGTTGCTGCGCTTGCGCAACCAGCCACGCACTCTGCGCCTCTCGTTCGCTCGGGCTACACAAAAGGCCCAACACGAAGACCACGGCCCAGTGTCATGGCTTCTTCGTTGTGCTGGCTTCCTCTTGACACCACGAGCCCGTCGCGTTAGCTGCTCCTCCTCGGCGGGAAGAAATTAATTGGCGGCACGATGTACTCCTTACATTGACACTACTAATACAAGCACTGTCCCGATGTAGTTGGTACTTGGTACCATGTACAAGCTATATCCTTTTGTTACTATGATTTTTCAACGTGCGAAACTTGGTTAATGATTCGATAGACAAAAGAATTCTTTTGGTGTTGGTTTCTTTTTTTCCCAACGATTTTGTTACATTAATTTTTACTTTGAAATAAGACGAAGTATTATTAATTAAGCTGAAGAGAGTTGAGCAGCTAATTAATGGGAAACCAAAACCGGCCAAAAATCAGTGCAGGCCTTGCCGATCGTCATGAAACATGACCGTCACGAAGGCACATGCGGCCACCGCTATAACACAGTTTGTATACACACACAACGCCGAAAGTGAGAGTCGTTGTCGAGGTTGTCTAGCAGTGTCAGCGTCATCACTCCTCAACGACTCGGTTTCACCGAAAAGCGACTATCTACAGGACTTCGTCAGAGCAGCACTACAACACATTACCAAACCTAGTCATGTCAACATCATTACCAAACCTATAATGAAGGGAGTACTTCTCTAATTAAAGTGGTGTTCCTGTGCGAATAAGGGTACACGGTCCCTTGGGCAAGAACCCGATCCCGAGGAGCAGGGGGAATCAAGACTCGTGAAGGCCCTGGATCGGACGACGCCAGCCGCAAAACTAACACACTCACCTCTCCGGCATGACAAGCCAGAATCTGCGAAGCCGCGACAAAGCTAGACCTCTTGGCACCCGCCATCTAGGTAATAGCCTCAGCCACGCGGCGCGGACGGCCGAACCTACACGCCACGTCTTGAACATGTGCCATGCACCAAGCAACGTGGCGCTACGGCACACTGTGGTGTCCCCTTAGCAATATAAAAGGAAGCCCGAGCTGCAGGAGGAAGGCAAGAAAGATGCATCTCCCTCCCGGGGAAGAAACACTGTATCGGGAAAAGATCCACCACATACAACATAGTTGCACGACGTAGGGTTTCGGACATCGCTACTTGAACATGGGTAAAAAAACATGCGTCTCTGTAGGATTGTGAGCTCCCTCTCGACCGTCAATAGATCTCGATGTGCTCTTTCCCCGGTGTTCGAATCCACAACACGGCATCTGACGCGCCAGGTAGGGGCCGCAAGCAAGGCGGGTGATCTACTGGTCTCGTTAACGGCAGCAGGAGCCTTGTCCGCCTCGCGGATGATGGCACGGAGGGAAGGGCAGCCCCGTCGGGGAGAGCCACGCAGAGCGGTGCATCCGACGCTTGGTTCAAGCCACGTGGGGCGCATCGGCCCCACCGACGATGGAACGGGTGCCCCCACGTTCGTTCCCTTAGCAGGCGACACCGGTCCATCAGCCCGCCCAGGAGGGGCGGCCGCCTGTGTCCTAGTCGAGGTGGGCAGCGAGCAACCACCTCCCTTGCCCGAGCTTCTCGACCCGGGGGTTGCGCTCGCGACCGTCGACGCCTTATTGCACTTCCAGCCGGAGGCCATCGAAAGCATCCTAGTCGTGGGCTCTTGGCTCGTTCCGCTGTGGATCTGGTGGGTTACTCCCTCCGGTACCACCGGTCGACATGCCCACACTTCGAAGGAATCATGCCCCTAGCAGGGGTGGCTCCAAGACGCAGCCTACCAGGGAACCGAGGATGGGGTGGGCTCTAGATAATCACGCTCCTCCCCCAACACCGGACGTACTCCCATCAAAGGGTAGCACGGGGCCGAGCTCGGCCTAACCTATGGTCGCGTGACGTGTTGTGCATTCAAGGGGGTGCGTAGGCCTTCCCCTCGCACATCCCCGTCAAAGCGGTTGAACATGAAAGTGTGTGTTGGGCAACCTAGCGTGGAGGCGCATTGCCCCCTCAAATGGCCGACCGTGTCGATCACCTTTGATGCCCAGGATCACCTGTCCCGTAGCGCCGGCATGGGGATCCTCCGTTGGTGGTCTCATCAACCATCAACAATGTGAAGGCGTCCAAGATTATGGTTGATGGAGGAGCAGGCCTAAACATCCTATCCGCCCAGCTGTTGAGGCAACTGCAGATCCCGCCATAGCGGTTGTCGCCCACGGGAGCGGTCCAAGGGGCCGGCCCTAGGGGTTACACAACCTCTAGGGCAGGTCATTCTGCCTCCCCCGCGGAACAAGTGCATCGTTGAAGATCGCGGCCTTTACCAAGAAGGTCTCGCTCCTTGAAGGTGGAGGATGCCCCATCACCATTGGGGCAAGCCTCACCGATAAATAGGGCTCATCACCTTCCTCCGAGACAACTCGGGACGTGAAGGTAGCCAAGATCATCCGCAAAGTCCGACACCCGTCATGGGTTGCGAATCCAGTCGTGGTGCCTAAAATGACAGCTCTAACAAAATATTGTGCACTGACTTCACGGATTTGAACACGGCCTGCCCAAAGGATCCGTTCTCGCTGCCTAGAATCGATCAAATTGTCGATTCTACATCCGGTGCGACCTCCTTTGCTGAATCGACCAAAGAAGAAGAAGAAGCGGCATCTTCCCTACCCGTGGAAGCCGACCCGAGCGACCAGGTCATGTACTTCGACGGATCCTACTCCATTAGCGGCTCGAGAGCAGGTGTGCTCCTCATGTCGTCAACCGGAGAGCAGCTAAAGTATGTTTTTCCGGTTCAACGCCTGCCAGCCTGCTAAGATAACTTCTTATTGGGCCGGGGGGGCTTCACACTGAATACAAATCTAAGCTTTTTTTTTCTTCTTCCGGAGTGTTCGTGCGAGCATGGATTTTACTTCCATGGATCATGCTTTTCGTCTGGAAGCAAAAGCTCTAAAAGCGAATCTAAGAGCACCTCAAGTCGCGAGGTCCCTGAACGGCGCCGAATCGAGCGTTTGGGGGACGCCTCCGCTTCGTACCACGTTTGGGGTGCGTCGCGGCCTCCAAACGCGCCCCAAACATTAAATAACTCTTTTTATTTGCATTTTCATTTCAATAGAGAGAAATTTATAGGTAAAATCGAGATTTTAAAAGTAGTGCAACATGTTTAAAATAATTAAATATAAAATCTGCGAAAAATATGTTCAAACTAAATTTTAAACTAAGCTACTTCTTCCTTGATGGTCCCGTCTCGTCATCCTCAGTTCCTCACGGAGGCGCTTCCTGCTCGTCACCTCTTCCGAAGAGGTAGTGGCGTTCGACGCGTCCGAGGAGTTTGTGTCCCCCTCCGACGAGTAGTCCTTCGTGTCTTTATCATCGTCGATGCACGCCGACTGCGCCTCCGCCTTCGCCTTCGCCCGGGCCCTTGCCTCCTTCTTTGCCGCCACCGCCTCCTCAGCCGCCTCCTCCGCCTCCACCGTCTCCACCTGGCATCTTCATCCTCTTCATCTTCCTCTTCCTCTTCCTTCTCCTTGTCCTGGCCGTCGTCAAGAACGGTGCCCCCTCCTCCTCCTGGTCGTCCGTCGATAGGGAGCTAGAGATGCTAGGTGTGGCGGTTCTTTCCCACCAATGACGCCATCTCGGCGGCTTCCCCTCGCTATCGAATTCCGATGGCAAAGAGAGGTTGCTCATGGTCATAGAGGAGAGGTTGCTCTTCCGCCTCAGTCTTTGAGATGCAGGGCGCTGGCCGGTTGGAGATCCGAATGCGCAGACGTAGGGGTCTTATTGAGCGGGAATGAATGGCGGCGCAGATATCGAAGAGGGCCGTGGTTGCTCTTCCGCGGAGTTCGCGCTCTATTTTGGCAGTTCACGTGTTGATCGACGCGGTTGCCATTCCGGCGGTTCCCCTTCCCAACAGTTGGCTGAGAAGACACATCGAGGTAGGCGACGGTTGGGTGTCGTTCGTGTGCCAATGACGCGTCGGGCCTGCCACTTGCCGCCTCGCTTAGCGCTCTGTCCGGCACGTCCGAAGTGTTCCCTGTAGAGCGGGGACAGGCTTGAGGTGCCGGACAACGTATTGGATCGTGCCGGGCGGAAGAGGGTTGAAGTGCACAACTGGAGCCGAAAAAATGTCCGGAGCATAAAAAAAACCTTTGAAGGATGCTTTGAGGGACGCGATTGAAGATGCTCTAACATGATCTCTTTCTCTAGTGAAATACTGAAATGCGTACTTCTATTGCACATTGAAAGAAGGTATATTAACCGGTGTTCACACACGTCGACAGCGCTTCGTCCAGTTTGAAGATTGGAACACACACGGCATGAATTTACAAAACTGCGCATTCTGAAAACATTTAGGACGTTAAACAATCTGAAAACACAAGGTAACGATTCTAAGGCTGTAACAAACTCTTAATCTATCTTAATACAAAAGACACGAGACACTCTGCGCGTGTTCTTACAGAAACCTGCTGAGCTAAATGGACGCAATATCAGAATACACTAGTACTCCCAAAGCGATGCCCAGATGACCAGATCACCACTGTTTACTTGAGTAATGGTCTTTATGTATCTTGCTGTATATTTTGATAAACTACATCTTTGGATCCATCAAGTATCTGAAAGTAGTTGAGCAAAGCTCACAGGGTTAGTCACTGTCTTGCAAATTTTGCAAGGACAGAGCACCGTACTTTGTATGGCTTGGGTCTGGCCATGATATCATGTTGCAGGAGTCCTTGTGGTGGGGAGAGTCCGAAACGATTCGCTCGGGTCGTCCCCCGCGGGCGACGACCGGGCGAACCCTAGCTCCCCTCGCCTCCACTCCCCCTCCTCCCCCCCTCCTCCGCCGCCGCCGGCGCGGGCCGCCGGGCAAAGCCCGCGCGGTGCCGGCGGCGGCGGGACCTCCATTACCCGCTCGCGGTGCGGCTCTGCGCGGGGCAGTAGCGGACGGCGGCGGTGCTCCTAGGGGCTCTCCGAGCTCGGTCCAGCGGCGGCGGGACGGCAGGTCGACGGCGGCTCGTGGCGGAGGGGTGGGCGGACGCGGCGTGCGGCGGATGGCAGCGACGGAAGGCAGCGGCGGAGGAGACGCTGGTGGCGGCGCCGCCCGGATTGGGGCCAGGCGGGCCCCGATCTGGGCCGGACGGGCCTCGTCCTGGACCAGGAGGGTCTGGATGTGGCCAACGCCGGCGGAGCCCCCCATGCTGCACCATCGCTGGTTCCGGATCTGGGCCAGGTGGGCCTAGTTCCGGCGGCCCTCGGCGGCGCGGCCCGCGAGGTTCCTCCTACGTCCGAGAAGGTGGAGGCGTTGCTTTGGCTGCTGTTCGGTGGCGAGTTTGGGGATGCCGACAAATCGACCGGCTTGACCGGCGGCGTGGTGGCATCCGTAACGGCGCGGCTATGTCCCCGGGCGTCGTGGCGGGGGTGCTTCTTTGCGGTGGTGCGCGGTCTCGGCCGGGGCCGTCTTGCGAGGAGTGAGGTTGCGGCGACGCCGTTCATGGCATATGGCTAGCACATGGCGGCTCGGTGGTGGCTTGGGTAGGTCTGGCATGAAGCTGTAGCTGGATGGCGGCGGCAGCCTAGGCGCAGCAGCGCGGCGGCTTGGCTAAGGGGCTTGATCATGGCCTGGCAGGCGGCCGGGCCTAATCTAGGCCTCCTTGGCCATGCTACTGCGTCCGGACGGCGTGCTCCTCTGGCGGCGGTGGGTGGATCCCCTCCCCTAGGATGCCACTTGCTTTGACGGTTGCATGCTATGGTGCTGTCATACCCGGCCCGTTTCGTGTTGCGGTGTGTTGATCATGCCATGGGCTCGAGTTCGTGGGGATGCCGGGGCGGCGGCCTCGGAAGGTGGACTGCGCGGGTGGCTCTACGGCGGGCAACGTGGCGGTGGTGGTGGTCTCTCTCCTCGGTCATGGGGATGGCGAGGAGCAGACGATGGGGGATCCTGGTGTTGGTGGCGCTTCGGCTTTGGCAACTCCCAGATCATGTTTCGGAAGCCTAGCTTGGGGACCAGGGCGGCTTAGTTTCGGGAGCGGTGTGCGGATGCTTCCGGGTGAAAACTCAGCGCCTCGGCGCCAACGGCGGCGATGCCTGCGGGTGTCGTTACCCTCTTGGGGGCGTCGTTGTGGGTATCCGCCCCGTGGTATGGCTCCGGGTGAAAACCTTAGACCTCGCGGTCTCGACGGCGGCGGCGCGCTGCGTCGTTACCCTCTTGGGGGCGTCGTTGTGGAGTCCGGACTCGACTGGGTTCCGTGCAAATGTCTCCAGTGGCAAGTTTAGGTTTTCTGTGTTCTTTTTTTGGTTTATATTTGATCTGCTTTGTAAGAGGTTCTCCTCTCCACCTTGTATCGGTTCGGCCGTTGCGGCTTTATTTATAAAGCGGGGCGAAAGCCTATTTCGAGGAGGAGCTAGAACTCGAGCGTGTTGTAGCCCTACCTGATTAATAAAATACTCTTTTACCCGCAAAAAAATTGTTAGCGTTTTAAGAAGATATATATCTATTATCTTACTATCACTACTGCTAAATCTGAAAAATGTAGGCTGCCTAATTTGAACACCAAGAGGGTGTCTCTATCATTTTACAAAAAAGGACACTTTGGGAATATTGCTGTTGTAAGCTACTTCAGGCTGAAGTATTACATGCATTTCATCACAAATAAACTCCGGTGTCTGAATTCAATTTTCTAATCAAGGTAATTGTCGATTTCTCAGCTGTGAAATTAGAACTGCACACTGATCATATCGTATGATAGCAACTGAGAGCATTGTGTTTGGACTTTGATAAACTATAACAAATAATGTATTTGTTATTTGACTTTGGGGTGGCAAATAATAATAAAAATCTCAGAAACAAAGATATGTTTTGTATCATTTCCTGTGATAATTCAATCTTACATCAGTATGTACATTGCGATTTCACCAAAAACATTTCAGATTCTTAGTAACTAAGCTAAATACAAAGAGCAAATTGATTGGTGCGTCCCATTGATGCATCTTGGCCATGGCAATGCCCAGCAATGGAGCTCAAGAACGCCCTCTCGACCTCCTCAGAGGCATCTCTCCTCACCAAGCACAAGACATACTCCATAACCGCAGCATCGCAGGGCAGAGTGATCCTGCCTCCCTCGCTGCTCGTGAAGCCGAACTCCTCCCCAGACATCCTCAGGAGTTCGCCGAACACCGTCGTGGCAAGGTATGCCAACGGGACCTCGAACCGTGCCCCTTCGGCGGTGTACACCACACAGTGGCCCTTGTCAGCGACTGTGCTGCAGCACTCGTCGGCTTGCTGGCCACCAGCTCCGGCTGAGACCTTCCTCTGCCACTTCTTGGCCAGCTGAGCAAGCTTCTTTGGATGGATCATGGTTGAGTCTGATGTGTTCTTGGCTAGCTAAATTTCACTTTGGTACTGAAAGTGTGGCATAGATTGTGATGTTGCTTGCAGATAAGGTGAAGAAGTTTGTGTTGAGCAGGCAATGGTTTTATAGTAGAAGGAAGAGAGGGCTCATGGCAGTGCATATGTGTGGGTCACATGTAGCTATCAGCAAGAGCGGTGGGCAGGAGACAATGCCATGAGTGCTCTGGATGCAATGTTGCAGCAGCATTGCAGGCTTGCAGCTAGCTGCAGACAATGTGTTGAATGATTTTGACGAGATTTCCATGGGACCAGATTTTGGTTCAAAGTGATCAGCCACTGCACCAACTCAGGCAACTTGCGCTGCATTCCGCGTGAGCCGTTGCAGTCTTGCAGTCTCACGATGGAGTCCCTAGACCAATCCTGCCTAACACTTGCCCCCGGCATAATCTTGGCTCTCATGATCTTTTCTCCTGCCCATGGCTTTCCTGAGATATAAATCCATGGCTGGGTGCCCACAAGACAAAGCATTCCAAGCTCCAACACACAGAAGAATATCTTGAGTTACCATAACACAAAAGGCTACTATGATGTGTCCCAGGAGACTTAGCATGTTGCTCTCTGCAGCTCTTGCGTGCAACTTAGTGTGACCTAAGAAAATAGGGAAAAAGGATATTGTTTATGTAAAGCATTTTGATCTTGAAAGCAAAGAATCAACCAAGAGAGCCAGTACTTAGACTCTTTTCTTTCAATATATATACTTTGTCGCAGAGATAACTGAGTTATCAAACTTGTTGGGACCTATAACATTTTGATAACTCATTTTATATGGCTTCAAACCCAAAATGTTACAAGGAAACGTTGACTTGATCTTCAGCGATTCCTTGCAAAAAAAAAAGGTTCGATCTTCATAGATAGTGAGCAAATTGACCTTTTGAGGAGAAGCTACTGCGTTTTGTTCAAAAAGATAAAATTGTTGAATTATATTTGACTTGGGACCAGAAAACCTGTGAATATATAGAAATTGGGTCTGTGACACGACATGATCTCATTAAGACTTGTCTTTGGCAAAAGAAATTTGATACCGCTATCCAGCTGAAGCAGGTGACCTGGTAAGTGGCCCTTACCAACTGGTTATAGGCCCATTGGAAAATGCAGGGGAGATACAAGGGAAAATTGCCGGCACATGCGATGCTAGAAATCTTGCAGACCATGAGATATGAAGCTGTCAAGCAACTTGCTAGATTTGAAGCAGTCAAAGAACCGCTAAACCAGCCAACAAACACCTAGCATGCGGTTGCAGCTTTAAGTGCAAAGTACACAACCAAAAGCAGTGACGCAAACTCTGTATCTACTCAGCAATGGTCCCACCATATGCAGTGATTTCAATCACCGGGTTGCTGCAAAATTACAAAGGCAGGGTGATCAAACCATCCAGAGAGGATTTCTTTTAGACAAGTTTAACTAGCTTACCTCAATCTCATGAAATAGGACACCAAACCAAATGGAACAGATCCACAAAAGCTGGACCCCAGATGGTTGCATAATGCCTCTACCCAATTTAGTATCGAGGATTGTAGCATGCATCTATGACCAGCCACTAGTCCACTACCATTGCCTCTACCGATAAGCCATGGCCTAGCAAAATCTGATCTGAATCTGGCTGCCTCCCTTCAGAGCCAACATGCATGTGCATTGTCCCTTGTCAACTGCTAGTAAGTCCCATATCTTTATGCCTATATATTCATGAGCTAAGACACCATTACTTCATCAATAAACTCACATACCAAGCATCTCTGAGCAAAATACCTGAGAACCAAGAACACCCAGCCATGGCTGTGATCCATCCCAAGAGGCTTACTCAGTTGGTGAGTAAGTGGCAAAGGGTCAAGACATCATCTATAGACGACCAAGCATGCTGCACAACATCGCGGGTCGCAGATAAAGGTCATTGTGCCATGTACACAGTTGATGGGAGGCGGTTTGAGGTCCCGTTGGTGTACCTCGCCACGACAATCTTTGGCGAGCTGCTAAGGATATCCCAGGAGGAGTTTGGTTTCACATGTGACAGCGGGATCATACTGCCCTTCGATGCAGCGGTGACGGAATATGTTATGTGCTTTCTCAGAAGAAATGCATCGGAGGAAGTAGAGAGGGCATTCTTGAGCTCTGTAGTGATGCCCTGCCAATATTCAAGTTGTACGGTGACACATGTAGCGCTGCACCAGCAGCTTGCAGTTTGTACCTCCTGAATATATTGAACATATGTAGAGTTTAACCCTCAGTGTTCTCATTTTGCATGTCAATACGATGTAAAATAGTTTAACACTAGAGAGTGGAAATTACATATCAGCCTACGAGCTTGTTGCATCTTATGTAGCCCCCCTAATTACAACTATATAAGCAACATAGCATTTGACCAGGGGGTACCTGATAGCTATTTACATCAACCTTGAGCTTCGGAGTACAAATGTCTAGCTCACAGAAGTTAACGCCTAACAAGCAACGCTACGGTTTTTTTATATGGAAATTGGAACACATGATTCCATTACCAAACTCACTGACACACGTACAAAGAGAATCAAAGATGTGAAATTATTTTATGCTAAATAAACCACAAAGCTATATTTATTTATTTATTGATGAAGTGACAGTTTCAAGAAAAATAGTAGCCACCAAAACTCTGAAATTCTTTCATGATCTATAATATATGCAGTTCTCTCAGATAATACATACTCCCTCCATTCCTAAATTTAAGCCATATAGTTTCTGGCACAGAAATTTAAGAACGCATATTTAGAAAAATTCACACCATGTTTGGCTAGGTTTAACCTAAGCAATTGACATGAGCTAATAGAGGACTTTGCATAAGATAAGGAAACCTAATCAAATCCCTAAAAATATTGTCCATACAAGCGGGGCAACGGAATACACCTTATATTATGATTTTTTCTCAAAAAGCTATATGGCTTATACATAGGAACGGAGGGAGTATTATAGAAGCATTTTTTCTGCAATTGCTGAGGGTGTTCTTGTTCAAAATAAAAGAATGGTCACTGGTCAGGCAAAGACTTATCAGCTGACATATCATATATTTTTGCATGAAATCCAAAAATGGAAGAGAAATTAGCAGTACAAACTGCAGAGCAAACTTCTATAGTAAAATAAGTGGGTTATGTCTAACTGTTGCAGATAAACTGAACGTGCTAAGACTTTACAGAGGCGGTAGGCCTGGAAATTCCCAAAGGGAAGGGTGCAACATAAGATTAGTCCATACCTGTCAAACATGACTTTCGGCTAAATTTACAGTTCCCATGCTTGTAGCTGGTTGTAGACCCTCAGGAAAGTGCAGAGAAGGTGCTGAGAAATGGATGCCGCGTAGAAGCCAGGTAGGGCATTAGTTATGAGTTATGGAAATGTTCAGCAAGTTGCTCATGTTGCATCAATTAATGGTGTCCCTCCCCGACAAACATAATCAAAATGCTAATAATTTGCATTGAAGCGCAAACCATATTAGCTAGCCCCATGACACTGGCCATCCAACTGATTGCAATCTCAGGGCTGATGAAATGCAAAGTACAAGACTAAGATTCCCTGATCATTAAGAAATGATTACTCTTGTAAACAAACATAAGTAGCTAATCCTTTACAGTTAGCCATCAATAAAAGGCTGGAGCCAAGATGCCTGCATAAGGGTTGTCTGCCAATATCTCATTACACAATGTTGGAACTCTGTTTGAATGGGGTCCTCATGCCACTTATCCCCCAAATGTGCCACTATGGCAGTACCCATCATGCACCAAACATTTGGCCCTACATAAATATATAAACCCAATATTATTTCCTTGATCTGCATGCGGTATGGCACAAACAAACCTCGTGACCTTGTGCCCTTACCCAGCCATCAATGACACTTGACATGGCTCGTGTCTTCCAGCTATAAATTCTTCGTCCAGTAGCCTCAAATCAACATTGCTTCATCCACAAACAAATCATTTGCAACTCAGCTAGAACTTCCAACTCTCAGCAAAAAAGAACCGACCATGATCAACGCTAAGAGAATCGCTCAACTAGCAACAAAGTGGCAGAGGGTAGCAGCTCTCACGAGGAAGCGTCTGACCAGGACGGCGACAACATCAACCGAAGGGTGCTCAACAGTAGTGGAAGGAAAGGGCCACTGCATCATGTACACCACTGGTGGGAGAAGGTTCGAGGTGCCCTTGGCATATCTCAACACCGTGGTCTTCAGTGAGCTTCTGCGAATGTCCCAAGAGGTGTTTGGCTTTGCAAGCAGAGAAGACAGGATCAAGCTGCCATGCGATGCCGTGGTGATGGAGTACATCATGTCCTTGCTCAGGAGAAGTGCCTCCGCTGAGATAGAGGCGGCGTTCCTCAGCTCCATGGCGATGCCACCCTACTATGCAGCTCCACCTGTGGGAGTTAGCCAGCATGTTATTGTCTGCAGTTGCTAATTGCCGTCCTGTTTTTTGTATGTAAAGTAGTTCGATGTAGGAAATAGGATGTTCTATGCAAATCATTTGTCTTGCAATGGATTAAGCAATCAAGAGAAATGGTTAGAGCCGTCATTCCTCCAATGTATATATTTCAGTAGAGACAAATGATCTGTCGCATTTAGGACTCAAACAGGACAAGTCAGTTACGTGCATGTGTGGCCTCAGACCCAAAATTTACAAAGAAACATTCAGGTGGGCAGGAGAAATGTTCATGAATGAGCTTAAAATACTGTCAAACCATACATCCCCTCTCCGGTAAATCCGTCCAAATGGATTTACTAATAGAATGCCCCGATCCAGTTAAATATTGAGCTTTTAGTACGGAGCCTATGAGGGGTATAGGTGGGACTATGAAATCATTTTTTTTTCATTCGAGTATCTACTAGAAATGGATTCTCTGGCATTTCATTCAGTGTTTTTATTATATCCTGATTGAATATAAAGGGTGGCCCCTGAGATGGAGATATATAGTCTGACTGTTGGTTATGCCCATAACGAAATGTTGCTTAACTCCCAGATTAAAGGTTTCCATATGTCCAAACAACTTGCTTGACAGTCTCACACCGCCTCTTTAGTTAACTCGGATGTAAAACTCCACTTCCCTTGTTGTTTACAGTTTCCTATGGGGTATTAACAGGATTTTTTTATCTTCCTTTTAGTTTTGACCGCCTAGAAGAAGATTGATGATCTTTTAGTTCTAACAGTTGCTTCAAAAGATATAACTTTACCTGGCCATGCCTCCATACCATTTTGCTAAATTAATGCAAAGTTTTCTTCAAATCTTTGGTGTGCTTGCACAAATCAGTAGCTGTAAGAACATAGCTTGTTGTTCTTACAGTTTTTTATGGGATTTTAACAGGACTTTTAGTTTGACCACCTAGAATAAGATGATCTAAGTTCTAACGGTTACTTCGAAAGATGGAGCTTTACCTGAGCATGCCTCCATACAATTTGCTAAATTAGTACTACGTTCTCTTCAAATCTTTGGTGCGCTTGCACAAAGCAGTTTGACATACTCATTAACTTTAGTCTGAACTTTATTTTATGCAATAGAGCCTTGGCTTAATTTGTCACACAAAAGAGTTGCGGGACTAAGCAGTCATGAGCCAAGACAAAGTCAAATGGCCAACTCACAGTATGTTTTTTTCATTTCCTATCTTCCATATAGAACTATTTACATCATCCCAAAAATGGACAGAAAAAATATGTAAAACAAACACTGAATCTTCAGAAGCTAGAAACAGCTACTTGCTGGCTAACTCCCATGGATGGCTCCAAACCATTTCCGTAGTGGCAAGGTCTCACCATGGATCTCAGGAAAGCTCTCTCTACCTCTTCTGATGCATTCCTTCTGAGCAAGCACATGACATACTCCATCACTGCTGCATCACAAGGCAGTGTGATCCTCCCATCACTTGTGAAGCCAAACTCATCCTGAGACATCCTCAGGAGCTCCCCAATGATCGTTGTGCTGAGGCACACTAATGGCACCTCAAACCGCCTCCCGTCAGCAGTGTACATGGCACAGTGGCCCTTCACTGCCACAGACGTGCAACACTCATCAACTTCTTTCGCTGCCGTCCACATGAGCCTCTTCCTCCCAACGGCTGCCACTCTTTGCCACTTCTTTATCATTTGAGAAAGTATCTTGGCACTGACCATGGTTGTATCTCCTTCTTTCTTGGCAGAAAGCTTAGAATTTTGTGTCAAGTGTTAATCTAGTTGTAGTGCTTTGCTTGTGGATGGAACCTGCGGTTCAGAACTGCTCTATTTATAGCTGGGGGGAACGATAAGCATGCAGGCTATCAAAGCAAGCTGGAAAGGGACAAGGCCATGAGCATGGAACATGCAATGTTTAGAGGCTACATCTTTGGTACTTGTTGGAGACAGTGGTGGTAGGGTTTGGTGATTGGATATCTGAATGTGCTGCCATACTGACCTGCTTCATGGCTTAGGGGCATGCTTGATGAGGACTACATGTAAGTCAGGTCCAACGTGTGAACAGTAGGGGACAGTTCTGTTGCCAGTGAGATATCTATTATTTAAAGATTGGGATGCATAGTCTGACGGTATGCCCACAATACTTTGTTTCTGAACAACCAGTTTTAATGTGTTAACTGGTTCAAGCAAGTGAACAACTTGCCCGACTCATAAACTCTTATGTTGGCTGAATGTTTGATTGGCAACATCTAATGTGAACTCCAATTCGTAACTCCTTACACTCTCCAATATGGACCTACTGGACAACAACTAGCTTATTGTTATTATTGAGTTGTAAGCAGTTCTACTGGACCATATTTCTCAGTTGTGACTTGAAGTAAAAAAAAAGTAATCATATCTCAGCTAAATTCGTTGATTAAAGCAGGAACTTACACAATAATAAATGAAAGGCAAACAAACAAAACAGAAAATCAGAGGTACATATTTCTTTTTAAACAACTCTTGCTGAACAATTGCTAGTCATCTATTTTTCAACTTATGCAATCACCTTTTAAAGTTCACCAATGAAGTTGATTCAGTCTATAAGCTATCTGATTCATATCTATAACATTCGCCGAGTAGCAACACTAATTGATGGGTGCGCAAAGAATTGTGAGGAATTTTAAATTTTCAGCGAAGTTATCATACTGGTCTTTTCATTCCTACAAATCTTATAATTTACATCCAATTGAACAAAAACATTTATCTCTAGCTACAAACAGAAAATTGCTGATTAAGTCTAGTTGAGGTCATACAGCATGCACTGTGGCAAGACCTTGCTATGGAGCTCAGGAACGCCTTCTCAACCTCTTCAGAGGCCTCTCTCCTAATCAAACACATCACGTACTCCATCACAGAGGCACCAAAAGGTAATGTGATCTTGCCATCGCTAGAGAAGCCAAATTCCTCTTGAGATATCCTCAGGAGCTCACTGAAGACCATTGTGCGTAGGTACACCAATGGGACCTCGAACCGTGATCCATCAGCAGTGTACATGACACAATGTCCTCTGTCTGCAACAGAAGCAGTGCTGCAGCATCCGTCCACGTCTGCGGTCTTCTGGCCAGCGGCTGCCACCATCCGCTGCCACTTCTTGGCAAGTTGAGCAAGCTTCTTCGAATGCATCATGGTTGTTATGTGTTCTTGGCTCAAATGCACTTCGGCTCTGATGGTTTGGTCTCTTTTGCACAGATTGGGTTGTTTGCTGATGAAGAATTTGTGTTGAGCAGGTCATGGATTTATACTCGAAGGTACAAGATATGTGTAGCTATCAGCGAAAGTGGTGGGTAGGACCGCAGGAGACAAGGCCATGAGTGTTCTGCACACAATGTTGCAGCTGCAGACAATGTGATAAATGATTTTGATCAGATTTACTTGGGACCAGATTTTAGATTATCAGTGAGGGGTGGAGCCAATGCTTCTGGTTGTGTGATTGCTGGTGTGCTGTAGTACTGATTCCCTCAACTGTGAGACAATAAGCTAAGAAAAAAATGGGACCAGCAATCTGTATCGCCCTGTCTCAGATATGTTGTGGCATGAGAGGACTAATGGAGCCCATGGGTTATGTACATGCCCCTACTACCCTTGGGGCCCTGATCAAGTTGGTATTCAACACATACAACTTGCTGCAATATCAAGAGATATGTTCTAGTTATCATCCGCAGCATGCCATGTGATTCGTTTCTTTCAACCCATGTTTCCTGGTTCTGTAGTTTGCTGTGGGCAGTACCTGGTTTCAAATGGGGCAGGCAGGCAGCTGATTCCTCGCCATCAAATTCTAGCGGCATCTAAATGTTTCGAGTTTTGACAAGGACACATTCTGAAATCAATATATATCCACAAGCATGAGAGTATTTAGAGGTAATGGCAACTTACAAGCATTGCAGGAGTGACTTCCGGCCCTCGGCAGCTCAGAAATGGCATGTCCCATGTCAAATAACCTGCTGCCAGTAGTTATGAAAGGTTTAGCCATTTGGGCACAGCTCTTAGGTAGCATTCAATCTGTACTAAGATCTGCCAAATTATGACTTACTAAGCATGCTGTCTCGCTATCAGTGTTGTATCATTACACGACTCTGAATCTTAATTTCTTCGAATCAGAAGAGCAAAAGCAGCGATTAGAAGCATCCTCCACGGCGATTTTAGGAACTGGGCATTGTATTCCCCAGTCAAAACAGGTCTACTAAATCTACCAAAAAAATCTAATGCCCGTGAGCCAGTAACAGGAAAAAAGAAATTATGTGCGCTGCTATCTATAGCTGATTAGAGGGCATATTCGACTCGAAACCCTCACCGGAGTGTGCAGTGGAGAAGGTGCTCGAGCCGCCGCGCCGGCGGCGCGCGCACGCGTAGACCGACACCGCACGGGAATTCACCTCGTATCTCCCAATGGAATGCCCCCGAACATGTGTGGCGGCCTCGGTAGCTCGGACCCCGCGGCGGCGGGCGAGAGCGACGCCATCCAGTAACTTCCTGGGTACAAGCTGTGTAAGTGAGCACTCAACACTCTCCATCTTCACCGCCTAACTTAGATCGGACGGTCACCCAGAAACCCAAAGTTAGGAATACATCCAACAGTTGTATCTCCCACCAAGAACAGCAGTTACATCATGTAAAAGAAACAGTTGCATCAGCTTGAGTTAATTCATTGAAGTTCAAACTTTTGTACTCCCTCCGCGTTTATAGGCCATGAGTATTTTCCTAGATCATCAATTTGATAACATAATATAAATTGTACAACACAAAAATAACTACATCTATCCATAAAAAGATGTTGCAATTTTTTCTAAGTTTAGATGGATCTAGACACTCTTTAGTGCATAGATGCATCTAAATTTAGACAAACCTCGGATATTCTTTTTATGGATGGAGGGAGTATATCATCAGAAAGTAGAATATCAGAACATTTTAATGATATATATTTTGTGGGTCAAATTTACGATATAAGGACCTATAAATCGGGACGGAGGGTACTAATGTCTTACATCACAACGGAGTTTTTGGCATGTTTGGTTGCCCACGGATACTTTTCTTGGCTTTGGTGGGCCAAATTTTGGGCTTTGGCCACGGTTTGAGCTTTCTCGCATGGCCAAGAAACTTAAATCATCCTAACCCCTAGCTCTGGAGGAACGACTGAATGACCCGTTTCCACTCGGACTATGCCAGGCCGGACGCAGAAAAACGACATGCGTAAGGAGCAAACGGGAGACGAAGAATTGGTTGTGCGGTTTAATGCCACTCCCTTTTGGTCGACCACCTCTAGCGAGATAACCAATCAATCCTCATTTTTCATATCGGGTCAAGGTGATTTAGATCTGTGACACATGCTAATCCGAATTCGCATATCTCTGGCACCAGTTCCATCACCCTCTTGCACCCCTCGTATCCAGCAGCGGTAGGGATCACGTATCTCTGACACTATCCTGCCCTCTTTGTCTTTGTCCCCCACCACGTCGTCATATACATACCCATAAGCACCTGTAACCCCCCTCCCGCCCCCACCGTTAGCTCATCAACCATTAGTTTCATCTTATGGCCGATTCCGTAGTTACTTATGCAACATTGATTTAATTAGGACGAAGGGGTGAAGCTTATCATTTAGGTAGCTACCATCACAGTTGTGATACATTCCTAGACAACCAATGAATTCACATGGATAATCCACTAAGACAATATCTTGGTGTTTCAAGCAAGTCATGTATGCAATTGGAGAGCTCATAGGAGAGATGATCAAGCCACCATCTGGTCAAACTCCAAGGAAGATACAAGAAAACTACCGATAATTACCATACTTCAAGGTGGGAAACTCTAGCTTGCAGTTCATGACATGATTATATTGCACCAAAATCTAACAATTTGTTCATGTAAAGATTTTATTGGGGAAGTTGATGGTATTCATGTGATGACTAGGGTGCTTAGAAGCCAATCTTGTGCATATAGGAGGAGAAAGCGCAATATTAGCCAATATATGCTTGCTGCTATTGATTTTGATAAGAAGTTCACATATATATTAGCTAGATGGGAAGGATCTAACCATGACGCAAGCATTATTGTTGATAGCTTGGCTCAACCTGATGGGGTTAAAATCCCGAAAGGTAAGTTCCACATAGAAGATGCAGGATATGCTTGTCGCCCTGGTAATCTCCGGCCTTTGGTTCCACAAGGTATGAGCTAGGAACTCTAAGGAACTTTTCAATCTCAGACACTATCTTTAGAGTCATGATCGATTTGGCATATGTTGCTCTAAAGAATAGATTTAAGATCCAAGTCATTCTGTCCCCCGTCCAAATTAAGATTGTTCTTGCATGTTGCATTATCCATAACTAGATCTTGGGCTTTCACATTGATGAGTTTTTTTTCTTCCAGAAGAGAGTGAGGTGACACCTGAGGGCATTGACGAAGACCATGATGTCCCCCTACATGATAATTAAGCTTGGAAAAACAAGAGGCAAGGGGCGGGCTGACGAAATGTGGGGAAACCAAAGGTCATATCAGGATCTGAAAAGGAGGAAGAAGTGAATAAAAGCAATAAAGAAGTGAAGAAGAATATGATGATGTGTATGAACTACCCATTTTTGTGTATATAACTGATATTTTCTGGTAGCTAGGTTTAAAAAAACTTTAATTTGGTATAGCATGCTAATATCATATGCATAGTACTATTTGGTAAGATCACCACTTGTGAGAAGAGGTGACCACGACACTAGGATTGTATGCAACCAAACAAGCTAAATTTGCATCTTCCCGACCATGATCCTCGTTTGCTCCGAAACAAATATGATGTAAAAATGAGCCCAAAATAAAATGCGGGCAACTAAACAAGATGTGGTATGGACTTGTCTAGTAAATCATAACTATGTGGGGCTATAATCCCCAAATGTCCAAAATAGCTACATGCAATCAAACATGCCTTTAGCGTTTCAGTTAGCATATGCACCTCGGGAGAACGATGTGAGGGTGATGACAACCCGTGTTAACATCGGCCACCCTGAACTGAATTTGATAATTTTCATGATTGTAACATCCCAAATTTCAAATAAATAAAGACAAGGAGTTTCCAAGATGCAAAAATGAGAACCAACAAAAACTTTTTAATAATACATGTGCTATGCATAGAACTCATCTTTAATTATTGTATTGGTGTGCTATTGCCATGATACTTGTTTGTGTGTTGAACAATGATGCTAAAACCCTAACACATGATCCCATGATCAATAATGGAGAAAGAAAAAAAATAGAAAAATAACAATTTCAACACATGCATGTGCTTATGGAAAAATTGCAAATCTTTGATCAAGGCTAATTTGGCTTGTGCCATTGTTTGTAAAATGTTACTAAACACTTAATAAGACTTTCCGAATCAAAGAAACTCAAATCAAATCAAATTTGAAATCAAATTGTGCTCACATAAGATAATGGTCAAATCTGCCAATTTTAACATGACACCCACTTTGAGCCCCTGTTTTGGGAAATTTTCAAACTAAACAATGCCAACTCTTTGTACCTCATCCAAGACAACCTCAAGGTGAACAACTTTGCTCAAAACAACCCCTGCAAATTCTTGCTCAAATTCAAATGGTGATCAAGCAAAGTAGCAACCATGAAACAAAAACAAGATCATACCCAATTTGAATTTTTGCAAACCAACTCAAATTTGACCACCACCACCATTATACTTCAAATATTATATGATTTCAACCCACCAAAATTCACTAAAAATTCCAAACTTAAGTTCTTGCGGCCATTTGGTCGAGCACCTTGTGTGCATGAATCTGCCAACCCTATGCATTGCAATATCAAGTGGATCATCGACTCAACCATCGACCCTAGGTCATCCTCAGTACCCTCATTGACTCCTTGCATCATGCCAGTACTGGAGACAAGCTTGTTTGTGCAAAATAATGGAGAACCATGCCATGCCGTGGCATGACATGGCCACACACCTGCTCTTCCTCTCCCTGCTCGAATCCAATGTGTCAAACCATGTCACATAGCCTCTCCTCACCCTCCTGGACGTGCCAGACACAATGCTCGACAAAGTGGTGCACCACACGCGACGGCACGAACGCGCCTAGACACGCACGCGCACGCCAGAGCGTGCACAGACACGCGCCGGAGCGCGGTCGGCCACCACGTCGCCCCACTCCCCTGCGTCACCCCGTGCCCCCTCTCTGCGCCCCCAGCACCGCCACGACATCAGCAATGTCGTAGACACACCCACTGGCCCGCGGGAACGCTGTGCACGACGCCACCGTCGACGCCATCCGCCGCAGTACCGTGCGCCATCGTCACTCGCCCGTCCTCGTCTTCGCCTCGTTTTCACCGCGATCAAGCCCTGCGTCACCGCCAGGACCTCGCCAACCCCGCTGCGTCATCGCCATCCACTCCGCGCCCCTGTAGCGACGTAGCCATGGCTGACCTAGCCGCAGCACCTCGGCCTCGCCCAGCCGCTATAAAAGGAGGGCTCCCCTCGCTCAACTCTCCACACCAGCACCTTCCCCTCTCCTCTCTGACTCTCCGAACTCACTCGCCACTCAACATTGTCCACCGTAGACACTCAATTGCTTCGCCGGAGCCCATAGCGCCGCCACGGAAGAAGGAGGAGCTAGGAGCCGCCCCCGGAGCCGCCGTTTGTTCGAGGAGCCTCGCCATCGTCGACAAGGCCGCCGCAGCACCTCTCCGACGACCGCCGTGCCGCCGGTGAGTCTCCGACCCCCTGCCCTCGCCATGCCAGTGAGCTGCGCTCGTCGCCGACGACGACGCACGCCAGCCGTCCGATCCAGTTCTGATCGTGCGTCTCACGCCAGCGCGTACCGCTTCGCCGTTTAAGTGGCACTGACAGTGGCCCCCACTGTCAGGCGGCCCACTCGCACGAGACGCTGAGCTGGGCCGGCCCGTTTAAATTTCGCTGTGCAGCCCAGTTATGTTTCCCGCCTAGGCCCAGTGATTCAAATTTGAATATTTCGAATTTGTGAAATTGCTTACTGCATCCATTTTCAAATTTAAATAGAATCAAATCTACTTGGCCAAATTTAACAAAATTTATATATTTGGAAAGCTTATAAAATTATCTAAACAACTACACTTGTTTCAACCCTAGATTCATTATAGAATTAATGTGATAAAAATAACAAGGCAGGGCCTTTTCCAACTTCAAACATTTATTAAAAATCAACCAAAAATGATTTTGAGTTGATTCCAACTCTCAAAAATCACATTTCTTATTGTCTATCAGAATATATAAAAGGAATTTCTATTTTCGTGCCCTCGGGTCCTTAGTTGTGCTCAGTTTTCCCCAGCTCCTTAGTTTTTCATCAGTTTTACCCAAACGTTTGTCTGAAACCATCACACGTGATGTAACGGCCGGTTGCCCGACGGTTGACCGTTATCTTCTGACTAGTGGGGCCATGTAGAGCCTGCAAAGACACGTCGGACGATCCATCTTTGTTTGACCGTAAGCATCGCTGTATCCATGACCAAAACGCGAACGAGTGGGGCTTCGGTATATCAAATGACAAGTGGGGCCATGATGCTGATACAAGGGGCAATACACGGGTAGGATTAGATTTTTAAACGGAGCTCTACAGCGATGGCACGGAGGAGGTGGCATGCGGGGTGCCGAGATGAGATCGACGTCCACAAGAACTGCATGAGGCGAGACCAGACGCATTAGATATATATGAACTAGACGCGTTTAACCATGCAAAGAATAGAAGAAATGGTCGATGACATCAACGACTACCTCAAAACTTTGGCTGACCGTGTCGGACACGAACGCGAGCAATGTAGAGAAAACTTGTGTCTCTACTTTCTGGCGTGTATAGGTGGGTGCTAGGAGAGCGTAGTGGCGAAGGGAAAGACCTCGCGAGCGTCTGTGGCGTCCAGCATAGCGGGGCGGCGTGGCCGTGCCCACAGCGGCGTCCATGCATGTTCGGCATTGGCATCAGCATGTACGTTCGGCATTGGCCTCGGCGGTATCTGCGGTGTGTCGGTGATCGAATGAGGGGATGGGATTGAGGGTGCATCCCGACGTTGACCTAGCAGTGGCGGCGAGCATAGCCGTTCTGACCATGCCGATATCGACATCGGCATCGTTTGGAGGTTGTGGTGCTCGAATCAAGTTGGGATTTGTTTCTCGTAGGCCAAAATGAATTTGAAACAAGTTTCATGTTGAAGGTTAGGTAACGAAAGTTTGTAACTATCCCAAAATTATACTAGCGCCATGGTGAGGTTCTTTTTGATAGAGCTATACGGTTGGGCAAACTTTTTTGACACTTTTTAGATAGGGTTCCTTGTTGTTACACGTATGGCATCATGTATGGAAAATTTGGGGTCATTTGGAGATGTTTGAAAAAATCACTTTGCTTAAGCGCATGCCGTTTCGTCTCGCTGAAACCAGCTTTTCTAACAAGGTGATTTTTTCTACCTTCTCTAAATAACCTCAAATTTCATACAGCTGATCTTCTATACATAGATAGATAGATTGTTTCGTTTTTACATTTTTCTAACTTTTTATTTCCCTTTATAATACCCAATTGATTTTCAGGTCAAAACCTCGAAAAACAGCATCATGTATGGCATCATTTTCACCCTAAATTTCAAATTTTCTGAAACTTTCCCTTTTAGATATTCCTTGTTGTTATAGGTATGCCATCATGTATGCCAAACTTGGTTAGGACTCACTGAAACCAGCTTTTGTAACAAATTAGGTGATGGTTTATCATTTTTTTTGCGTGAAAAGTAATGGCTACAACAAATCGGTTATGGTTTATCATATTTTTTTGCGTGAAAAGTAATGGCTACAACAAATTATTGATGGTTTATCATTTTTTGCGTGAAAAGTAATGGCAACAACAAATCGGTGATGGTTTATCATTTTTTTTGCGTGAAAAGTAATGGCTACAACAAATTGTTGATGGTTTATCATTTTTTTGCGTGAAAAGTAATGGCAACAACAAATCGGTGATGGTTTATCATTTTTTTTGCGTGAAAAGTAATGGCTACAACAAATTTTTGATGGTTTATCATTTTTTGCGTGAAAAGTAACGCCTAAAATATTTTATAATTTTTAGCGCGTGAAAAATAATACAGAAAACCGCCCTTCAGCATACTTAGAGGGTGGAAGCTAATTAACCGCCAACAGAGAGAGAGAGAGGGGTTATCCTGCCCGTTCCCTATATCATACGATCAACGGTCGGCGGGCACGATCCGCGTGACATGGGGCGATGATGCACGTCTGCGAGAATTTGTGAAGAGAGAGGGCAAAACTGAGTACTATCAAGAAACCAAGGGCACTTGAGTAGTAAATAGACTAAGGGATTCAAATATGAGATTTAAAAAATGGAAAATGCGTGTTTTGTACAATGAAACCCATCTTGGCCTACCTCAAACTATTTGCAATACCAATATACATCAGTGTGAGAATTGTGGCCTCATTTAGACAAAGTATGATTTGGGGGAAGCTGTTTTGGGAAGGGCTTATTGTGGAAAACCATGCACCTTCATAGCTACTAGGTGATTTGAGAAGTTGCAATTTGTGGTAAAACTTGATTTATCTATGATTTATCTATGATTTGAGAAGTGGCAATTTGTGGTAAAGACTCCATGAGTAAGTGCCACTCTTTTTTGGATTTTTGTGCACATTAAATGACTCATTTAACTAGTTAATCCCATTTGTTGACTCTCTGTTGACCAGCCACTTGAGGGTAAAACTGAGTATATTGCACTAGCCAGTATTAGCACTCGAGGGGAAAATTGAGCACACAAAAAATGCTAGTATAAGACTCGAGGGTATACCTGAGTATATCTAAATTTCCAGGGTTAGACTCGAGGACACGTGCAATTGTTGACGCGTAGACGTGGGTCGCGGTGGAGAAGTCGAGACGTGCAATCGTGGACGCGTGTCGCGTTGCGAAGTCCAAGACGTGCGGACGTGCACCGTGCACGCGTAGGACGCGGGTCGCATTAACCACCCCTCGCCTTTATAGACGCCTCCTCGCACTCTCTCTGTCACTCTCACTCGCTCACGCATCGCCAACTCTCTCACGTCCCATCATCTTCTCCAAAGCAAAAAACCCTCTCCCTCTCCCTCTTCCTCTTCCTCCGCCGGAGAGATGGACAAGGAGAATGCCAATCCCATCGTCGAGGTTGGCTCGAAGCGCGACGCCTCCATCTTCGGCGCCGTCCCCTCTACGGACGACGCCGCCGCCCGCCGTCGCCGGTGCATCGGAGGCTGCCTGCCGCCGGTGGCGATCGGATCCCGGCGGGATGGGACCCCTACGACCCCGTGCCGTACGTCCCGCCCCCGAACCCCTACGACACCTCCCTGGAGGACCCATGGAACGAGGTAACTACGGTTTGCTTCCTTTTTTGTTCCCCATTCCTTTTTGAACCCTATTTTTGCTGGTGTAGATGGATCTGTAGATGGATGAGTATTGGGCTAATATTTGCGCCGATTTTATTCCATTTTGTTTTGATCACTTCTTGATTTCGTTTAAGATTTGGGGTTCGGCTTGTTCGGTTAATTTATGCAAGTAATATTGGATCTCAATCGGTTAATTTATGCAAGTAATCATGGGATCTCAATCGGTTATTTTATGCACTAATCAAAAGATATCAACCGTTTAATTTTGCAAATAATCTCGAATGTGTTCAAGTTCAGATCTAGTTCGGATCTAGAATACTGTTTCTTTGCCTATGATGAATGGTTGGGCACAAATTTTTACGGGGAGGGTTCGGCGAACCATTGCTTTGTATACAAATCTGTTGTGCATGAGCTTTAGTTCGCTAACTCCTTCCCTGTAGATATATAATCATGTCCACTCTAGCCGAGGCTGACTCTGTTTTCTTAACTTTGTTATCATGTACGTTAGTCATCGTTGCAACTCATTCACTAGTTTACGTTTGATATGGATCGGATGTACGGCAGCGACGTCGGCGGTGACGAAGAGGAGGAGGACGTCAAGACTCGCCAAGTGCTCGCGGAGGCTGCAGGTCGGCCGATCCATCTCCTACTTCGCCAAGGAGTTGTACGGGTGCCACTACGCACCGGGAGACTCGGCGCCACGGACTTCAAGCGCCTCGTCACGCATGCTGAGAACATCGGCAACACCTTCCCCAACGTCGGCACGGCGGTGAACGTCCACTCCTTCCGCGCCAAGCACGGGGCGCTCGGCATGCACCTCCGCGGCTTGCGGCGGGTGGAGATCGGCGCCGGGCGCATGCCTCCGCTCAAGCCCAAGGCTCCCAAGGGGAGCAAGAGCAACAAGTGGAGGCAGAGCCGGATGGGGTAGGCGGAGTCCTCGGACGTGTCTTTGCTCTGCTGCTGCTGCCTCCTAGTTTGTTGTTGGGATCCCTTTGTTGTTAGCTAGGGATCCCTTGTTGTTATGTTAGTATGATGGTCGTTGTGAAGAACCTGTTACTATGTTGGCTGCTTGTGTATGCGGCCTATTATCTATCCATATTATCTAGGGATTATCTATCCCTAGTCTACTATATTTTGTTGGCCGTACTTAGTTTTCTTGATTTACTATGACTGTGAATTTATCGTACATTATCCTGGAGATTTGCTTCTAGATTTAACTACATACATATGGACCGGAGGGAGTACTAGATTTGCTGCCATATTGGGCAAACAACGAGGGCCAAAAGGCACAAATAATTGAAGAAAGTCAGAAATGCAAGCTTCTCTAGATTTTATACTAATTTGGTGAAAAGGACAGAGAGAAAGAGGGGAAAAAGGTGCACTTAATAATGCCAATTTTGGGCCGAGAGAGACGGAACCCAGCTCCTGCTCACGTGCAACCAAACGCTTCTCGTCCTGTCCCACGCGGTCCCTTTCTACCAGCCCCACGCGACGCGAGCCCACACGACGCGGCCCCACACAACGCGGCCCCACACGTGACAGAACGGTCAACTAAACGGGAATCCTGCCGTCTGAGCTGCTTCTGCGGGTTTCAGACAAACGTTTGGGTAAAACTGAGGAAAAACTAAGGAGCTGAGGAAAACTGAGTACAACTAAGGACCTGAGGGCACGAAAATAGAAATCCCTATATAAAAATAGGACATAGTTGTTTGTATGATCATGGTCAAGATTAAAAAATGGCTCTATGGCTATCTCTATTCCATTTAAATTGTTCAAAATTATTTATTAAATAGTATGGGAGCTATTCTCTCATTTAAATCTTGTCTCAAGTAACTCAACATGAGGTAGTGACCATGGTCTATTAAATCTCATATTGAATTATTTTGATGACATTAAATCACTACCATGTTAGTATTAAATTGCATGAGGTGTATCACCTCATTTAAATCATTTTCCCAAATGATGATTATGAAGAAGTTGACCTTGGTCAACCTAGGTCATATATTATTATTTAAGGAGATTAAATCTTAACAAGATTCAATGAGAGAAAATTATTCCTCCAAAGAATTAAATAGAAACCCTAATTAATATTTGTAATGAGAGGAAATTATTTTTCTGAAGAAGAGAACAAAGTCAACCAACATAATAATAATGTTGTGATGCTAGCCTAGCTTGTGTGACTCATGTGTGTGCTTAGCCTAGCTTTTAAGCTTTGTTTGGTGATTGTGTACATCGTATTCGTTTTTAGACGCTAGTACCGAGGAGTATCAAGAGGAGGAGGAGGTCTACTTCCAAGGAGAAGAAGACCACTTTGATCAATACACCACCCAAGGCAAGCTAATATTCTTGCAAAGTGCAAAGCTCTACAAGAGCAATGCATCACCACATTTTACTTTATGCTTAATGGTCCTATCCCAAGTTTTTTTTTACTTTACAAGCTTTATTAATTTTGATTTATCAAAGTTACTTTTTGATTCATGATTCACTTGGTCTAAAGTAGCACAAGAGCATCAAATTTAGCCTAGAACAATCAAAGCTAGTTAGCACCCCTCATGACTAGTTGCTAGTGCTAAACAAATAAAACTGACTACTCTAGATGGGAACAATGTGAAATGAAATGACTTTGAAAGCTTTTGAAGGTGAAAGTGACTTGAATGACATGATGAATTTGATAAAAACTGATGGTTGGGTTCGGATGCGATACCATTCCAATTATTTAGTACCCCCACAATTCCTGATTATGGGTAGGGCTTAACTGGAAGTTTATGTATCTTAGTATGTGTTTCCTCTAAACAAGCGTCATAGGGGTTATGCCGAGGCTGCCTCCGTTGAAAGTGAAATGATGTGAAATGACGTGAAATGAGGTGAATGTCCGGCCCAAGCCCTGTGCAGTTCCCGAGTCGACGGTTTGTCTTCACTGGGAGGCCAAGCTCATGGGGAGAGGTGCCTATACTAGGGTATGTAAGTGAAAGGTTATGGTTGATGATCCACGTACTGAGTTACGATTATTCAGGGTTATCCCTGACGGATGTAATCAAATGTTGTGGCACAAGTGTGCAACCTCTGCAGAGTGTAAATCTATTCGAATAGCCGTGTCCACGGTTACAGACGATTGGAAAGGCCATACTGTTTCGTCGTCAGATGTTTTCTTAAAAAGGAATGTTGAATTGAAATGGTGACTTGAATTGAATCACAACTGAGTTGTGGGAATGACACTAATGTTCCCACTTGAGTTAAGTTAGCAAATGAAGAGTCTTGTATGAAATGCTTATGAACTAAAATTGGCTTTATGCAAATAAACCTAGAGCTTAGCACCCCTTGATTAAAATTGATAAGTACTTACATTAGTATTAGTTTGCGAGTACTTTAAAAGTACTCACGGCTGTGTCCCTGGCTATTCAAATGGCCAGACTATGAAGATGAGCAGCAGTATGAAGATGACGGCCAGCAGGACGTCTACAACAACTAGGAGTTCTTCTAACGTCAAGCGTTGGCCTGTGGATTAGATAGCCACTACTTTTACGCTTCCGCTATTTGTGATGTTCGTTGATCAATAGATCAACTATTATCGTAATATTGGATCATGTGATCTACTTTTGTAAGACGATGATGGTCTGTAATGAATGATGACTTATGATATCAACTGTTATGTCTCGCAACAATAATCTTCCTGGGATTGCGATGTATGGCTGTTGCCTGCCAAAACCCACCGACGAGCAGCGACGAGCAACACGGAGAGCCGGGAGGCTCCCAGGACTGCTGGTGGGCCCTGGTCCCTCGGGCGACGGCCCGCAATGCTCCGGCACACGTCCTGGTGACTGCAAGGGCGTGCCACCTGACCTATACCTGGTCAGGAAGGTGTTAGATTGCTTCAGTTGGTTTCCTACATGGTAGACACGTAAACATTAAATGAGCCTCGATCGGCTCTCAGGTTACCCTGTGAATCGGCTCAAAGAGCCGATTAACCCATGGTTCATAATGGATCTACAATAACATGGGGGTTCTGCTTTATCAATGCTGAGCTAAATCAACCTACGACAGTTTAGGGTTTTCACCGCATAACCGGAACGTCCTACACGTAGTTGAGCCTGGCAGATACGAAAGATAACAGCAAACTAACCCAAAACGAGGCCTAAAAACCAACACGGAGTCGATTCCCGGAACATCCCTTCTTGGATCGGCAAACCGTACCTTACGCACTACTGGATCGTTCAACCCGTTTGCAAGGCCTAACCATGCAGATATCAAACTAATCCTCGAAGAACAAGGAACAACTATAACAGATCGAATCTACTAAACAAAGATAAAGCAAGATGCTGCCCTTACACCTAAAATAGGTGTAAGGACAGCTAGATATCCAGGGGCAGCACAGCTAAGTAAATATATCAGAAAAGCATGGATGCAAGCCCTAAAACATCTACGATAAACAATGTTACTCGCCATCAAAAAGGCTTCAGCACGAGCAACACCAAACAATGAATAAACAGATACTGCCTAGATCGCAAGATGCGATCTAGGCAGCATGATGCTTACCCGGAAGAAACCCTCGAAACAAGGGGTGGCGATGCGCCTGGATTGTGTTTGTTGTGAACGTGATCGTCCTCCTTTCTCAATAACCCTAGATACATATTTATAGTCCGTGGACTTTCTATCTTTAGAAAAGACCTAACTGTGTACGAGCCAAACTCTATCTCTTAATTTTAAACTAACATGCGATCTACCATAATGTACAGATACACGGGCAATGCAGCCTAAATTCACACACGAGGCCGATTCAGAAATACATTATGTGTATATCCTTCAAGCCCATCTCCATCGCGGCCCATCTCCTGATTTGGCCAAAATCTGGTGATAACACATGCCCCCTGGTTTTGGCAATAATAATTCCAAAACCACTCTGTTTTCCTTCACCATGATTTGACATAACAGAGCAAAACCACGTTGCAGAGCCGAACCGCTGCAGTACCCTTTCATCATGATGCCTTGCCTTCTCAACTTCTCCGTATTGCACGATTTGACAGTTTTGGCAACGCATCCTCGAAACTGCCACAACATTGAATCACCTTTCATTATATCCCCTTTATTTAAACTCATCCGGGCAGTTCGCTTCTTCATTCCCCTGTTCCGCACCAGCCATCGGCAAAAAACCCCCCTCTGCAGCCATGTCTTCCTCTTCCTCCTCTGCCTCTTCCGGCCTTTCCTTCCGCTCCTCCTCCTCCAGCGAGCTAGAGCCGGAAGTCAATCTGACGGCCATATACGAGGCCCTCGCCCCCGAGTATTGGGATGCGAGGGATTGGGACTCCTCCATTGAGTCGGAGGGCGACGAGCCCCTCACCGACGGGGAAGAAGACCTCCAGTTCCTCGTCGACGGGGAGCTGGAGGCGGCGAGCGACGACGACCTCTTCTCATGGGAGGCGGACCTCTCCTCCGGCGAGGAGGAAGAGGAGGCGGAGGAGGACTCCTCCTCCGAGGAGTACCCACCGGCCAAGCGCTTCTGCGCCGGGTCGGACGACGACGACAACGACGACGACGAGGAAGATGAAGCCCCTGCCGGCGGCTTCATCAGCAGCGACGAGGACGCCGCCGGCAGCAGCGCCGACAGCGGCGAAGACGGCGACGACGAGGGCAGCAATGGCCCGTAGATTAGGGATTAGTATAGGGCCAGTAGTAGTGCATTAGGCACTAGATGATCCTTTTGAGAGCAACCGACTCTTCCTTGTAAAATCCCTCTTTGAATCAATGAAAATTGTTCCCCCAATTTGATTTTCCGAGTGTCTTCTAATTTTCCGATTGTCAAAGTAGGTCAACGCACCAAGAACCGATAGCAGCGTATCGGTCTTTCACCGTCAAACGCCCATAAGGCCAAACTCAATTACCAAATTAGACAGGTTCAAGCAAACATTCCTCAAATTCAGACGATAACTCGATACCTGATCATAATATCTGTACCTCTAAAGTCGATGGCTGCGCATCGGCTGTTTTATTGTAAAGTCGATGTCTGTGCATCGGCTGTTTCGCAAAAAAAAAATTTACTGGCCGATTTCATGAATCGGCCCCCATATTTCACTGTCCATCATCCCACATACTTGGGAAATACTTCTTGAGATGCTGGCCATTGACAGCCACTGGGAATTTCACACCGTTCAGCTGCTCGAGCATGTATGCATTACCCTTTAAAACTTGGTCGACTCTGTACGGCCCGTGCCAATTTGCAGACCATTTACCACTACATCCTTAGTTCCCAATTGCAATACAGCTTCCCATACCAGATCACCAACGTGGAACTCCTTCGGTCTCACCTTCTTATTATATGCACGAGCTACCTTAGCTTTGTTCTCTTTAATCTTCTCAAGCGACCACAGCCTGAGCTCCGTTACATCCTCAATGCTATCACTCATCAGGACTGCATATTCTTCGGTTGTCAAATCATTCTGAAACGCAACACGTCTCGATCCAGCCGTGATTTCCCAGGGTAGTACAGCTTCTTGTCCATAGACCAGATGATATGGCGAGGTTTTGATCGCTCCATGACATGACATACGGTAAGCCCACAAAGCCTCTGACAATACCTCGTGCCAACGTCTAGGATACTCGTCGATCTTTCTCTTAATCAGCTTGATAAGGCTCTTGTTGGACGCTTCAGCTTGTCCATTTGCTTGAGCTTAATATGGAGATGATCGGATCAACTTAATTCCCATGCCCTCGCAGAACTCTCTGAACTCGTGAGAAACGAAAACCGAACCTCCATCGGTCGTGATAGTCTGGGGAATCCCGAATCTATGAATGACATGTTCTTTCACAAAGCCGATAACATCTTTCGATGCCACTGACTTCATAGGGACAGCCTCCACCCATTTAGTGAAATAATCTGTAATGGCCAGCACCCACGCATGGCCTTTGCTCGATGGAGGATTGATTTTGCCGATCATATCCATGCCCCACCCTCGAAACGGCCACGGCTTGATGATGGGGTTCATTGCTGATGCAGGTACCATCTGAATGCTCCCAAACTTCCTCAAGCATGGTGGGCCAATAAAACCCTGATCGCCTGATCAGCCATTTCATCTTATGAGCCGATTGGTGAGTTCCACAGGCACCTTCATGTACCTCGTGTAAGAGCCGATTCGACTCGGCTGGTCCCAAACATTTGAGAAGTAGGCCTTCCAAAGTCCTATAGAACATGTCATCTCCAATAAGGACATACTTCATGGCCTTGTATCTTATCCGTTTAGGTGCCCCCCGAGCCGAATCCTTCAAGTAATTGAAGATATCGGTTCTCCAATCATCCGGTTCCAGGGCCTGTACCTGAATATCGGCTCCATCCGCTACATCCTTGTAGCCTGACGCCATCTGCGCGAGATCGTTTGCTTCAGTATTTTGAGACCTCGGGATCCAATTGAAGTTTATGTACTTAAATTGTGCCATCAGCTCACGGCAGTGCATCCATAATGGGAAGAGCGACTCGCTCTCACACTTGTATTCCTCCGTGAGCTGCGAAATCACCAATTTGGAGTCTCCAAAAAGTTCCACTGCCTCTGCCCCGGCTTCCAACAACAACTCCATTCCCTTGCATATGGCTTCATACTCAGCAACATTGTTGGTGCAAGGGGTAGGTAACCTGATGGAGAAGGAATATGTTGCCCCCCGGGGCGACACGATTAGAATGCCGATGCCGCAGCCACCATCACAAACCGATCCATCGAAAAACATGGCCCATGCCCGCACAGACAGTGCTGCTATATTAGTGTTGATTCGTTCAGCAATAAGATCGGCCAACGCTTGTCCCTTGACTGCTTTCGCAGGCTGATACCGGATATCAAATTCCGATAATGCAAACATCCATTTACCGAGTCGGCCTTTCAACACAGGAGCCGACAAGCATATGTTTGATGACATCTGATTTGCGAGATGACGACAATCTCCGCGATCGGCAAGATGTGGTGAAGCTTGGTGCGAGGTAAAAAATAGGCGAGAGGCACAACTTCTCAATCTCAGGGTACCTAGTTTCTGCATCCAACATCCTTCTGCTGAGGTAGAAAACGACTCTCTCCAGGCCATCATAAACTTGCACCACCACTGAGGCAATGGAAGTGTCAGCTACTGATAAGTAAATATAGAATGGCCTGTCTTGCTGGGGTGCTGACATAGGCATCCCCAATGGGCCTGCCAAAGATGGTACCCGGGGTTTATTAAAGGCCCAGGACTCGAAGAATAAGAAGACTTGGAAGCCCATTTAGTGTTAAGGAAATATAGTTTGTATTAGGAAAGATAGAGATTTGTAATCTTACGGGTTGGGTAGGAAACCCTCCCGAACTATGTAACTTATGTATTACGAAACCCTCGGCTCCACCCTCTATATAAGGGGGAGTCGAGGGACGAAGAAAGGATCGAATCTATTGTTGACAGAACCCTAGTTTTCATAAACGGCGAGTACTTTTCGGCTGAAACCTTCGAGATCTACTTGCCCTCTACTTCTAGCAAAACCCTAGTCTACAATCTGTAGGCATTGACAAATTAATCCTTTGTCAATTGGCGCCGTCTGTGGGAATTAGAGGTTGCAAGGATCTGATCTCGATGGCACGTCCAGAATCGTCGACTTCGTCGGTGGCCAGCAATGCGATGGATCGAGGTAAACGGGAAAAAACTGATCTAGTCGATTTTATTCCTCACCCGCCCTCCCGTATGGATGCATGTGCTTATCTGGAGGAGCCCATCGTCATGACGTTCGGAGAATTCCGATTTGGCGTCAACAAGGAAGGATCCTACCGTCTCGAAGTTCCGATCTCGTCGGAATTTTCAGCGGTCGATTCTAACTTTTCGTCGAGTAACGAGGAGTTTTCGTCGCCACGCTTCGTCGACACCACAGCAAGCGGAAAGCTTGCCAAGATCTTCAGCAACACATCTTTCGAGTCGTCTGCGGACTCCTTTATAAGCAGCGATTTCGACAGCATCGACAGCTTCAACTTCATCGACAAATCTGCTGCCATCGGAAAGGTCTTCACCAATCTATATGATGGTATCACCAATCCTGACAAAAATCAATACGCAAAATACCATCAAATCTGTGCAATTGAAGAGGCAGGCCGAACAGAACCAGAGACGTCAGAGGCTTTCGATGATTTGGGAAATCCATACGTCGATCCCGCTGATCTTAGAAAAGGCTTGGGCACTAAATATGCGGGATCTTCATCACGCGTAAGAGTTCAACTCCCGCAGGAAGCATGGGATAGGGCCGCAAAAGCCATGGATGGTTCAGAACCAATGACCACCACTGCTACTGTACAAGAACTACAAGCATATCAATATAGACTTGCTCGGGTGAGTAGAGAGCTGGAAAAACATACAACATCCTTGAATAGAAGAAAAGAGGCAGCCTCCGCGTCCAGCAGGCGTCGAGCAGAGCTTAGTCGACAATCAGAAACTTCGGCAGATAGCCATAGAGAAGCTCGAAGGAGAGCAAGATCTCGGCTGCAAAATATACACGAAGAAGAGAGAGGAAACATAATTCAAAATCTCGACATGTCCTTCATGACGATTGATACAAGGGGAAATATCATCCCGAAAACGCCAGAAGCAGGTTACATGGCAACGCAAGCTTACATCCTCGCGTCCAGACCACCTCCTGGGGATCCGAGAGAACCATTGTTCAATATGGCAATGGCTGGAGTAGGAGTTATGGGAACAGCGTTCGCAGCCACGCCTCCCGAAGAAAATCCTAGGCAAAACAGTCCACGACCCACTGGAGCGGTTCAAGATCCACCAAGAACAAGTGGAGCAAGAGACACAGCAGTTCATGTTAGGGTGGATAGAGCGCGACAAGAAAGAAGAGAACGTCAGCATTCACCAGAAGTTGCCGACGAAGATATGTGTGGACTCCCGTGCTTCACGAGAAGAGTTCGAAAGACTCGAGTCCCAAAAGGGTTTAAGTTACCCGATAATTTCAGGAAATTCGACGGCCTGCAGGATCCTGAGGATTGGCTCGTTGATTATCTCGAGATGGTGAAGCTAGTAGGAGGAACCAGAGCAATAGCCATGCAAAGTATCCAAGTTCACTTGAGTGGTGCCGCGAGATCTTGGATAAATAAACTCCCCCCAGGTTCCATCGACAGCTGGGATAATTTTGAGGATATTTTCGTGAGAAATTTCCGATCCACCTGCAAGAAACCTGCATCATTGGAAGAGTTGAGGGCGTGTCGACAGAAACACGACGAGTCGATGATGAAATATATACAGAGGTGGAATATCATTAAAAACTCGGTAGAGGATATATCTGACGAGAGAGCAATAGACGCGTTCGTGGCAGGAATTCGGCGGGGAGATTTCGTCGAGGACTTAGGGAGAACCAACCCTAAGACAATATCAGCACTGATGGAGATAGCCAACAAATGGGCAGATGGAGAGGACGCAATATATAACAAGCGACACAGGTCGCCAGAAGAGGATCGCGGTCAAAATTTTCAAAATAGAAGGCGATTTTCTCGCCAGTTTTACAACAACGACGCTCCTGGCCATATATCGGCTGGTTTCCAGGGAAATTCTGGAGGGAATAGTCGAGATGATTACCAAAGGAGTAATGAGCAACAAGGCGACAATAGAGGTGATTCTCGCGGCAACAGGCAAAATAGTGGACCAAGGTTTCAAAGACCTTATGTGTCCCCCGAGGAGATGATGAACGGTCCGTGTCAAATGCACTTTTATCTCGACAACAACGGAAAGAGGCAGTCAGGACATCTCCAAAAAGACTGCCGAAATTTTATGGCAATGTTGCGAGCCGCAGGAATTGCAAATGCCCAAGCAATGAACAGAAACCCCCAGGGGCCAAGGAGTGAAATCCACCTTCCACCTCCTCCCGCAATCACGGACGAAAATCGGCACCAGCTCAGAATAGCGGCAGCACCACATCCACCACCATATGTTGATCCTAATTCCAATGGTGCGGTGTCGATGATTCAGAAAGCTAGGCCATCCAACAGGGCGCAGAAGGTAATCTCACGACAAGTGTTCATGGCAGAGAAGATGCCCCCACCAACAGTTGAGTACCTAAATTGGTCAGGGCAAGACATTGGCTTCACAATTGCGGATCATCCACAGCAAGTTCCTCGACCAGGACAGTCGGCACTCATCCTCGCAGTAATTGCTGGTTTCGACGTGTCGAGAGTTTTCATAGATGGCGGCAGCAGCTTAAACCTTATGTATGCAGATACATTGAGGAAGATGAACATATCCCTGGCAAACCTGAAACCAACTGATACACGTTTCCATGGGATCACACCAGAAAAGCCAAGTTATCCGTTGGGCAAGATCAATCTCGACGTTCAGTTTGGAACCCGAGAAAACTACAGGATAGAGAATCTGGAGTTCGAAGTTGTAGATTTCCCGTCGCAATATCACGCTTTGTTGGGACGACCAGCATATGCCAGGTTTATGGCGGTACCACACTATACGTACCTATTGTGGAGGTTGCCTAGACCCAAAGGACCTATCACAATTAAGGGAAGCTTTGCGCTATCCGATAAACGCGACAAGGATTTTCATCGACTGTCAGAAACTTTCGGGATGCAAGCAGAATATATGGCGCCAAGGCTCACTGATTATGATGTGCTGCCAGATGCAGGGAGGTCTCCTAGGGAGCCAACTTTCAACACAGCCAAGGATTCAAAAGAGGTACAGATCCACCCGACGGACCCAAAGAAAACGACATCCATTGCAACAAACATGGATATCGCATAGGAAAGCGCGCTCGTCGAGTTCCTCCGTGAGCACTGGAAAATCTTCGCATGGTGTCCAGCTGACATGCCAGGAGTACCCAGGGAACTTGCCGAGCACCACCTCAACTTGGATCCTCTCGCGAGACTAATCAAGCAACCTTTGCGGCGTTTTTCGGAACCAAACCGCAAAGCTATGTTATCAGAAATAGATCGACTCAAAGATGTTGGTTTTATCAAAGAGATATCTACAGAAGCCACGTGGGTAGCTAACCCAGTGATGGTGCCGAAGAAACACACGAAAGTCCTTCGCATGTGTGTCGACTTTACGTGTCTCAATAAACACTATCCTAAGGATCACTTTCCCCTCCCAAGGATCGATCAAATCATCGACTCCACGGCAGGATGCGAACGTCTTTCCTTTTTGGACGCGTACTCTGGTTATAACTAGATCAGATTAAAAGAAGAAGACGAAGCCAAGACAGCGTCCATAACACCTTACGGCGTGTTTTGTTACAAAACAATGCCCTTTGGTTTGAAAAACGCGGGAGCAACATATCAGCGGATGATGCAGAAATGCCTTGCAACACAGATTGGGAAAAATTTACAAGTATACATCGACGATGTCGTAATAACATCAAAAAAGGGGTCAACACTGATCGAAGATTTGAAAGAAACCTTCGACAACCTCGACAAGTTCTGCCTCAAGTTGAACCCGACAAAGTGCTCCTTTGGCGTTCCTGCAGGAGAACTTCTCGGGTTCTTAGTATCAGCAAGAGGGATTGAAGCTAATCCCGAAAAAATACAGGCCATCGTAACTATGAGGAAGCCAACAAAGTTGAAAGAAATACAACAGCTGACGGGGCGAGTCGCACCTTTAAGCAGATTCATCGCCAGGCTAGGAGAAAAGGCGCTGCCGTTCTACGCTTTAATCAAACAGGGGGAGAAATTTCAATGGAACGAGAAAGCAGATAGGGCCTTCGAGAACCTCAAGCGCACAATTTCGACACCACCAATCTTGGTGGCGCTTAAAGAAAAAGAACCTCTCCTTCTATACATTGCAGCCACACCTCAAGTGGTCAGCACGGTTCTGGTAGTCGAGAGAGAAGAAGAAGGAAAGCTTCATGGAGTTCAGAGGCCAGTATATTTCATCAGCGAAGTACTGTCGCCTTCAAAACAGCGGTACCCTCAATACCAGAAACTGGCATACGGAGTATTCACGACAGCAAGAAAATTGCGACATTATTTTTCGACGCACCCGATAATAGTGGTCAATGAAGCTCCTCTGTCAAATATATTGAACAACCTAGAAGCTACGGGTCGTGTCTCCCTTTGGGGAATAGAACTTTCCCCTCAGGACATCACATATGAAAAAAGAAAGGCAATAAAATCGCAGGTTTTACCAGATTTCATTGCAGAGTGGATGGAGCTACAAAACACGGGGCCTCCAGATTTATCGAGAACCTGGACTATGAACTTCGACGGGTCCAAAAGGTTGGAAGGCGCTGGAGCAGGCGTGATATTGGTATCACCTGAAGGCGACAAGTTGAAGTATGTCTTACGGATGACGTTCCCAAACGCGTCTAACAATGAAGCAGAATATGAAGCTCTCATACACGGGATGAATTAAGATGGCGAAGGCTTGCGGTGCAACCCGACTGAAAATTTTCGGTGACTCACAGTTGGTGGCACAGCAAGTTATGAACCAATGTGATGCGGTTAATGAGAGCATGATAGCATACAAGGAGATGTATAATGAGCTGGAAAAACTGTTTGATGGATGCGAGGTAAACCACATCAGCAGATTGAGCAATGATGAAGCCGATGTCCTTGCAAACATCGGGTCACAATGTCTCGCGATCCCTCCAGGCATATTTTGGGAAGAAATAAGCGAGAGATCAACAAAGCCAATGAAAACAGAGAAAAAGGAGAAGTAAGAGAAATCTTCGGGTACCACCAAAGAATCATTGGAAGAAGAAGAAGAGGAACAGGAGCTAGTCATGATGGTGCAAATTCCATGGATGCAGGCTTACATATCATACATCCTAAGGAAAACAATACCCGACGATCCAGTTGAAGCAAGGCGACTATTAGACAATCTAAAGCTTTCACTGTGGTAAAAGGGGAGTTGTATAAACGAAGTATTTCGGGTGTGCTACAGAGATGTGTCACACCCGAAGAAGGAAGGATCATCCTGAAAGATGTACACGAAGGAATATGCGGGCATCATGCAAGCAGTCGAGCTATCGCGGCCAAAGTCTTCAGAGCGGGATTTTATTGGTTAACAACAATTGAGGATGCGAAGGAAATAGTGCAAACTTGCGACGCGTGCCAAAGATTTGCCGCCAAACCTCACTCTCCGGCAGCAGAACTGATGCCAATCCCGCTGTCGTGGCCCTTTGCTCAATGGGGTCTCGACATGGTGGGAAAACTACACAAAGCTTCGGCAGGAGGATATGAGTATATGCTCGTTGCTATCGACAAATTTACTAAATGGATAGAAGCAAAGCCGATAAATTCACCGGATGGCGCGTCGGCAATCAAGTTCGTGAAAAGCATCGTCTTTCGATTTGGAGTCCCTCACAGCATTGTCACAGACAACGACAGTAATTTTACGTCCAAGGAGTTCAAAGCATATTGTGCAGAAGTGGGCATCAAATTGAGTTTTGCATCTGTCGCACATCCACAGACCAACGGTCAAGTCGAGAAGGCCAACGGCATCATCTGCAATGGTATCAAGAAGCGTCTGTTAGGACCATTGGAAAAAGCTCGGCATACTTGGCCCGAGGAGCTGCCAAGCGTGTTATGGAGTATTCGAACAACACCAAATACGGCGACGCAGGAAACGCCGTTCTTTCTGGTCCATGGAGCCGAGGCAGTCCTGCCGATAGAAATAGAGCATGATTCTCCAAGAGTTACAGAATATGATGAAGAAACTTCGAGAAAAGCTTTGGAGGATGATGTCGACGCACTTGATGAAGCTCCAGACGAAGTCCTGTCACGAGTCGCCAAATATCAACAGGACCTGAAAAACTACCACAGTCGACGATTGCGACCAAGATCCTTCCAAGTTGGTGACTTGGTTTTGCGACTCAATCAAAAAAGTCATGAAAAACTCGAGTCACCATGGCTTGGACCCTACATCGTCACAGAAGTAATCGAAGGAGGAGCATACAGAATCAAGAACAAGAAGACGGGGATTTCTGAGCCAAATCCTTGGAACGTGGCGCAGCTCAGGTGTTTTTACGCTTAGATGCCGAAATATAGTCTCCTCTGTAAACATACAATGTACTGAAACGCCCGCGAGTTTTCAGACGCGCTCTTTTCCTTTTTCGGGGCACCGAGTGGGGCCGGAAAAGGTTTTTAATGAGGCGGGCTCGCGGTGCTGCAATATAATAAAGATAGTGGAATTATATATCTTTTCGACAGGCTCGGGGGCTTCCCCCTACAAGATACAATATATATATACGGTGCCGACAAAATACAACTCGCGACAATATCTCGCCTTGTATAAAATACCTCGCCAAAATAAAAATATATCGACAAACAGCGGTCAACATAAAGCTCGGGGGCTCATACCCACAAAAATAATACAGTATTTATTTTGCCTTGGATAACCTCGCATTATAAAACAAAAATACTGCCATCAAAACGCCCGGGGGCTTGGCGTTGAAAATAAAAAGATAGTGACTTTATAGTATAAAAATACATACACAAGATACAATTCTTGGAACAGTTTATCTTCAGGGATTTCCCAATATACTGTCTATTGTCAAGCGCTCATTATTTATAGTACGAGTGCTATATTCAGCATAGCTGCCCTTCACGAAGAATTCAGCGTCCATCCGAAGAAGTTCATCCATCATATCTTCGGCAACAGGAGTAACAATATCATCATATTTGCCGAAGTTCCTCTTCCTCTTCGACATCTTGGCCAAGCACTTTGGAACAATCTGCCCCACATCTAACTTCGGGTAGCAGATTTTTATCATGATCATAGCAAATCTTGCGCCAGCAGCCAATTGGGCCCGCACAAAGCCGTGGATTCGAGGAGCATCCCGAAATTTGTCCATTAAAGCAGGAAGAGTCTCTGGCATCTTGTTCCGAGAAAACATGGTGCCATAGACCAGAGACAGAGTCCTTGTACATAAGTCGAGATAATCGCGAACCTGGAGTGCGCGATCCTGAAACCTGACAATCTGGCGAGTTCGTTCAGGCGTGCCCCAAAAACTTGAACCATGATCCTTGGCAAGCCGAAGAAGTACATTGGATCGAGCTTCGACACGCTCATCTTCAGTAGCAGCATCCAAAAAAGAACCTATTTTTTTTTTAAAAAAAAGAATCAGTGAGCAACGAGAAGACAAGCAAAAAGGAAAAGAAAAAACACGACAATGATAATGAAGCACACCTGCCATATCCAAGCAAGCATCTGTCAGCAGTTGAAGCATAAAATTTTCGCGGGATGTAGCTGCAGCAGCTTCAGCAACGGCGGCGTCCTTTTCAGTTATGGCATCTTGAGCTTGTTGGAGCGCAACTTTTTCCCTTTCAGAAGATTTTCGAGATTGTTCCATGAGCATAAGGGATTGTTTCTTCGTGGATTGGAGCTGTTGTCGAAGTTCTTCCAAATCTTCTGCCAAAATCTTACTCGCAGAATCTTCAACAAATTTAACAGCGATAGGGGTTTTCTTCGAAGAAGACGAAGGAAAAACTTCGGAAGGACCAGGAGTTGACGTATAGTTGTCAAAAATTAACTGAAAAAAGAAATTTCGACATCAATCGTTGAGCAAAAGATAAATTTCCATTCATTCTCATAATATATACATGTCTATTACAAAAGAAGGACTTCTCGAGACCTACTGAAGCAGTCATCGCCAAGAACACTATGCGACAGTGCCAAAAGAAGGAGGTAAACTAAAAAGAAAAAAGCAAAGGGGCATTCAACTAGACCTCCGACTTTGATGAGCTAGGAGTTGAAGATGGCTTGATCCCGAAATAAGACAGGATTTTCTTCGTGTTGGGTTTTGCCGCCTTGATCAACGATCGCCATTTCGTCTGCTCTATATGTTCCGTCTCGCCTACTTTCGCCCAGTCGATAGTCTGTTGGCTATCAGCGACCAAGGCAACAGTGCTTTCAACAGCGAGCTTCATATTTTCTTGGCGCATCTTCAGCCCAAGATCTTCTGGTGGATTAAAGCACTTGGCAAGAGCAAGGAAAGTTGCGGGTTCCTCTTTCTTCGGGAAGAAGTAGGGGAAGAGTCGCGACAGCCACCGCTTTAGCTTGATCAATGCCCTCGCGTGCTTCGTTCCATGAAATTCAAGGAACGAAACGGCGTCAAGAAGAGGATCATTGTCGGGATCTTCAAGCTCAAATTCTTGAGAGGTTTTACTCGTCAAAGATAAAAACTTACTGATCAACAAACGAGTGCAGGAAAGAAAGTCCAAAGGATATGAAGTGGTTCAGATACTTACTGACAAAGCGACGATTTTGCGACCTTAGACGCTTAAGGATCGTTTCCTCACGAGCAGATTGTGCAGTTATATGCTCGCTTAGCGAAGTCTCGGCATCGTGAAGTCTTTTCCTAAGATCTTCGACACCAGCAGCATCGGTCTTGGCCTTGTCAGCCTCTCGTCTAGCTTGAACGGCATCTGACACGGCCTTCTTACGAGCCTCTTCACTTTGCTCTAATTTTTGAGCAAGTGTATTGGCACGCTCGTTGACCTCCGCCAGTTTTTCTACCAAGAAAGTTGAAATCAGTTAAAAACATCGACAACAAAGGAGTAAGAACGCAGGAGCAAAAAGAAGCAGCCAGGCATTACCTTAGGTCTTACTGGCATAATCACGGTACCCAATGAATTGGGCACCGATACGAAAAAGCTCTTTCATCATAGGCTGTTAAAGAAAGATAAATAAAGAAAATGTCGGTATGAGAAAATATGATGGCACACAGAAGCAAACGGAGGAAATATAGAGAGTGACAAGCAAATTAAGAACTTACATCATCCAAGAGAGGGTTAGAGGAGCTACTCAATTGGAGAGTAGGCTCCGGGATTGTTTCAATCCTTGCCCTTTTTGGTGAAGGGACAAGGGGGCTTGAAGGAGGAGTAGCAGCGCCGATGTTTTGTTGAGGAGGCGAGGTTTCCTCTCCTTCAACTGGCATCTCCGAGGCGACTAGAGTATGTGACGTACTCGTTCGAGCAGCCACATCAGAAGCTGGTACTTCTTCCTCATCATCACTACGATTAAATGTTGGCAGCATAAAAAGCAAGATAGACAAAAATCTTCAAGTGCAATAAAAAAAAGAGGGGACTTACGAACTGATGAGGGTCTCAAGATATGGATCATAAGCTGCCTTCTGACGTGAAGGAACAGCTTCTTCGGGTTTGGAGGTGCCGGAATCTTCGACATCATTCCTTTTCCTTTTGTTCTTTGGAGAAACAGCAGGAGGAGGAGATTGTGCCGAGGCAGTGGCTTCAGAGGCAGCCTCCTTTTCATATGATCCCGCAGATTTTCGAGAATCTGCGGGTTCATTCACAAAAGAGGGGGCATCTTGGTTGTCGTCAGAGATAACGGCCCTTTCCTCGACATCCCCACCTTCAGGAAGGGGAGGAAGAGAGACAAGATTTGGATGGTTCTATATAAAAACAAGGGAAGATTTCAAAAAAGGAGTTACAAAAAGATAGCAAGGCAATAACAAATTAAGCAGCAAAGTTTACCTTGGGAAGCGCATTGGTGGCGCTGTATGGTTTTACACGACAAGAGGAAGGGACAGGATGCTTTTTGCTGAGAGAGGAGATTTTTCGGACAAGATTTTCCAAGTCCTTGACCTCCAAATTCGTTGACAACCGATCTATGTCCTCGTCGCCAGCATAATTCCAGAGAGGGGATTTGCGAGCCTGAAGAGGCTGCACTCTGGCTCTAAGAAAATACGCTGTAATTTGGATACCTGACAACTCTTTGCCGCGAGTATTTTGTAGTTCATGGATGCGAGTCATCAAGGCCTCTTTCGAAGTTTTTTCTTCTTCGGTAGTCTCTGCATCCCAAGAACGGCGGCGAAGGATTTTCTCGGCACCATCGAAAGGAGGGATGTTGTCTTCAGCACATCCATGGTTCTCCTCCTGAATGTACAGCCACTTCTTGCGCCACCCTTGAACTGAGTCAGGGAGTTTGACGTCGAAGTAATTGACTGTGGGGCGAACAGAAATAACAACGCCGCCTATATTATAGGCGACATTGGGAGAGCCATTACGGCGACAAAAGAAAATGCGCTTCCATAATGCCCAGTTAGGCTGAACACCAAGGAAGGCCTCACAGAGGGTGATGAAAATGGAGATATGGAGGATTGAGTTGGGCGTAAGGTGGTGAAGTTGAAGACCGTAAACAAAAAGCAATCCACGGAGAAAAGGATGAATGGGGGCGGAAAGACCGCGGATGAGATGATCGACGAAACTTACCCGATACCCCATTGGAGGGGTTGGGTAGCTTTCTTCACTAGGGAAGCACACCGCCTTAGGTTTCTTGCTAATCCCCAGCTTCTTCAAGAGATTGATGTCCTGGTTGGTAATCTTGGACCTTTCCCATTCCGCGCTTCCCAGATCTACGACAGCCATTGATGATTCAGGCGTGTTGTGCTTGATCAACCGACGCGGTGGCATCAACAATGGTGCAGGAATATGGCTTGGAGAAAATGAGCTTAAGGAGTTGTGGGGCACAAGAGGAGATTTTGCAGAGGAGAGTAGGAGAACGGCGCGAGCGGAAGTGCTCGAGGAAGAAGAAGGAGATCTTATATAGAGGTGCGGCGAAGCGTTGGACCATTGGATGGAAAAGAAGTGCGGTAGATGATAACCACGTAGACACAAGGGTAAAAAAGTTTTTTAACACTGGAGAAGTTACGGAACGTGCGCCAGAAAAGGTGGAGAACGTGTGTCCCCCACTTACACGACGTGTCAATCAGATGAGGAATTTGGACCCACAAGGCAGTGAGCGGAGCGGTTTTCGTATGCTTCCAATATAGAAATCGTGGCTATCATCAGCAATGACGTCATGGTGGTAAAAGAAAAACTCGACTAAGAAGCTGAGCGAGAATATCGACAACGCAAGATTATTTCGAGAGCCTTTGATCAAATACAAGTTTTTGCCCATATGCTCGGGGGCTACTTTGGAAAAACAGAAAACTTCGAGTATGACAAGATAGAAATGGCGAGAGCCTATGACCAAATGCAAGCATTTGTTCATAGCCTCGGGGGCTACTCCCATCGGGAGCGCTGGTCGCGCACCCGATAGATATGAAAATATCGAGAAGGATTACAAATATAGCAGTAGAGGATATAAATCTGTGGAGCCTACACCCAAGCACAAGTTCTTGGCTGTAGCGTTGGGGGCTACTCCCATCGGGAACGCTGTTCGCGTGCCCGATGAATTTTGATTAAAATAAAGAAACAGAAGTGAGCATATTTCGAGTTACACAGATAACTCTACATATACTCCCATCGGGAAGACAAAATAAGTCATCAAATATAACTCGATAAAATGTGCTATTCCAACAGCCGAAAAGCACTCGACAATATATTCTCATAGCGCTAGAAGTCGCGAATAAATCTCTGAATGCCGCAAAACTTTGCGAAGGTAAGACCCGGATCGTTACGCGCGGCGTGGCACCGTCTCCGACGGCGGATTGCTACTTTTTTCCGTATCAACGGATACGAAGAAAAATCTAACGGACGCGTTAGGTACCGATAAAATATGGCCGGGACTCGACAGAATGGTAAGACCTTAAGCGGCACTTGTCGAAGTTTACACCAGTATCCCGAGATCATGTCCAGGGACGTGATTTTGAAGTAGGTTTTTGCGGATTGCCACTAGAGCAGTTAACTAGTACCTGATCCATCAGATGAACTAGCCCCAACTACCGTTATCCCTGTACAAAATAATATTTGCATATCGAAAGATTATGTAATGAGTAAAGTTGGAGATTTTCCATGATTCTTCGATTCAAGAAAAAACTCGGGGGCTACTGACATAGGCATCCCCAATGGGCCTGCCAAAGATGGTACCCGGAGTTTATTAAAGGCCCAGGACTCGAAGAATAAGAAGACTTGGAAGCCCATTTAGTGTTAAGGAAAGATAGTTTGTATTAGGAAAGATAGAGATTTGTAATCTTACGGGTTGGGTACGAAACCCTCCCGAACTCACGTAACTTATGTATTACGAAACCCTCGGCTCCACCCTCTATATAAGGGGGAGTCGAGGGACGAAGAAAGGATCGAATCTACTGTTGACAGAACCCTAGTTTTCATAATCGGCGAGTACTTTTCGGCTGAAACCTTCGAGATCTACTTGCCCTCTACTTCTAGCAAAACCCTAGTCTACAATCTATAGGTATTGACAAATTAATCCTTTGTCAGGTGGCACCAACACAGGTGGCTTCGTTAGATACTCTTTAATCTCGTCAAACGCTCGCTGTTGTTCTGCCCCCCAGTGGAACTCATCATCGGACTTAATTTTTACCAATCCCATGAACGGCTCAATTCGTCACGACGGAGTTGGAGATAAACCTTCTGACGAAGTTGATCTTGCCGATGAGGCGCTGGAGTTCCTTCTTCGTGGTAGGTGGCTTCATCGTTCGCACTGCCTCCTGACTTTTCAGGCCAATCTCAATTCCGCGTTCATGAACCAAAAAACCCAAGAATTGACCGGCCGTTACACCAAAGGCACACTTCTTTGGATTCATTCTCAGTCCAAATTTTCTAGTTCGGTCCAAGACGTGTCGCAGATCCTCCAAGTGTCCTTCCACTGGGACAGACTTGACTACCACGTCATCGATGTAAATTTCCACCAACTTGCCGATCAGATCATGAAAGATGTAATTCATGGCCCTTTGGTATGTTGCGCCGGCATTTTTCAGTCCAAATGTCATGACTACGTATTCAAACAAGCCCACCGATCCTGGTACTCTGAATGTGGTCTTGTGTATATCTTCTGGAGCCATGAAAATTTGGTTGTAACCGGCATTGCCATCCATGAAACTTAAAACCTTATGACCACCAGCCGCATTGATCAATGTCTCTGCTACTGGCATTGGATACTCATCCTTTGGAGTGGCACTATTGAGATTCCGAAAATCTATGGCGACGCGCCATCGGCCATCCTTTTTCTCCACAGGTACGACATTAGAAATCCATTCAGCATACCTGCATGGCCTGATGAACCCCGCGTTCAACATTTTCTCGATCTCTTTCTTGACTTCTTCTAAAATTTCGGCCTTCATCTGTCGTGCTCTCTGCTGGAACGGCCGAAATCCTTTCTTCAGAGGGAGCCGATGCTCAATGATGCTCCTGTCTAACCCGGGCATCTCTGTGTAATCCCAGGCAAAACAATCTGGGTACTCCTTCAACAAAGCTATCATCGGACCCCTCAGATGCGGATCTAACTTTTTGCTGATAAATGTTGGTCGTGGCTTATCCCCAGGACCAATGTCAATCTCTTCTAGCTCATCAGCCGATGTAAACCCATATCCTAGCTTTCCGCCGCCTGTTAGATCAATACTGAACACAGGCAAAACGTATGGTAAAGATAATTTTGGCCGATTGCTGGAATCGGCCTCCTTTGCAATTACATTGCACAATGAAGGTTTACAACTTATCTGTGCTCTACGACTACGTGACATGCTTGAGGTAAGATCCTCGCTTTTTATTTTTTGGGGCCGATCGCAGGGATCGGCCTTGCCACGTACGTCCGTCGACTTTGGTCTTGCTACTCTGTCAGGCCGGTGGATAAGACCAGCCTCACCCCATTTTTTGAAGCCTCGATGCGCTCACAGCCGTCCAAACTGACTCCAGAGATCGGCTCTTGGTCGTTTGAGTCCCAAATATTCATGCCGGCTATCGAGATTTCGATCGAGTCATCTGCATGAACGACCTCCACTTCATCTCCATCCCATTGTATCAGGCATTGGTGCATTGTGCATGGAATGCAGCAGTTGGCGTGAATCCAACCCCTCCCTAGCAGGACAGCGTAGGTGCTTTTGCTGTCGACAATGAAGAACGACGTAGGGATGGTTTTTCAGCCCACGGTTAGGTCCACGTTCAGAACGCCTTGCGCCTCTGACGCTTGGCCGTTGAAGTCGCTCAGTGTGACGTTGGTCTTGATCAGATCTTCAGTAGAGCGTCCCAAACGCCGTAGCATGGAGTATGGCATTATGTTGACTGCCGCTCCCGTATCAACCAGCATCTTGCCGACAGGCTGCCCGTTGATGTAACCTCTTAGGTACAGGGCCTTCAAATGTTTATAGCTCCTTTCTTGTGGCTTTTCAAAGATGACTGGCCGTGGGCCGCAGTCAAACTGAGCTACTGGCACTTCTTCGATTCTTGGAGCACGAAACTCCGACGGCAGTATGAACACCATGTTTGTGCCAGCCGATGCCTTCGCATCGGCTTTTGTTTGTTTGGGGCGCCACTCTTTCTTCTGTGGACGAGTTTCTGCCTCCAAAGTTTGCTGAATTTTCACGGCCAGATCGGGCCGCGCTTTCCTCAACGTGTAAAGGTACTGCGCCTCGGCTTCCTCCAAACTACGTAGCCGCTGCACCCTACGCTTTTGGGAGTTACTGAATCCATTAGGGCACCACCTTGGCCGGTGGTATCTGTCTTCTTCTTCGTCATCTGACTCCTCGAAATCTTCCCCTTGAGATGACTCAGCTTTTCTGTTCTGGGATGGGAGAGGCCCTAGACGCCTGAACACCGAAACGTCTCCCTTGTCCTTCTTCTGCTGTCTACACTCCGGGCAGTTGTCGATTATAGGCAATCGGCTCATTCCTGAATCCCAGCAGTGCTTGAAGAAAGGGCAATCCCAGTGTCTGTCCATGTCTTCTTGATCTCTTGACTTCCCATTAGCGCGGCGTTCACAACCTTTGTCGTCTCTATCATACCGACGAGATTTTCTGTTGTTTGCATCAAACCGACGATATCTTTCGTCATCTGTATTGTATCGCCGACGTCGGTCGTACTGATGCTCATATTTGTTAAGGAGGTGCGCGGAAAGTGGTCGTTGATACCTTACACTTCTCACCTGTTGCTCGGTGATATACCGCATGTCATCATATCGGGGCCGGTCGCGCGGACCGGCCTCCTCCTTATCCTTGCCACGGGAGTGACCGTTTTCTTCTTTGTCGTTGCCATGGTGGTGGATAGGCCCTGCCATGTTAACCTCGAATGAGAAACCTGGCAGATGCCTTGTGGAGTGATTGAGTTCCACCATGTTGACGCCAGGGAATGGATGCGTGTCCACTTTCATGGCAAATTGTCCGAGGAGCAAACGGCCTTGTTCTATCGCCGACTAGATCTGCCGACGTAATTCTTTGCAGTCATTGGTGACATGGGTGAACGAGTGATGCCACTTGCAGTATGGTCTCCCATTCATCTCTTGCGCCGTAGGGATTTTATGGCCTTCAGGTAACTTCAGCTGTTTCTCCTTAAGCAATAAATCGAATATCTGCTCAGCTTTGCTTATATCGAAGTCGAACCCTTTTGGAGGCCCTGGTGGTTTCACCCATTTGCAGGACATAGGGATTGCCCCCCGAGCCCATTCAGCTACGGCTATTTCCTGGTCTTCAGAGTCCTCAACGTCTTCTGTGTCGACCAAGCTGATCGGGCGCTTGATGAACTTGTCCTGGTACAATTCTGGGTGGCGCTGCTCATACAAAGTTAATTTCTGGACCATGTGCGCCAGTGAATTGTATTCCGCTTGGGAAGCCAGATCTTTGAGCGGCGCGGCGAGGCCCAATGCTGCCATCTCGACCGCTTCTTTCTCGTTCAACCGAGCCGAATAACATCGGTTCCTGACAGTCCTGAAGCGCTGGATGTATTCTGACACCGTTTCTCCCCGCTTCTGCCGTACCTGCGCCAGATCGGCAATGCCAGCCTCGGCAGCTTCTGAGTGATATTGCACATGAAACTGCTCTTCCAGTTGCTTCCATGTCCGGACTGAATCTGGTGGTAACGAGGTGTACCACCCAAAAGCTGGCCCTGTGAGAGATTGTGCGAAAAATCTCACACGTAACGGGTCTGACGCTGAGATCATGCCCAACTGTGCCAAATATCGGCTCACATGCTCGATCGAGCTGGAACCTTCTGATCCACTAAACTTTGAGAACTCAGGGAGCCGGTATTTGGGTGGCAGTGGAATCAAATCATATTCATTGGGGTACGGCTTGGAATAGCCGATTGTCCTCCTCTTTGGCAGGATGCCAAATTGGTCTCTCAAGATGGTACTGATCTGTTCCACGGTTTGAGCTGCAGGGGCCGAACTTTCATGACTCGTTCCGGTGGCATATTTAGCTAGCCACGCCTGTTTATCGGCATCTGCTCCAGAAATTCCTCCTGCAGAAATCCCTCCTGCTGCAATCTGGTTTGTGCGCGCGAAGTTGTTGCAGTCAGGCACGTATGTACACACGTATCCATGTGGGATTTCTTTGGGCGGCTCATACAGGAAATTGCAATCGCCAGGATCGCCTCCAACCTTGTAGACGACGTATGCCGGTGAAGCTTGTGGCTCTGGAGCGGCAAGCGCGAACGGCAGCTGCGGTCTGGTCTGGAAAGGTATTTCTCCCTGGTGAGTTCCTAGAACAGGTCCTGACGGAGAGTACTGATGCTTCATGATTTCCTGGACCACGCGAACCGCAATACGCTCCAAAGAATTCACCAGGCTCTCAGAACGACGGTGTATAGAATGAGCCACCATGTAATTAACTTCCTGGCGCAGAGCTCTGGTGCGTTCCTCTGAAGGGAGAGACAGGTCTACCCCGTCGAGAACGCCTTCAGGTGAGAATCCCTTCCACCTGATGCCATGTGAACGGGTTCTCTCGAAAGAGCCGATGAGATCGGCTTCGATAAGAGCTTTGACCTCATCGTATTTCTTCTTGTGATCACCAGTGAGCTCTTCGTATGTGATCGGGTGCGTCTGCCATCTCGGTTGCGGATGTTGACGCCGTTGTTGTAGAGTGTCCCACCGGCGTGCCGAAATGTGTTGCCTGCCAAAACCCACCGGCGAGCAGCGACGAGCAACACGGAGAGCTGGGAGGCTCCCGGGACTCGCTGGTGGGCCCCGGTCCCTCGGCGACGGCCCGCAATGCTCCGGCACACGTCCCGGTGACCTGCAAGGGCGTGCCACCTGACCTATACCGGTCGGGAAGGTGATTGGATTGCTTCAGTTGGTTTCCTGCATGGTAGACACGTAAACATTAAATGAGCCTCGATCGGCTCTCAGGTTACCCTGTGAATCGGCTCAAAGAGCCGATTAACCCATGGTTCATAATGGATCTACAATAACATGGGGGTTCTGCTTTATCAATGCTGAGCTAAATCAACCTACGACAGTTTAGGGTTTTCACCGCATAACCGGAACGTCCTACACGTAGTTGAGCACGGCGGATACGAAAGATAACAGACAAACTAACCCAAAACGAGGCCTAAAAACCAACACGGAGTCGATTCCCGGAACATCCCTTCTTGGATCGGCAAACCGTACCTTACGCACTATTGGATCGTTCAACCCGTTTGCAAGGCAAACTAATCCTAGAAGAACAAGGAACAACTATAACAGATCGAATCTACTAAACAAAGATAAAGCAAGATGCTGCCCTTACACCTAAAATAGGTGTAAGGACAGCTAGATATGCAGGGGCAGCACAGCTAAGTAAATATATCAGAAAAGCATCGATGCAAGCCCTAAAACATCTACGATAAACAGTGTTACTCGTCATTGATACGTCTCCAACGTATCGATAATTTCTTATGTTCCATGCTACTTTATTGATGATACCTACATGTTTTATGCACATTATATGTCATATTTATGCATTTTCTGGAACTAACCTATTAACAAGATGCCGAAGAGCCGATTCTTTGTTTTACTGCTGTTTTTGGTTTCAGAAATCCTAGTAAAGAAATATTCTCGGAATTGGACGAAACTTTCGCCCGGGGTCCTATTTTTGCACGAAGCTTCCGGAAGACCGAAGACCTAACGAAGTGGGGCCACGAGGCGGCCGGGAGGGAGGCCGGCGCGGCCCGGGCCACGGCCGCGCCGACCTGCCCCTGGGCCCCTCGTGTGGCCCCCGCGTTGACCCTCCGCCTACTTAAAGCTTCCGTCGCGAAACCCCCGATGCCGAGAGCCACGATACGGAAAACCTTACCGAGACGCCGCCGCCGCGAATCCCATCTCGGGGGATTCGGGAGATCGCCTCCGGCACCTGCCGGAGAGGGGATTCATCTCCCGGAGGACTCTACACCGCCATGGTCGCCTCCGGAGTGATGAGTGAGTAGTTCACCCCTGGACCATGGGTCCATAGCAGTAGCTAGATGGTCGTCTTCTCCTTGTTGTGCTTCATTGTTGGATCTTGTGAGCTGCCTAACATGATCAAGATCATCTATCTCGTAATTCTATATGTTGTGTTTGTCGGGATCCGATGGATAGAGAGTACTATGATTATGGTGATTATCAATCTATTGTTCATGTGTTGTTTATGATCTTGCATGCTCTCCGTTATTAGTAGAGGCTGCGGCCAAGTTTTTACTCTTAACTCCAAGAGGGAGTATTTATGCTCGATAGTGGGTTCATGCCTCCATTGAATGCGGGACGAGTGACGGAAAGTTCTAAGGTTGTGGATGTCTTTGTTGCCACTAGGGATAAAACATTGATGCTATGTCTAAGGATGTAGTTGTTGATTACATTACGCACCATACTTAATGCAATTGTACTGTTGCTTTGCAACTTAATACTTGGAGGGGTTCGGATGATAACACTGAAGGTGGACTTTTTAGGCATAGATGCGGTTGGATGGCGGTCTATGTACTTTGTCGTAATGCCCAATTAAATCTCACTATATTTATCATATCATGTATATGCATTGTTATGCCTTTCTCTATTTGTCAATTGCCCGACTGTAATTTGTTCACCCAACATGCTTTTATCTTATGGGAGAGACACCTCTAGTGAGCTGTGGACCCCGGTCCTATTCTTTACATAGCATACAATCTATTGCAATTGTGTTTTCTTGTTTTCTTTGCAAACATCTTCCACTCGATACGTTTAATCCTTTGTTACAGCAAGCCGGTGAGATTGACAACCTCATCTGTTTCGTTGGGACAAAGTACTTGGGTTGTGTTGTGCGAGGTTCCGCGTTGGCGCCGGAATCCCTGGTGTTGCGCCGCATCACATTTCGCGACCATCAACCTTCAACGTGCTTCTTGGCTCCTCTCTGGTTCGATTAAACCTTGGTTTCTTTACGAGGGAAAACTTGCTACGTGCGCATCATACCTTCCTCTTGGGGTTCCCAACGAACGTGTGAGTTACACGCCATCAAGCTCTTTTTACGGCGCCGTTGCCGGGGAACTGAAGAAAAGCTACACCACGGAGAATTGCCTCCCACGGCAACGGCTCTTTTTACGGCGCCGTTGCTTGGGAGATCAAGACACGCTGCAAGGGGAGTCTCCACTTCTCAATCTCTTTACTTTGTTTTTGTCTTGCTTTATTTTATTTACTACTTTGTTTGCTGCACTAAATCAAAATACAAAAAAAAATTAAAAAAAATTAGTTGCTAGTTTTACTTTATTTACTGTCTTGCTCTCTATATCAAAAACACAAAAAAATTAGTTACTTGCATTTACTTTATCTAGTTTGTTTTATTTACTGTTGCTAAAATGGCCAACCATGAAAATACTAAATTGTGTGACTTCACAAATGCAAATAATAATGATTTCCTATGCACACCTATTGCTCCACCTGCTACTACAGCGAGAATTCTTTGAAATTAAACCTGCTTTACTAAATCTGGTTATGAGAGAACAATTTTCACGGTGCTAGTTCCGATGATGCTTGCTGCCCATCTCAATAATTTTGTTGAACTTTGTGAAATGCAAAAGTATAAGGATGTAGATGGTGATATTATTAAATTGAAAGTGTTTCCTTTCTCATTAAGAGGAAGAGCTAAAGATTGGTTGCTATCTTTGCCTAAGAATAGTATTGATTCATGGACTAAATGCAAGGATGCTTTTATTGGTAGATATTATCCTCCCGCTAAAATTATATCTTTGAGAAGTAGCATAATGAATTTTAAACAATTAGATACTGAACATGTTGCTCAAGCTTGGGAGAGAATGAAAACTTTGGTAAAGAATTGCCCAACCCATGGACTGACTACTTGGATGATCATCCAAACCTTCTATGCGGGACTAAATTTTTCTTCGCGGAATTTATTGGATTCAGCTGCTGGAGGTACCTTTATGTCCATCACTTTGGGGGCGGCTACAAAACTTCTTGATGATATGATGATAAATTACTCGAATGGCACACGGAAAGAGCTCCACAAGGTAAGAAGGTAAATTCTGTTGAAGAAACCTCTTCCTTGAGTGATAAGATTGATGTGATTATGTCTATGCTTGTGAATGGTAGATCTAATGTTGATCCAAATAATGTTCCTTTAGCTTCATTGGTTGCTCAAGAAGAAAATGTTGATGTGAATTTCATTAAAAACAATAATTTCAACAACAATGCTTATAGGAACAACTCTGGTAATAACTATAGGCCATATCCCTCTGCTAATGGTAATGGTTATGGTAATTCTTATGGGAATTCTTACAATAATAATAGGAGTGTACCCTCTGGTCTTGAAGCCATGCTTAAAGAATTTATTAGTACACAAACTGCTTTTAACAAATCTGTTGAGGAAAAGCTTGATAAAATTGATATTATTGCTTCTAGAGTTGATAGGCTTGCCTCCGATGTTAATCTTTTAAAATTGAAAGTTATGCCTAATAATGATATTGATAATAAGATTACTACTACAGCAAATGCCATCCAAGTTAGAATTAATGAGAATATAAGAATAATGGCTGAATTGCGTGCTAGGTGGGATAGAGAAGAAAATGAAAAACTAGCTAAAGAGAATAATGTAGCTAAAGTTTGGACTATTACCACCACTAGTAATGCTAATTCTCCACATGTTGCTGCACCTCCTACTATCAATGGTAAAATAATTGGTGTTGGCAATGTTTCTACTCCTAGTGCAAAGCGTACAAAGCTGCTCTGAAATTGCTAAAGCTAGCTGAAGCGCTTGTGATAAAACTGCTGAAATTTTTTCCAACCTTGGGAATAATGATCCCATTGCTATAGCTCATAATGATTTAGATTTTGATGATTGCCACATCTCTGAAGTTATAAAGTTCTTACAAAAACTTGCTAAAAGTCCTAATGCTAGTGCTATAAATTTAGCCTTTACAAAACATATTACAAATGCTCTCATAAAAGCTAGAGAAGAGAAACTAAAACTTGAAACTTCTATTCCTAGAAAGTTAGAAGATGGTTGGGAGCCCATCATTAAAATGAAATTCAATGACTTTGAATGTAATGCTTTATGTGATCTTGGTGCAAGTATTTCTGTTATGCCTAAAAAGATTTATGATATGCTTGACTTGCCACCGTTGAAGAATTGTTATTTGGATGTTAATCTTGCCGATAATGTTAAAAAGAAACCTTTGGGGAGGATTGATAATGTGCATATTACGGTTAACAATAACCTTGTCCCCATTGATTTTGTTGTCTTGGATATCGAATGCAATGCATCTTGTCCAATTGTGTTGGGAAGACCTTTTCTTCGAACTGTTGGTGCTGTTATTGATATGAGGGAAGGTAATATTAAATACCAATTTCCTCTCAAGAAAGGTATGGAACACTTCCCTAGAAAGAGAATGAAGTTGCCTTTTGATTCTATTATTAGAACAAGCTATGATGTTGATGCTTCTACTCTCGATGTTACTTGATTTGCACTTTCTGCGCCTAGCTGAAAGGCGTTAAGAAAAGCGCTTATGGGAGACAACCCATGTTTTTACCTACAGCAATTTTTTGTTTTGTTGAGTCTTGGAAGTTGTTTACTACTGTAGCAACCTCTCCTTATCAAGTTTTTGTGCCAAGTAAAGTTTCTATGTCAAAGTTGATGTTATATTTGGGATCGCTGCGCAGAAACAGCATTGCTGTCTGTCACGAATCTGGGCACAATTCTCTGTAGAAAATTCGAAAAAATCTGCCAATTTAGGAGCGTGATCCTCAGATATGTACGCAACTTTCATTAGTTTTGAGTTTTTCCATTTGAGCAAGTCTGGTGCCATTTCTAAATTCGTCTTTACGGACTGTTCTGTTTTTGACAGATTCTGCCTTTTATTTCGCATTGCCTCTTTTGCTATGTTGGATTTATTTCTTTGATCCATTAATGTCCAGTAGCATTATGAAATGTCCAGAAGTGAAAATAATGATTGTGTCACCTCTGAATGAGTGAATTATTAATGATGCACTAACCCTCTAATGAGTTTGCTTGAAGTTTGGTGTGAAGGAAGTTTTCAAGGGTCAAGAGAGGAGAATGATATACTATGATCAAGAGGAGTGAAAGCTCTAAGCTTGGGGATGCCCCCGTGGTTCACCCCTGCATATTTTAAGAAGACTCAAGCGTCTAAGCTTGGGGATGCCCAAGGCATCCCCTTCTTCATCGACAACATCATCGGGTTCCTCCCCTAAAACTATATTTTTATTCGATCACATCTTGTGTTCTTTACTTGGAGCGTCGGTTTGTTTTTGTTTTGTTTTGTTTGAATAAGATGGATCCTAGCATTCACTTTGTGGGAGAGAGACATGCTCCGTTGTTGCATATGGACACATGTGTCCTTAGGCTTTACTCATAATGTTCAAGGCGAAGTTTCTTCTTCGTTAAATTGTTATATGGTTGGAATTGGAAAATGCTACATGTAGTAATTCTAAAATGTCTTGGATAATGTGATACTTTGCAATTGTTGTGCTCATGTTTAAGCTCTTGCATCATATGCTTTGCACCCATTAATGAAGAAATACATAGAGCTTGCTAAAATTTGATTTGCATATTTGGTCTCTCTAAGGTCTAGATAATATCTAGTATTGAGTTTTGAACAACAAGGAAGACGGTGTAGAGTCTTATAATGTTTACAATATGTCTTTTATGTGAGTTTTGCTGCACTTGTTCATCCTTGAGTTTGCTTCAAATAACCTTGCTAGCCTAAACCTTGTATCGAGAGGGAATACTTCTCATGCATCCAAAATCCTTGAGCCAACTACTATGCCATTTGTGTCCACCATACCTACCTACTACATGGTATTTCTCCGCCATTCCAAAGTAAATTGCTTGAGTGCTACCTTTAAAATTCCATCATTCACCTTTGCAATATATAGCTCATGGGACAAAATAGCCTTAAAAACTATCGTAGTATTGAATATGTACTTATGCACTTTATATTTTATTAAGTTGCTCGTTGTGCGATAACCATGCTTCGGGGAACGCCATCAACTATTGTTGAATATCATGTGAGTTGCTATGCATGTCCGTCTTGTCTGAAGGTCTATCATTTTAGTGGTTGGAGCATGCAAAATTGTTAGAGAAGAACCTTGGGCCGCTAACTAAAGCCATGAATCATGGTGGAAGTTTCAGTTTTGGACATATATCCTCAATCTCATATGAGAATAATAACTTTGCTACATGCTTATGCATTTAAGAGGAGTCCATTATCTCGTTGTCCATGTTGTCCCGGTATGGATGTCTAAGTTGAGAATAATCAAAAGCGAGAAATCCAAAATGCGAGCATTCTCCTTAGACCTTTGTACGAGGCGGCATGGAGGTACCCCTTTGTGACACTTGGTTGAAACATGGCATGCGAAGACCCGGTAGTCCAAGTTAAGTAGGACGAGGTGCGGGCACTATTAGTATACTATGCGTGAGGCTTGCAACTTGTAAGATATAATTTTCATAACTCATATGCTTTATTACTACCGTTGACAAAATTGTTTCATGTTTTCAAAATAAAAGCTCTAGCACAAATACAGCAATCGATGCTTTCCTCTTTGAAGGACCTTTCTTTTACTTTTATTGTTGAGTCGGTTTACCTATCTCCTTCCACCTTAAGAAGCAAACACTTGTGTGAACTGTGCATTGATTCCTACATACTTGCATATTGCACTTATTATACTACTTTATGTTGACAATATCCATGAGATATACATGTATAAGTTGAAAGCAACCGCTGAAACTTAATCTTCTTATGTGTTGCTTCAACACCTTTACTTTGATTTATTGCTTTATGAGTTAACTCTTATGCAAGACTTATTGATGCTTGTCTTGAAGTACTATTCATGAAAAGTCTTTGCTTTATGATTCGGTTGTTTACTCATGACATTACCTTTGCTTTGATCGCTGCATTCATTACATATGTTTACAAATAGTATGATCAAGTTTATGATGGCATGTCACTTCAGAAATTATCTTTGTTATCGTTTTACCTGCTCGGGACGAGCGAGAACTAAGCTTGGGGATGCTGATACGTCTCCAACGTATCGATAATTTCTTATGTTCCATGCTACTTTATTGATGATACCTACATGTTTTATGCACATTATATGTCATATTTATGCATTTTACGGAACTAACCTATTAACAAGATGCCGAAGAGCCGATTCGTTGTTTTCCGCTGTTTTTGGTTTCAGAAATCCTAGTAAAGAAATATTCTCGGAATTGGACGAAACTTTCGCCCGGGGTCCTATTTTTGCACGAAGCTTCCGGAAGACCGAAGACCTAACGAAGTGGGGCCACGAGGCGGCCGGGAGGGAGGCCGGCGCGGCCCGGGCCCCGGCCGCGCCGACCTGCCCCCCGGGCCCCTCGTGTGGCCCCCCGCGTTGACCCTCCGCCTACTTAAAGCTTCCGTCGCGAAACCCCCGCATGCGAGAGCCACGATACGGAAAACCTTACCGAGACGCCGCCGCCGCGAATCCCATCTCGGGGGATTCGGGAGATCGCCTCCGGCACCTGCCGGAGAGGGGATTCATCTCCCGGAGGACTCTACACCGCCATGGTCGCCTCCGGAGTGATGAGTGAGTAGTTCACCCCTGGACCATGGGTCCATAGCAGTAGCTAGATGGTCGTCTTCTCCTTGTTGTGCTTCATTGTTGGATCTTGTGAGCTGCCTAACATGATCAAGATCATCTATCCGTAATTCTATATGTTGTGTTTGTCGGGATCCGATGGATAGAGAGTACTATGATTATGGTGATTATCAATCTATTGTTCATGTGTTGTTTATGATCTTGCATGCTCTCCGTTATTAGTAGAGGCTCTGGCCAAGTTTTTACTCTTAACTCCAAGAGGGAGTATTTATGCTCGATAGTGGGTTCATGCCTCCATTGAATGCGGGACGGTGACGAGAAAGTTCTAAGGTTGTGGATGTGCTGTTGCCACTAGGGATAAAACATTGATGCTATGTCTAAGGATGTAGTTGTTGATTACATTACGCACCATACTTAATGCAATTGTCTGTTGCTTTGCAACTTAATACCGGAGGGGTTCGGATGATAACTCTGAAGGTGGACTTTTTAGGCATAGATGCAGTTGGATGGCGGTCTATGTACTTTGTCGTAATGCCCAATTAAATCTCACTATATTTATCATATCATGTATATGCATTGTTATGCCTTTCTCTATTTGTCAATTGCCCGACTGTAATTTGTTCACCCAACATGCTTTTATCTTATGGGAGAGACACCTCTAGTGAACTGTGGACCCCGGTCCTATTCTTTACATAGCATACAATCTACGTGTTTTACTGTTTTCTTTGCAAACATCTTCCACTCGATACGTTTAATCCTTTGTTACAGCAAGCCGGTGAGATTGACAACCTCACTCGTTTCGTTGGGACAAAGTACTTGGGTTGTGTTGTGCAGGTTCCGCGTTGGCGCCGGAATCCCTGGTGTTGCGCCGCATCACATTTCGCGACCATCAACCTTCAACGTGCTTCTTGGCTCCTACTGGTTCGATTAAACCTTGGTTTCTTTCTGAGGGAAAACTTGCTACTGTGCGCATCATACCTTCCTCTTGGGGTTCCCAACGAACGTGTGAGTTACACGCCATCAGTCATCAAAAAGGCTTCAGCACGAGCAACACCAAACAATGAATAAACAGATACTGCCTAGATCGCAAGATGCGATCTAGGCAGCATGATGCTTACCCGGAAGAAACCCTCGAAACAAGGGGTGGCGATGCGCCTGGATTGTGTTTGTTGTGAACGTGATCGTCCTCCTTTCTCAATAACCCTAGATACATATTTATAGTCCGTGGACTTTCTATCTTTAGAAAAGACCTAACTGTGTACGAGCCAAATTCTATCTCTTAATTCTAAACTAACATGCGATCTACCATAATGTACAGATACACGGGCAATGCAGCCCAAATTCACACACGAGGCCGATTCAGAAACACATTATGTGTATATCCTTCAAGCCCATCTCCATCGCGGCCCATCTCCTGATTTGGCCAAAATCTGGTGATAACAATGGCATAATAGACATCTGGACTTAAAAATCCGGGTATTGACAAGTTGGTATCAGAGCCATTGTTTGACCTTAGGAGATCCTAGTTAGAATGGACGTCTGGAAAACTTAGTTTCAAAACAAATGAAGTGAATATTTATGAAAACTTATTAAAAGGAGTACCTTAATTACCAGTAGATTCCCTTGAGGCCCGGCTGCCACCGGCTGGTAGGACAAAAGATGTTATGCAAGTTTCTCATTGCGAGCACGTATGACTATATATGGAAAACATGCCTACGTATAATTAATAGACTAGATGTTCTGTCTTAATGCTATAATAATTATGTCAATTGCCCAACTGTAATTTGTTCATCCAACACTTGTTATTGGAGAGTTACCACTAGTGTAGATAGCTGGGAACCCCGGTCCATCTTTCATCATCAAATACTCAATCGGTCCTATATGCCATTAGAAGTAGTATCAACTATTTTATGGTGCCATTGCCTCTGTGTTACTGCTACTGCTGCTGTGTTACTGTTACTATTGCTCTCATATTACTGCTGCTTTCACATCATCCCTGTTACTAGTGCTTTTCCAGGTGCAGCTGAATTGACAACTCAGTTGTTAAGGCTTATAAGTATTCTTTGTCCCCCCTTGTGTCGAATCAATAAATTTGGGTTTTACTTCCCTCGAAGACTGTTGCGATCCCATATACTTGTGGGTTATCAAGGGGTTATGCCGAGGCTGCCTCCATTGAAATGTGAAATGACGTGAAATGAGGTGAAAGTCCTACCCAAGCCTTGTGCAGTTCCCAGGTTGACGGTTTGTCTTCACTGGGAGGCCAAGCTCATGGGGAGAGGTGCCTATACTAGGGTATGTAATTGAAAGGTTATGTTTGGTAGTCCGCACACGGAGTGTGGTAAATCAGGGCCAGTTAACCCTGACAGATTATTGCAAATGTTGTGGCAAAAGTGTGCAACCTCTGCATAGTGTAAAACTATTCGAATAGCCGTGTCCACGGTTATGGGCGATTGGAACGGCCATACTGTTCCGTCATCAGACCATTTTCAAAATGTGACATGTGAAGGGTGACTTGTGACTTGAACTTGAAAGGTGAATTTGACTTGATCACAACAGAGTTGTGGGAATGACACTAATGTTCCCACTTGAGTTAGTTAGGCAAATAAAAAGTCTTTTACTACTAAGTGCTTGTGAAATAAAATTGGCTTTATGCAAATAAACCTAGAGCTTAGCACCCCATTACTATAGTTGATAGTGCTTACACTAGTATTAGTTTGCGAGTACTTTAAAGTACTCATGGCTGTGTCCCTGGCTATTCAAATGGCCAGACTATGAAGAGGAGTACCAGAACCAAGAAGATGGACAGCAGGACGTCTATGACAACTAGGACTACTCCTGACGTCAAAAGTTGCCTGTGGAACAGATGGACCGCAACCGCTACTTCGCTTCCGCTATGTGTTTTGTAATTGGATCTCTAGATCCACTATGTTGTAAGACTGGATCATGTGATCCTTTATTGTAAGAAGATTATGGTATGTAATGAATGATGTGTTGTGATATCAACTGTTATGTCTCACAAAAACAATCTTCCTGGGATTGCGATGTATGGCATAATAGGCATCTGGACTTAAAAATCCGGGTGTTGACAAGTTGGTATCAGAGCCATTGTTTGACCTTAGGAGACCATAGTTAGAATGGACGTCTGAAAAACTTAGTTTCAAAACAAATGAAGTGAATATTTATGAAAACTTATTCTCACTCTTATCCTTGAGATCTTTTTCAAAACAAGAGAAATCCATGCTCTACTTTTCCTTGAAATTCTACATAAAATTTGGCACACTTGGTCACTTCTCTAACTTACTCATCCTCATTGTTCATAGATGGAATACAAATGTGAGTCCTATCAGCTTGGCCACAGAGGAGACCTAATGTTCGAGAAGGATTTGAAGCAACTAGTTGAGTATTTAGGACGCCCGTATCCCGAGTTCTTTGGAGTGCCACTCAATAATCAGTCGGGAAGACAACCTTAGTGGGAAGTTACTGCAGATCTGAGAGGAAAGCTTGGAGCCCCAATTTGGGAAACCATATGGTTTTCTGTAAGGGGGAACACTTGGAAGGAGGGAATAGCCAAAGCCATATGCAGGAAGCAATTGCTCGTCTGTGTGGACAAAATGTTAACAAGCTCAATAACACTCGTTTCTTCTACTACCCAAGACATGATCCCATGGGAAGGCCAATAATCATGCCACCGCACCCGGAGATGAACCACTATGTTGCATACCTGGACTTCATGCTGTACAATACCCGCAAGGAGTTGGACAACGCCCGCACCTTTCGCCAAGCAAATTACCCATGAAGACAAAGAATCTACCATTCTGGATGAAGAGTAGTATCACTAGAACACTCGTGTAGGTGTGAGTTTGTATCTGTCCCCTTGTATCGTAGAACGAATGAATGGTTCTTAAAACCAACAGTGTGTTAGCTTTGTAATGTGTGATTCTTGGTATGAATGAAAAAGTGTTGTTGGTTTTTAACCCCTCAACACTACTCAAGTTTTGAAACTTTTTGAACTTTAAACCAAACAAACCATAGAAATTTCCCTCTTATCTTATCATCTACCTCAATGTTCAGATGGCCCCACCAACCCGCAGCACCAATCAGGATGCCATGATGCAGATGCTCCAAATGATGATGGCAGATAGAGAAGCCGAGAGAGCTGAATGACAAGCCAATATTGCAGCCCTGCAGCAGATAACCCAGAACAATCAAGGCCATGGAAATCATGATCACCCTGGATCCAAGCTGAAGAATTTTCAGAACACCAACCCTCCCATGTTTAGCAAGACAGAAGAGCCGTTAGATGCTGATGACTGGCTCCAGACAATGGAGAACAACCTCGAAGTTGCAGGAGTTGAAGCCGCAGAAAAAGTACTGTTCGCCACCCACTACCTGTCAGGACCTGCCAGAGCCTGTGGACAAGTGCCCGAGCAATGAATGCGGGACAAATGATGACTTGGGCAGACTTCAAGCTCAAGTTCAGCAAGTATCATGTGCCCCAGGGTTTAATTAAGAAGATGAGGGATGGGTTCCGCGAACTCAAACAAGGAAGGATGTCCGTGGTGGAATACCGCGACAGATTCCACACTCTGTCAAGGTACACCCCGGATGAGACCGACACCACTGAGAAGAGGAAGGAGAGATTCCTGAACGAACTGCATGATGAGATGCAGACTGTGTTAGTGAACATACCATGTGCTGACCTGGAAGCCCTTGTGGACTCTGCCATCCAGATGGAAGGAAAGCTGCATCAAGCCAACGAGAACCGCAAGCGTCGTATGATGCACCTGAATGGACCTAGCAATGCACAGAAATACCGCCACAATTCATCTGGAGGATTTGCCCCAAGACACAACAAGCCAACTGCTCAGACGTACCGCCCAAACTACACCAACAACAATGGAGGACCCGCGAAGCCCGGAGGCCACAACAGCACCAACAACAACAACAACCACCCCAATGGTAACAACAACAACCCCAATACTGCCCCAAGGACCGGGAGCAATGCTACCCCCATTGCCCCAAAGGACAAGTCAACGGTAACCTGCTATGAATGTGGAACTGTGGGTCACTACTCCAATGAGTGCCCAAAGAAGCTTGCCAAGACTGCCCCCAATACTGCTGCACCTGCCCAGCAACAGCGCCGCTTCGCAGCAAAAAGGAACCCGAACAACCGCAACGACTGTCTCTACCACATGAGTGCCACCGAAGCCCAGGAAGCACCCCAGGCCATGCCAAGTATGTTTTTCTGTTAACCCATCTGCCCAATCTCTCTTAGGAACCTAACTTTTCTTAAATCTCGGGACGAGATTTGTTTAAGAGGGAAGGGTTTGTAACACCCCAATTTTTTTAAAACAAAGAGAAAATGAATTTCCCTATTTCCAAAATTTGGAACCAACAAAAACTTTAATTGAGTTAGAGGTTGTGCATAGTACTCATGCTTATATGTTGTGATATTGCCATGATGCTTATGTGAAGGACTTTGAAATATTCCTAAACCCTAAACCTTGCTCATCTTTTCATCATAAAAGATAAAACAAAGAAAAGAAGTTAAATTAAAATAAAAGAAAAAGGCTCATGTGAGCTTATGGCTACTCTTGCAAATAATAAACTATGCCATGTTCTACCTTGTTTGGATGGTTTGAAAAACCTCAACAAACTCAACCTATTACTTACCAATTAAATCAAAGGTGAAACAAAAATAAAATGAAAATATACATAGAGGCATATGTGGCATATAGCCATAATGGCAAATCTTGACCTATGCCCTCATACTTTACCCAAATGGTTTGAAACCATTACTAAACCCAATCTAACCCTAAATGGACCCTAAACCATGCCCAAGTGAATCAAGTGAAACAAAATAGAAGAAAAAGAAAAATAAGAATATCACCATAGGAGGCAATGGCCATTTTTATAAATCTTTACACTAGGCCATATTAACTTGTGCCAATGGTTTGGAAACATAATAAACACTAAATAACACCTTTTGAGTCAAAGAAATGCAAAGCAAAGCAAAAGAAAATTCAAAAACAACTCACATATGATAATGGTCACATGTGACACTTTTAACATCTTACCCTCTTTGAGCCCTTGTATTAAGAGAATTCTAAACCAAAGTCTCTCAACTCTTTGCACCTCATCCAATACCTCATCAAGGTAAACAACTTTGGTGTTGACCACCTTGACTAATTCGTTTTCAATTCTTCAATATAAGGATGCAAAGTGGTGACATTGAATCAGATTCTAGATTCTATACTTTTTGGATTTTCACAAAATCACTCAACTTTGCAAACCAAGACCACCACAATGTGCCAAACATTCTTTTAGACGCACCCATAAAATTTTGTGCCAAAATTCAAATATTTTTCTATTGGCCATTTGGTCGAGCACCTTGTGTGCAATAATCTTGAAAGTTAATACTTGCTAAAACTCAATGGATTTTGGGCTAAACCAGGGACCATTTGTGATCATCACCATTCTTGTACCTCCTCTGGATCAAGCCATGCTTTGCAGCCCTGATAAAAGTGGAGATATGATCACCAACAGTCCATGCCGAGCACCATTGGCATCACCATGCCATCATCACCATCTACACTCTCCTCTCACCCTCACATTGTCAAAGAGACTCACCTCACTCTCATGCGCACGCTCGTACCCTCCCTGGCCGAATACGAGCATGGCAACGACCAGAACGTGACATGCCCAGACGCGCCCAGGACGCCCAGGACACGCCAGAGCGCGCCCAGACATGTCACTGGACGCTCCAGTGTGCACGCTCGCCCCATCGCGTCAACGCTCCCCTCGCCTTCTCCTCTCTTATGCGCACGCGCCACTCCACCCGCTAGCCGCTAGACATGATCACCCCCACTCCCAGGACCCATCGCCGTCGTCCTCTTCAAAAGTCTCCGCCACGGTACTGCGGAGACATGGACGTCGCCCGCACGCCCTCGTCATCCATCTACTGCGCCATCACGCTCCCTCTGCTTGTCATGATGTCTACCACATCACGCCCACCTCGCCTTGCCCCTTCACCGCTCCAAACGCCGGCGCCATGATCGACCGCCTCCGTGCGCCTCGGCCACCTCTCGACCCTATAAAAGGAGGACCTCCCCGAGCTATACGAGCACACCACTCCACTCCCCTCTCCCTTCTGCCCCTCCTCGACTCCTCTCCGCCCCAGATTATCGCCGGAGCAGCTCCAATCGCTCGCCGGAGTCCGCGGAACCGCCGCAGATCAAGCCGACAATTAGTCCACCTCAGCCTCTCCCACGACCACCATTCGCCTCGCCGTCATCGACAACCTCCTACTACGTCAACGCCGACGATCGCCGGCCGCCGGTGAGCTTGCCAACCCCTACCCTCGCCGCCAGTAGCGCGGGATCTCGCCGGAGACGACGATGCACCTCGTCCATCGATCTCACTTCTAATCCAACGACTCTCCGCGAGCGTACCGTTTCGGTGCGTTAAGCGTCGCTGACATGTAGGACCCCTTGTGAGGCGGCCCGTTGCACATTGGAGCACAGCTGGGCTGGCCCGTTTAGTTTCCCGCGCTTCCATTTCGTTTGAATTCGTTAAAATCAATTTAACCCAAATTTGAATACTGGTGCTTTGCTAGAAATTGAATAACTTCAAATCTACTGAGCCAAATTTGATATATTTTATATATTTGGAAATCTTTTGAAATTATCTATCAAACCCCACTGGTCTCAAACCTTAGTTCTTTATAGATCATTTGCAATAAAAATAACAAGACAGTAGGTTTTCAAACTTCAAACAATTATTAAAAATCAACCATAATGAATTTTGAGGTGATCCAAATTCTCATAATTCAAATTTCAAATACTCTAATTGTTTATGTAAAAATATGATATAGTTGTTTCATATGATCATGGGCTAGATTCAAATAGTGGCTATGTGGCCATTTCTAGCTCATTTAAATTATTTCAAAAGTAGTATTTAAATTCTATGAGATGTAGCATCTCATTTAAATAATTGTTCCAAGTAATACAATGTGAGGTGATGACATTAGTCCTCATGAGTCATGACACCATATGTTATTATTTGAGAATATTAAATCATGTCCATAGTAGTATTTAAATTGCATGAGGTATAATACCTCATTTAAATCATTTTCCCCAAATGCTAAATATGAAGTGTTGACCTTGGTCAACATGTACTCATATCTTATTATTTGAGGAGATTAAATCTTAACAAGATTCAATGAGAGGAAATTATTTCTCAAGAATAATAAATAGAAACCCTAATAAAGAATTCAATAAGAGGAAATTATTTTCCTACCACTAAATAAAAAACCCTAGTTGTTGTTAAGTAATGATTGTGATGATGATAGATCATCTTGAGTGAGCCATTAAGGCTAAGTAGTCCCCTTAAGTATTGATTGGTGATTGTTATCCTCGTATTCGTTGATAGACGCTAGTACCGGAGACTACCAGGAGGAGGAGGTCTTCTACGAGGAAGAAGAAGAACACTTTGATCAATACACCACTCAAGGCAAGCTATATTATTGCAAGCTATTACCAAGCGACCCTAATGCAAAGCTCTACTAGAGCAAGGCATCATTACAATATTATTTTATGTTTAATGATCCCAACCCAAGTTTTTTTACTTTACAAGTTTTTGACTTTGGTTTATTAAAGTTTATTTTTGATTCATGATTCACTTTGGTCTTGATATGGAGTAGTACAAGAGTGTCAAATTTAGCATAGAGAGCTCCAAGCTAGTTAGCACCCATCATGCCTAGTTGCTATTGCTAAAACTAAAAGTGACTACTCTAGATGGGAACGTATGAATCAAATGACTTTGAAAACCTTAGAATGTTGAGTCATTCTATTGAAAGTTTTGAAGGTGAATATGACTTTTGAATGACATGGTGAATGTTTACAAAAATTGATGGTTCGGTTCGGATGCGATACCAGTCCAATTTCGAAGTACCCCCACAATACCTGAATCTGGGTAGGACTTAACTGGAAACTTATGTATTTTAGTATGGGTTCCCTCTAAACAAGCGTCATAGGGGTTATGTCGAGGCTGCCTCCGTTGAAATGTGAAATGACGTGAAATGAGGTGAAAGTCATACCCAAGCCCTGTGCAGTTCCCAGGTTGACGGTTTGTCTTCACTGGGAGGCCAAGCTCATGGGGAGAGGTGCCTATACTAGGGTATGTAATTGAAATGTTATGTTTGGTAGTCCGCACACGGAGTGTGGTAAATCAGGGCCAGTTAACCCTGACGGATTATTGCAAATGTTGTGGCAAAAGTGTGCGACCTCTGCAGAGTGTAAAACTATTCGAATAGCCGTGTCCACGGTTATGGACGATTGGAAAGGCCATACTGTTCCGTCATCAGACCATTTTCAAAATGTGACATGTGAAGGGTGACTTGTGACTTGAACTTGAAAGGTGAATTTGACTTGATCACAACAGAGTTGTGGGAATGACACTAATGTTCCCACTTGAGTTAGTTAGGCAAATAAAAAGTCTTTTACTACTAAGTGCTTGTGAAATAAAATTGGCTTTATGCAAATAAACCTAGAGCTTAGCACCCCATTACTATAGTTGATAGTGCTTACACTAGTATTAGTTTGCGAGTACTTTAAAGTACTCATGGCTGTGTCCCCTGGCTATTCAAATGGCCGGACAATGAAGAGGAGTACCGGAACCAAGAAGATGGACAGCAGGACGTCTATGACAACTAGGACTACTCCCGACGTCAAAAGTTGCCTGTGGAACAGATGGACCGCAACCGCTACTTCGCTTCCGCTATGTGTTTTGTAATTGGATCTCTAGATCCACTATGTTGTAAGACTGGATCATGTGATCCTTTATTGTAAGACGAATATGGTATGTAATGAATGATGTGTTGTGATATCAACTGTTATGTCTCGCAAAAACAATCTTCCTGGGATTGCGACGTATGGCATAATAGGCATCTGGACTTAAAAATCCGGGTGTTGACAGAGCATGACCAGGGGAGTGAGGGGAGTGTCAAGGACATGGTGAGGTAGGCTAGATGGGAGAGGAGAGGGGGTTGGCAAGGTGAGTGACATGGTGCATGACATGGGCTGGTTTGGGATCTTCCATGCCTTTTTCTTGGGCTAGGAGGGCAATGCAAGCTTAGGTGAGGTGAGACCAAGGTATGTGACATGGTTGGAAAGGATAGAGAGAGCTAGAGTATGCACAAAAGATCATGGCCAACATGAGTGACATATGCCATGACCTTGGCATGGCTTGTGTCATGGTGAGCATGGCTAGGCAATGTGATGTCATTGGGAGTTGTTGGAGTACAAGGTGCACTATAGATGAGCACAAGAAAAAGGGGAGTGAGGTGGGGAATAGTGGTTGTACTTTTTATTCAACTATGTGATCACCATATGTGAGATGCAATGGTCTCATTTGACTTTGAATTTGGCCAAAATACTTTATGGATGTGATCTAAATAATGTTTGGCATCAATTGGTGTTCTTGGTTTGCAATTTGGAGTTGGTTTGTGAAAAATCCAAAATTTGGGGCAATCTAGAATCTGATTCAAAGTTGCCACTTTGCATGCTTATATTAAGAGTTTGACTTTGAATCAGCAAGGTTGACTTTGACCAAGCTGTTCACTTTTATGAGTACAATAGATCTGGGCAAAAAGATTAGAAAGTTTAGTTTAGAAAGAATTAACCAAAGGGGCTCAAAGTAGGTAACATGTTAAAAGTGACAGATTTGACCATTAGCATATGTAACTTAGATTTTCATTTTTCCTTTGATTTGTGTTGCTTTTCTTTGACCCAAATTGTATTGTTTTGTGTTCAAATGGTATAGTGTTATGTTTAAGCAATTCAAACAAAGAAAGTGGGGCATTTGCTCAAATTTGCAAATTGGCCATACACTCACATATGTCTCTCTCCTATTTGATTTTTATTTTCTTTCTATTTTGTTTCACTTTGGATTTGGCTTGGTGAGTACTAGGTTGGGTTTGTTAAGGTTTTCAAACCATCTACACAAGGTAGATCATGACATAGGCCTATATTCACAAATAGGGCCATAGGCTCATATGTGCCTCTACTTCTATTTTATTTTCTTTTTAATTTGTTTCCATTTGATCCTAAATGCATGGTTGTGGCTTAGGATCTATTTCAAATTCTTCAAACACACATTCATGGTATTAGCAAACATTCCGTTCATTCACATAATAGAAAAGAATATGGAAATAGGCAAGTTTTTGTTAACCCTAAAAATTGGATAATTGAAATTATGGTTCTTAATTGTTTCAAAATTTTGGGGTGTTACATCAAGTTACTTGCACTATGAGTAGTCTTAACTCTGCACCACCTTGACGTTGCTACAACTGAACTTAATTCTGCTCCACCTTAACGTTGCTACAACTAAAGTTAACTCTGCTCCACCTTGACGTTGCTACTTTACCCTTTGATATTGGCATTGCTACAAAGTTCAATTAACTCAACTCCAACTTTGCAGGTCCATCTCGGTGACACCCCTCACAGCCTAACCGAGAGCGATTTTGAAAGATTGGCACACCGAACAGATGGCTTCTCCGGCTCAGACATTAATTGTCATCTGCGTATGTTGCATAACATCCCTTTCTTGCGTGTAATAAACATAATGTGTTGAGATACTGATCCTTCTTGCATTAACAGGTGAAGGACGTGTTGTTCGAGCCCGTGCGAAAGACACATGACGCCATGTTCTTCTTCAGGTCAGATGGGAGCGCCAACACAAGGACGCCGTGTGGCTCAAGGCAACCAGACGCTATGCAGACCACCATGGAGGAGCTTGTGGAGGAAGGCATGGATGACAAGGTAAACATCAACAACATATTTTTGTCCCGCTTGCTTTCTTCAGTTCTCGCTGAGATGGTGGTGGTGATGTAGATTATCGCATATTTTCTGCCTCTTTTTTCTTTTTTTGCTAACATGATGTTTTCCCGTGGTTACGTAGATTACCCCACCTGATCTCCAGGACAAACTTTGTGCCTGATTGGTTGGTCGCAGCAATTTTCTGCATCGGGCGAGATCTTCTCCCTAGAGCCATATTTAACTGGGCCAAAGTTCATATACCTGAATGGCAGTTTGTTTGGTTCCTAACAAAGTTTTTTCAGCACGTTTGTGCGTTTTGTTTGGTTGCCAAGCTGCAATGTGCGTGTCAACTACACAATTTCGTTGATTGGTAATCTACTAGACGTAGTTCTAGTTACCACTTCTCCCAAATGGTGACATTATCCCTCATCAGTTCGAATAAAGAGGCAACATAACTACGAATGAAACTAACAAGCATGACTATTAGAACATCGTTTAGTCCTAGCTACTTCCAAATAGAAGTTTAAGATAGAAAGTTAAGCCCTAGCTAATCACAAATGGTAGTTTAGAGCGCACATGTAGTTCATGACACACAACCTGGAGTAGTTCATGACACGACACACATCACGGGAATGCTTATCTTCTTCTTCAGAGCCCACAGAGAGTCCTCCCACTCCTTCCTCTTGTTCTTCAAGGCTACGTTATCGGTGCAACAACACCATGGCCAACATCAACCTCGTCAGGTTGGACCTCATTCTCCTCCGGGAAGAACAAATCAACACCCCATCCTAAGATCCAGTTATGCAGAATGCAACAAGTCAACACTAGTTTAACCTGGGTGAAGAAGGTGTGGCAAGGCTTCTAGTCAAGGATCTTAAATCTGTTCTTCAGAGCTGCAAATGCCCTCTCAGCGGTGACCCTAAGGATAGAGTGTCTGAGATTGAAGAGTTTCTTGACATTCTTGAGGTAGAACCTTGTAGAGAACTTATTGTGGTGGTACCTTGTGGACCTGAAGGGTGGGAGAAAACCAGGGCGGCAAGCATAGCCGACATTAGCCAGGTATAACTTACCCTCAGGGACCTTCAAGCCATCGGCTCTCTCCAAGTTGTCACCCAAAATGGTAGCATCATGGGATGATTCTTCCCACCCAACAAGCACATATGTGAACTTCATATCGAAGTCCACAATGGCAAGCACATTCTGGATGGTGTAGTGCTTTCTCCCTCTGTAAGCAATAAGAGAGTGGCTTCTTGGAACTTTCATTGTGGTATGACTACCATCAATGGCACCAACACAATCCTGATATGAACATGAACAAGTAAACCATTTGTGCTATACAAAAGTAAAGATCAGAAAGTTCTCTAATAGTGTACATGAACATGCACTCAAAAATGATGCACAAATGTGTAAATTAGTTGTACAAACTCTTGCTCACCTTGAAATATGGAAACCAACAGTGACTTTCAACAATCTTGGTGGGTGTACTGGAAGGTGCATGCTTGATCATCTCTCCTCTCAGTTCTTCAATAGCATAGAGGACTTCCTTGAAGTACCTAGAAACTGTCTCAGTCGATCTCCTCCATGTGCTATGGATGACTCGGAATCGTTGGTTGTGCTCGATGACATGAATGAATATAGCCACTTGTTCTTCGATACAGGTGTGGATCATGTCCCAGAGAAACTGCCTACCTCGTAATGTGTTGACAGGTTGGTTGAAAGCAGCTTTTTTCATCCTCATCATGTTCACAGATTCCACATCGTCGTTGTTGTAGATGTAGTTCATATTGTTCATCCTCTCTCTGTCGTGGAAAAATATTGGTGCATATGTCACGTTGGTTCTAGTGTGGCGACAGATGGCTCTCGCATGCATACAAAACATCCATGCCTGAATCACAACTACGAGGGCACCCGCTTGAACAAATAGCTTATGCTGTTCAGCCAAGGCATTTTGATGTGGCAAAATGAGGAGCTACATAGTCACGAATCTAGGCTAAATCGGCATGTATCTACGCTAAAGCACAAACAGTAGGGGCGGGGTAGGTTACCTGACCTTATAGTCTTTTTAGAAGGCGGCCACATCTTGCCGGAGCCGAGAGACGAAGGGGATGGAGAAAGGGACGTCACCGGTCCAAGAGACCTGGAACTCGCAAACCAGCTGGACAACACGACAATGAGGTTGTGGGAGCCGGTCCCGAAGATCTCCGCCGCAGATCTAGCTCGCCGCCGTCGCGGATCTAGATCACCGCCGCCACCGTTGTCGCCTTCTTCGCTAAGGGAATCTCGTTTTCCCTAGGAGGTGACCGACTATGGCGGGTGGTGAGGCTACTTTGCGCGCCTAATTAAACGTGGAGCTCCGGCCTTTTCCACCGCGTTTCCCCCGTGCATGAATCTGGCCGATTTACGCTCGCCAGCGCCTGTCCCCAGAAAAACGGCGGAATCGAGCATTCCTCGTGGGCTAAATTTTGGGACGCTTTAAAGTTCACGCGATGCAATTTTTCCATACGACCTAGCCAACCAGTCGAGCGATTTTGTGGCCAAGTGGAAACGAGAAACGCCCTTCCGACCAACAAAACAAGCTCTTCGAGAAGGTCCTTGCGAGGCAGAGGCCGACAATGAGCAAGGCGGAGCTGGAGATCTTTACTATTAATTTGAAATATGTGGCTGCCTGATGTCACATATGGGCCAACATTTTTTTGACCCGAAGTGCCCAATCCAACCCGGTGGGATTAAACTTTGGGCTCGTCTAGCCGGCGGCCGCATGCCCATTAGTAAATCTGAGCGGGCGTCTAAAAAAGGAAACATGCTAGCTTTATCAGTGTGAACGTCTGCTATTTATGGTTAGACATCCAATAATTGTAGCACATGCACAACAATGACTGCATGCACATTAATTTTCCTTTTCAAATATTCAAAATCATATAACTTTTGCACCAGATGTCGAAATTAGGATCCGCTTTTACTTTTGAATTACTTGCGGTGAGCTCTTCAAAACTAGATCTCATTTCTATGTATTTTGATAAAGTTTTTTCTAAAGCAACTTCTACGTGCGACAAAGCAATTATAATGCGAGACGATGCAACTTTAGTGTGGGGCGAAGCAACTTTGCTGCACAACGTAAATCTACATTCACAACGAAAGTTGCATCGCTGGATGCCAAAGTTGCTCAGCCATCCATCAAAATTTATTCGGTGGGCACCAAAGTTGCTTCAATGGATGCCAAAATTGGCCCTTCACAAACCAAATTTGCTCTGTCGAGTACCAAAGTTGCTCAGGACACTAAAATTGCTCGGTCGGGCGCCAAAGTTGCTCGATCGCGCATGATAGTTCCACCAAAGTTGTGTCCCCGGGCACCAAAGTTGCTATGTTGGCACCAAAGTTATGTCGTCGGGCACCACTCGTCACACATTGAAATTGCTCCAATGGACACCAAAATTATTGTCGAGCACCAAAGTTGTGCTTTCATGTACCAAAAAAATGTACATGTTCGTTGCACACAAAAGTTGCTTTTCGGCACACGAAAGTTGTTTTACTACACAACAAAGTTGCTCTGTCGCACATCAAAGTTGCTATTTAAAAAAATTCGTCAAAACATATGAAAATGTGGTCTAGTTTCGAAGCTCTCGTCGTGGGGATTCTAGAAGTGAAAACGGATTGTAATTTCGTCGCACGATTCAAAAGTTACAGCATTTTAAAAAACAACACGTAATATCAGCTAGCCTACCCTTTATGTGACAGCTGGACGCATGGAGCTGTCGCGTGGCGTTGCGTCCGCCCATTACTTTGATTTGGCATGCGCCCGCCGGAAAGAATTCAGGTTAAACTTTTTGCCCCCGCGTAAAAAACTTGATGATCCGGTAAAATCCTCGAGCTGGACCTAGAGCTCTTCTCCCAAACGAACCGAACTCTTGTCCTCCCGAAAAGAACTACCGCTCGGCCATAAATAAGCTCACCTCTGCGCACGTCATCCTCGCAAATATGAAAAAGGCAATGTCAAGTTGCCAACGTGACCGCCACGTATTAAATTTGTTTTCGAGACCCAACTGAGCTATACAATATACTCCATCTATTAACCTCTTATACATATGATCGATCGACGATCGATTAGGCGAAAGCAATTAGGAGGCCTAGGGCAATTTCTACACTTTCGACACCGCCGAGGAGGCCGTCGCAGTATACGACCGCTCCGCCTACCCCATGCACGGCAAGAACGCCGTCCTCAACTTCTCCGACCAGGCAGACATGTACGAGTCCAAGGCCAGACACGGCGGTTCTTCAGGAGGCCATGGTGGCAGAGCAGGTTCTTCTTCGTCGATGACGAGGCGGGGCCAATAGGGACAGAGGCAATCGAGTTTAAACGATGACCTGCTATAGGAGAAGCCCAGGGAACCAGCGCCTACACCCACTCGAGCTGACTGCCGCCGGCCCTACGACGCGGAGCTGGGCGCTGGACTACCACCGCACGCGAAGCCGAGCATCCGACTGCAACAGCATCCGGACTACGCCGCCAACACTCCAGCAGCGACGATCTAGGGCGCTGGCCATATGACTGCCGCGTCACCTGTTGAAATATTGGGCCCACTTTTAGTGGCCCAAATTAGATTTCAGTTTTCCCTATAAATCTCAAAGCCCACATAGTGGCAGCCTTGTGAGTTTGAGCCCAAGTTGGTGGCAGCTCACTAGTGAGTGGCAAGAGGTGGAAAGTTTAGTCCCACATGGAAAGTTGGGAGGAAGTTAGACCACCTTATAAGGTGGGCTGTTTCACCACTAGTAAGTGAGTGAGAATAGGAGTGCTACACGCGCGCTCCTCCTCCTCCTCGCTCGCTCGTCTCGACACGTCACGACGCGCGCCGCGCTCGTGGTGAGTGGATTGAGCCTCGAGCCGAGACTTTCCTTACTTTTTGCAGCTCAGGAAAACGAACAGAGTTCTAGACGGACGCGTCACAGTTAGTCGGTTCGGGTCGCTCCCGGATCGTGGGCTATCTGTAACCGACTCGAAACGTTCGTGCGACGTGGGCGTGGCCCACGTTGCCTAGGGTTTCCCGAGCCTATATAATCTCTTGCCCGGCTACCGCAGAAATACACCGAATACACGAGTTAGGGTTTCCACCTCTCTCTGCTTGCGCCGCCATCGTAGCCTACTCTCCGGAACCGCTCGTCCTTGCGATCCTGTACGGGAGAGGGCGAATTAGGTTTTTGGGAAGCGCTCTGCGCGACTGCTCAAGTTCTTCATCACGGGTCGCCTTCCGTCCAAGTCGGGCGGTGCTGCCTTCCGTCGTCTTCAACGCCGTCTACTTCGACCCGTCGCCCCTGTCGTCAACAACGTTGTCATCAACAACGTTACTCGCTGCGACATCATCTGCTACACCTCCACCGCCACCTCCACCGGATCGGTACGTGCGACATATCTCGATCCGTTTAGCGATGGATGCTTTATCGTTTGCGCTGCTGCTGCTCATGTTGATTAATGCATCTAGTATGTTCGAGTTTCACATGTTAGTAGTTGCTGCCATCATGTTTTATATTCTGGAATTAATCATGGAAATTGTGCCTAATTATCCAACAATCCAAAAACCTAATTGTAGGCAATTTCCTGAGTTAACTATGGCTGGTTTTGCTGATGCACTGAGGCCGGATAAGTTTACCGGTGTGCACTTTAAGAGGTGGCAGATTAAGGCCACGCTCTGGCTTACTCATCTGAAAGTGTTCCATGTGAGTAATGGTCTTCCTGAAGGAACTATATCTGACCAAGATCAGAACAAGTTCAAGGAAGACAATACTCTCTTTGTCGGATGCGTACTGAGTATTCTTGCTGATCGTCTATGTGATGTGTATATGCACATAGTAGACGGTAAAGAGCTCTGGGATGCACTGAATGCTAAATTCGGTGCAACCGATGCAGGCAGTGAACTGTACATCATGGAGAGCTTCCATGACATCAGGATGGTGAACAACCGTTACGTAGTCGAACAAGCTCATGAGATACGAGTGCATTGCGAAAGAGCTTGAACTCCTTAAGTGTGCCTTACCCGACAAGTTTGTGGCTGGATGCATTATTGCTAAGTTGCCCCCTTCATGGAGGAACTTTGCCACAACTCTCAAACACAAGAGACAGGAGATATCGAGTTGAAAACCTGATAGCGTCTCTTGATGTTGAGGAGAAAGCTCGGGCTAAGGATACTACCGAGAAAGGAGAGGGTCGAGTCTAGCGCCAACATGGTGCGAAGAAACCCTACAACGAAGAACAAAGGGAATAACAAGCCCTCCTTCAATAAGCCTATGAAGACTACAACCTTCAAGAAGAAGAAGATGATAAACAAAGCAGATCTGAGCTGCTTTACCTGTGGAGAGACTGGCCACTTTTCTAAGGACTGTCCAGAGAGGGCAGACCGCAAGAAAAAGGCAAGGCAAGTCAACACGGTGACCGCTAGCAATGCTGATGGGTACGGTAATCTCTTTACTGTTCTTTCGGTATTTCAATCTCCATGTTGGTGGATTGATACGGGTGCTAATGTTCATGTGTGTGCTGACATATCCATGTTCACTTCTTACCAGGTCGCCCGGGATTCTTCCGTCTTGATGGGGAATGGGTCACATGCTTCGTTCGTGGTGTTGGCACGGTAGATCTGAAGTTCACTTCGGGGAAGATCGTGCAGCTGAGGAACGTGCAGCATGTCCCTACTATGAACAAGAATCTCGTTAGTGGCTCCCTTCTATGTAGAGATGGGTTTAAGGTTGTTTTAGAGTCGAATAAAGTAGTTGTTTCCAAGTTTGGACAATTTATTGGTAAAGGCTATGAGTGCGGAGGCTTGTTCCGCTTTTCGCTTTCTGATTTCAGTAATAAGTCTGTGAACCATATTTGTGGCAATGTTAGTGATGATACCAGTGTTTGGCATTCTCGTTTATGTCACATTAATTTTGGTTTAATGTCTCGGCTATCCAGTTTAAGTTTAATTCCAAAGTTCACCATTGCCAAAGGTTCTAAGTGCCATAGTTGTGTGCAATCAAAGCAACCTCGGAAGCCTCACAAGGCGGCCGAGGAGAGAAACTTGGCACCTCTAGAACTCATACATTCTGATCTATGCGAGATGAATGGTGTGTTGACAAAAGGTGGAAAGAGATATTTCATGACATTGATTGATGATGCGACTAGATTTTGCTATGTTTATTTGTTGCGAACTAAAGATGAAGCCTTAGACTACTTTAAAATTTATAAGGCCGAAGTTGAAAATCAACTAGAGAGAAAGATCAAGCGTCTTAGGTCTGATCGTGGTGGTGAATATTTTCCTAAAATCTTTGATGAATTCTGTGAGGAACATGGTATTATTCATGAGAGGACGCCTCCCTATTCGCCCCAATCAAACGGGGTTGCCGAGAGGAAAAACCGCACGCCGACCGACTTGGTGAATTCCATGTTAGCCACTCGCTGGTTTATCAAAGGCATGGTGGGGGGAGGCTTTGTTGACTACATGTCATGTCCCGAATAGAGTTCCTAACAAGAATAAAGATAAAACCCCTTACGAGGAGTGGTGCTGGGAGAAAACCATCACTTTCGTATTTGCGCACATGGGGATGTTTGGCGAAAGTCAATATTCCAATTACTAAGAAGCGCAAACTCGGACCAAAGACAAGTGGATTGTATCTTTCTAGGTTATGCTCCGCGGAGTGTAGGCTATAGATTTTTAGTAGTTCAATCTGAAGTACTCGATATGCATGTTGACACTATTATGGAATCTCGTGATGCAACATTCTTTGAGAATATGTTTCCTATGAAAGATATGCATAGCATTGCTAGAATTTCTACCGAGATAGTTCCTGAATCTAGTACATCTAATGAGTATTTTGAACAATCACATGAGATTGTTATTGAGAAGGATGACAATGAAGCTCCTAAACGGAGCAAGAGACGAAGGGTTGAAAAATCCTTTGGTGATGATTTCATTGTGTACCTTGTGGATGATACTCCCACGTCCATTGCAGAGGCATATGCATCTCCAGATGCAGATGACTGGAAAGAAGCTGTCCATAATGAGATGGACTCGATTCTTTCTAATGGAACTTGGGAGCTATCAGAACGACCCCATGGATGCAAGCCTGTGGGCTGTAAATGGGTGTTCAAGAAGAAGCTAAGACCTGATGGTACTATTGAGAAGTACAAGGCGCGGCTTGTAGCGAAAGGCTACACACAGAGAGAAGGCGAAGATTACTTCGACACCTATTCACCTGTCGCTAGACTTACCACCATTCGAGTACTACTATCCATGGCTGCCTCCTATGGTCTTATCGTTCATCAAATGGACGTAAAGACAGCTTTTCTTAATGGAGAGTTGGAAGAGGAAATCTATATGGATCAGCCTGATGGGTTTGTAGTAAAAGGTGAAGAAAGAAAGGTGTGCAAGTTGCTAAAATCTTTATATGGCCTAAAACAAGCACCTAAGCAATGGCATGAGAAGTTTGATGAACTTTAACTTCGTAGGCTTTGTTGTCAATGAGGCCGACAAGTGCGTTTACTATCGCCATGGTGGGGGCGAAGGTGTTATATTATGTTTGTATGTGGATGATATTCTGATCTTTGGTACAAACATGAAAGTAATACACGAGGTCAAGTCTTTCTTGTCAAAGAGCTTTGATATGAAAGATCCGGGAGAAGCCGATGTGATTCCGAACATCAAGCTTATTAAGAACGAGAGTGGGATTACTCTAACGCAATCCCATTATGTTGAGAAGATCTTGAGCCGGTTCGGCTATATTGATAGCAAGCCTTCTTCAACACCTTATGATCCCGAGTGTGACATTACGCAAGAACCGGAGAATCGCCATAGATCAATTGAGATATTCTCAGATCGTTGGCTCACTGATGTACTTAGCGAGCGCGACTAGACCCGACATCTCTTTTGCTGTTAGCAAGTTGAGTAGGTTCATGTCAAACCCGGGTACTGATCATTGGCATGCACTTGATAGGGTAATGCGCTACCTATGTGGTACAATGAGTTATGGGATTCACTATTCAGGGCACCCAGCTGTGCTTGAAGGATATAGTGATTCGAATTGGATCTCAGATGTAGCTGATCCGTACGCCACAAGTGGGTATGTATTTACCTTTGGAGGTGGCGCAGTGTCATGGAGATCTTGCAAGCAAACCATATTGACGAGGTCAACTATGGAAGCAGAACTTATCGCTTTAGACACAACCATCGTTGAATCGGAATGGTTGCGTGAGCTCTTGATGGACTTGCCTCGTGGTTGAAAAACCTGTTCCGGCAATCCTTTTGAATTGTGACAATCAAACCGTAATTGTCAAAGTGAACAATTCTAAGGATAACGCGAAGTCATCAAGACACGTCAAGAGACGTTTGAAGTCCGTCGGAAATTGCGAAACTCCGGAGTAATAAGCTGTTACATATATTCAAACGAGACAAAAACCTGGCAGATCCCTTTACAAAGGGACTATCACGTAATGTGATAGAAAGTGCATCGAGGGAGATGGGTTTGAGACCCGTTGATGTTACACCATAGTGGTAACCCAACCTTTGTGATCGGAGATCCCGTGAATTAGGACCCGGGAAGAACAAACTAGTGGTTTAATTGAGGAGAGTATTATGTAACCCTCTCTATGTGAAGATGCACAACTCTCAATTGCTGTAAGGCAGGTTGGCGACAAGCCTTAATGTGTTTATGTTGGCTATTATAGCAAAGATGCTGTCCTACAGAGCATTCTTGAAATAACACACCTATATGAGTCCGATTGTTAAACGTCGCAATCTATGAGATTTGGGTGATCTCTAGTAAACTCATGAAGAGACCATGAAGTATGACGCATATGCTTCACCCGCGGGGTAGGCTACCGGCAGCCATGTACTGGTCATGACTTTGAGTGAAACCCTGTTCACGCAAAACTTGCAATTCAAGGCTTAGTCCATTGTTCAAGTGTGAATGGATGTAGCTTAAGGTTCTAGGCGGAAGTTCAACTTAACAGTCTCCGCTGAAATACTGGTATATAAACAAGCAGCGAGTATTGGTAAATCTCTAAATGGGGATTTGAGATCTGGTGGGGGATTGTTGAAATATTGGGCCCACTTTTAGTGGCCCAAATTAGATTTCAGTTTTCCCTATAAATCTCAAAGCCCACATAGTGGCAGCCTTGTGAGTTTGAGCCCAAGTTGGTGGCAGCTCACTAGTGAGTGGCAAGAGGTGGAAAGTTTAGTCCCACATGGAAAGTTGGGAGGAAGTTAGACCACCTTATAAGGTGGGCTGTTTCACCACTAGTAAGTGAGTGAGAATAGGAGTGCTACACGCGCGCTCCTCCTCCTCCTCGCTCGCTCGTCTCGACTCGACACGACACGTCACGACGCGCGCCGCGCTCGTGGTGAGTGGATTGAGCCTCGAGCCGAGACTTTCCTTACTTTTTGCGGCTCGGAGAAAACGAACGAGTTCTAGACGGACGCGTCACGGTTAGTCGGTTCGGGTCGCTCCCGGATCGTGGGCTATCTGTAACCGACTCGAAACGTTCGTGCGGCGTGGGCGTGGCCCACGTTGCCTAGGGTTTCCCGAGCCTATATAATCTCTTGCCCGGCTACCGCAGAAATACACCGAATACACGAGTTAGGGTTTCCACCTCTCTCTTGCTTGCGCCGCCATCGTAGCCTACTCCATCCCGCGCGCCGACGTGCATCGGCGAACGGGAGAGCAGGTCTCCGGAACCGCTCGTCCTTGCGATCCTGTACGGGAGAGGGCGAATTAGGTTTTTGGGAAGCGCTCTGCGCGACTGCTCAAGTTCTTCATCACGGGTCGCCTTCCGTCCAAGTCGGGCGGTGCTGCCTTCCGTCGTCTTCAACGCCGTCTACTTCGACCCGTCGCCCCTGTCGTCAACAACGTTGTCATCAACAACGTTACTGCTGCGACATCATCTGCTACACCTCCACCGCCACCTCCACCAGATCGGTACGTGCGACATATCTCGATCTGTTTAGCGATGGATGCTTTACTGTTTGCGCTGCTGCTGCTCATGTTGATTAATGCATCTAGTATGTTCGAGTTTCACATGTTAGTAGTTGCTGCCATCATGTTTTATAT
>NC_061509.1:7095120-7111688 GCF_022539505.1 Lolium rigidum | reverse complement strand
GGATATCTTTGACCTCTTCCTCCACGAGTTCGATAAACCTTGGGTAATCCACTTAAGGGAAACTTGCTGCTGTTCTACAAACCTCTGCTCTTGGAGGCCCAACACTGTCTACAAGAATAGAAGCACCCGTAGACATCAAGCCCCACACCGTCGGGGAAGAAGACCTCCGGTTCCTCGTCGATGGGGAGCTGGAATCGGCGTGCGAGGACGACCTCCTCTCTTGGGAAGCGGACCCCTCCTCCGACGAGGAGGAAGAAGAGGTGGAAGAGCCTGAGGAGGAAGACTCCTCCTCCGCCGGGTACCCGCCGGCCAAGCGCCTCCGAGGCTGGGCCTGGTCAGATGACGACGACGACGAGGAGGAGGATGAAGACGCTACTGGCGGCTTCATCAGCGACGAAGAACCCGCCGGTAGTAGCACCGACGGCGGCGACGACGAGGGCAGTGACGGCCCTTAGATTAGGGAGTAGTATAGGGCTAGTAGCAGTGCATTAGGCACTCAGATGACCCCTTTTGAGAGCAATTAGCCCTTCATTGTAAAATCCCCCTTTGAATTAATGAGAATGTTCTTCCAATTTAACTTCCAATCTTCCGATTTCATATCTCCTCATTTTCCGATTGTCAAAGGTGGTCAACGCCCCAAGAGCCGATAGCATCGTATCGGCTTTGTACCATCAGACGCCCATAAAGCTAATCTGATAACCAATTTGATAGGTTCAAGCAGACAATCCTCAGATTCAGACAATAACTTGACACCTGATCATGATACTTTGCACCTCTAAAGTCGATGATCGCGCATCGGCTGTTTTTATTCTAAAGTCGATGTCTGTGCATCGGCTGTTTCCCAAAAATTTTAAAAAAAATTTACTGGCCGATTTCGTGTATCGGCCCCCATATCTTACTGCTCATCATCCCACATGCTTGGGAAGTACTTCTTGAGATGCTGGCCATTGACAGCCACTGGGAACTTCACACCATCCAACTGTTCGAGCATGTATGCATTACCCTTTAAAACTTGATCAACTTTGTACGGGCCATGCCAATTTGGAGACCACTTTCCATACATTTTATCCTTAGTCCCCAATGGCAATACAGCTTCCCATACCAGATCACCAACCCGGAACTCCTTTGGCTTCACCTTCTTATTATACGCGCGAGCCACCTTGGCTTTATTCTCCTTGATTTTCTCAAGTGACCAAAGTCTAAGTTCCGTTGCATCCTCAATACTGTCACTCATCAGGGCTGCATATTCTTCAGTAGTTAGGTCATTCTGAAATGTAACCCTTCTCGACCCAGCCTTGATTTCCCGGGGTAACACTGACTTCTTGTCCATAGACCGGATGGTATGGCGAGGTTTTTATTGCTCCATGACACGACATGCGATAAGCCCACAAAGCTTCTGACAATACCTCGTGCCAACGCCTAGGATGCTCATCGATCTTCCTCTTAATCAGCTTGATCAAACTTTTGTTGGACGCTTCAGTCTGTCCATTTGCTTGAGCATAGTATGGAGACGATCGTATCGACTTGATTCCCATATCCTCGCAGAACGTTCTAAACTCCTTAGACACGAAGACCGAACCTCCATCAGTCGTGATAGTCTGGGGAATCCCGAATCTGTGAATAACATGCTCCCTCACAAAATCGACAACATCTGACGCTGCCACTGCCTTCATAGGAACGGCCTCTACCCATTTAGTAAAATAATCTGTAATGGCCAGAACCCACACATGACCTTTGCTCGAAGGAGGATGTATCTTGCCGATCATATCCATGCCCCACCCTCGGAACGGCCACGGCTTGATGATGGGATTCATTGCTGATGCAGGCACCATCTGAATGCTTCCAAACTTCTGGCATGCTTGACACCCTTTATAATACTGGAAACAATCTTCAAGCATGGTGGGCCAATAAAATCCCGATCGCCTGATCAGCCACTTCATCTTATGAGCCGATTGGTGAGTTCCACAGGCACCCTCATGTACCTCATGCAAGAGCCGATTGGACTCGGCTGGTCCCAAACACTTGAGAAGTAACCCTTCCAAAGTTCTGTAGAACATATCGTCACCAATCAGGACGTACTTCATGGCCCGGTATCTTATCCGTTTAGGTGCCCCCCGAGCCGGATCTTTCAAGTAATTGAAGATATCGGCTCTCCAATCATCGGGTTCCATGAGCTGCACCTGGAAATCGGCTCCATCTACCACGTCTTTGTATCCTGACGCTGTTTGCGCAAGGTCGTTCGCCTCGGAATTTTGTGACCTTGGGATCCAATGGAAGTTGATATACCTGAACTGTGTCATCAGCTCACGGCATTGCATCCATAATGGGAAGAGCAACTCGCTCTCACACTTATACTCCTCCGTGAGTTGAGAAATCACCAACTTGGAGTCCCCAAATATCTCAACTGCCTCTGCCCCAGCGTCCAATAGCAACTCCATTCCCTTGCACATCGCTTCATACTCAGCAACATTGTTGGTGCAAGGGGTAGATATCCTGATAGAGAAGGAATACGTTGCCCCCCGAGGCGACACGAGTAGCACGCCGATGCCGCACCCATCCTCAGAGACCGATCCATCGAAGAACATGGTCCATGCACGCACAGATAGTGCTGCAACGTCTGTGTTGATTCGTTCAGCAATAAGATCGGCCAACGCTTGTCCTTTGATCGCTTTCGCAGGCTGATACCGAATATCAAATTCCGATAAGGCAAACATCCATTTGCCGAGTCGGCCTTTCAACACAGGAGCCGACAGCATATGCTTGATGACATCCGATTTGCATATGACGATGATTTCAGCTTTCAGCAAGATGTGCTGAATCTTGGTACAGGTGAAGAATATGCAGAGGCACAACTTTTCGACCTCGAGGTACCTCGTTTCTGCATCCAACATCCTCCTGCTGAGGTAGAAAACCACTTTTTCCAGGCCATCATAGACCTGCACCACCACTGACGCGATGGAGGTGTCAGCTACTGACAGGTAAATGTAGAATGGCCTGTCTTGCTGCGGTGGAACCAACACAGGTGGCTTCGTCAAGTACTCCTTAATATCGTCAAATGCTTGCTGTTGCTCTGCCCCCAGCTGAAACTCCTCATCAGACTTGATTTTGACCAGTCCCATGAACGGCTCAATTCGTCCTGACAGGTTGGAGATGAACCTTCTGACGAAATTAATTTTGCCGATGAGACACTGGAGCTCCTTCTTCGTGGTGGGTGGCTTCATCGTTCGCACTGCCTCTTGACTTTTCAGGCCGATCTCAATTCCGCGTTCATGAACCAAGAATCCCAGGAACTGACCGGCCGTCACACCAAATGCACACTTCTTTGGATTCATTCTTAGTCCGAACTTCCTGGTTCGGTCCAGGACGTGTCGCAAATCTTCCAAGTGTCCGTCCACCGAAACAGACTTGACCACCACGTCATCGATGTAAATCTCCACCAATTTGCCGATTAAGTCGTGAAAGATGTAATTCATGGCTCTTTGGTATGTCGCGCCGGCATTCTTCAATCCAAACGTCATGACCACATATTCGAACAAGCCTACTGAGCCTGGCACTCTGAATGCAGTCTTGTTTATATCTTCTGGAGCCATAAAGATTTGGTTGTAGCCGGCATTGCCATCCATGAAGCTTAGAACTTTATGACCAGCAGCTGCATTGATCAACGTCTACGCTGCGGCATCGGATATTCATCCTTGGGAGTGGCACTATTGAGATTCCGAAAATCTATGGCGACGCGCCATCGGCCATCCTTTTTCTCCACGAGTACGACATTGGAAATCCATTCAGCGTACCTGCATGGCCTGATGAACCCGGCGTCCAACATCTTCTGGATCTCTTTCTTGACTTCCACCAAGATTTCGGCCTTCATCTGTCGTGCTCGCTGCTGGAACGGCCGAAATCCTTTCTTCAGAGGGAGCCGATGCTCAATGATACTTCTGTCTAACTCAGGCATCTCTGTATAATCCCATGCGAAACAATCTGGGTACTCTTTCAACAGGGCTATCAACCGGCTCCTCAGCTGTGGATCCAACTTTTTGCTGATAAATGTTGGTCGTGGCTTATCCCCAGGGCCAATGTCGATCTCTTCTAGTTCATCAGCTGATGTGAACCCATACCCCAGCTTTCCATCGCCTGCTAAATCAATGTTGGATACAGGCAGAAGGTATGTTGAGGCTAATTTTGGCCGGTCGCTAGAATCGGCCTCCTTTTTCATTGCAATGCTTACTGAGGGTTCACAACTTCTTGGTTCTCTGCTATAGCTACGTGACATGCTCGAGGTGAGATCCTCGCTTTTTATTTTTTGGGGCCGATCGCATGTATCGGCCTCCTCTTCATCTTTGCCACGGGAGTGACTGCTTTCAGCTTTATCCTCGCTATGGTGATCTGCAAGCCCTGCCATGTTGATCCCAAAAGAAAAACCTAGCTCGCGTATGCAGTGACTGAGATCCACCATGTTGACGTCAGGAAACGGATTCGTATCCACTCTCATGGCAAACTGACCGAAGAGTAATCGGCCTTGTTCTATCGCCATTTGAATCTGTCCGCGCAAGACTTTGCAGTCATTGGTGGCATGGGTGAACGTGTGATGCCATTTGCAGTATGGCCTGCCGTTCATCTCTTGTACCGTGGGGATTTTGTGGCCTTCGGGTAACTTCAGCTGTTTTTCCTTCAGCAGCAAATCAAAAATTTGCTCCGTTTTGCTTAAATCAAAGTCAAACCCTTTTGCAGGCCCTGGTTGTTTCACCCACTTGCAAGACACGGGCTTTGCCCCCCGAGTCCATTCAGCTACAACGACTTCCTGATCTCCTACAGAATCTTCATCTTCTTCCATCTCGATCAGGGCGACGCGCTTGAACTTGTCCTGGTACAATTCTGGGTGGCGCTGTTCATACGATGTCAATTTTTGAACCATGTGCGCCAGTGAATTGTAGTCTGCTTGGAAGGTCACATCCTTGAGCGGCGCTGACAGGTCTGCTATCACCAGCTCGACTGCTTCCTTCTCAGATAAACGAACCGAATAACATCGGTTTCTGACGGTCTCGAAGCGGCTGGATGTATTCGGACACCGTCTCTCCTCGCCTTTGCCGAACCTGGGTCAGATCGGCAATGCCAGCTTCAGTAGCTTCTGAATGGTATTGTATGTGGAATTGTTCCTCCAGCTGCTTCCACGTCCGAACCGAATCTGGTGGCAACGAGGTGTACCACCCAAAGGCCGGACCCGTATGAGATTGTGAGAAGAACCTTACACGTAGCTGGTCTGAAGCTGAGACCATGCCTAACTGTGCCAAATATCGGCTCACGTGCTCAATTGAGCTAGATCCTTCTGATCCACTGAATTTTGTGAAGTCAGGGAGCCGATATTTAGGCGGTAGTGGGATTAGGTCATACTCGTTGGGATACGGCTTGGAATAGCCGATCATTCTCTTCTTCGGCAGGATACCGAACTGGTCTCTCAAGATTGCAGTAATTTGATCCACCGTAGGAGCTGCAGAGGTTGGGCTTTCATGAGTTGTTCCGGTGGCATATTTGGCTAGCCACGCCTGTTTCTCAGCATCTGCTCCAGAACTGCCTCCTACTGTGGTAATCCCTCCGGCTGTGGCAGTCCCTCCTGCTGTAACCTGGCTCATCCAGTTGTTGCAGTCCGGCACGTATGTGCACACGTATCCATGCGGGATCTCCTTGGGCGGCTCATACATGAATTGGTAATCGCCAGGATCACCTCCAACCTTGTAGACGACGTACGCCGGTGAACCTTGTTGCTGTGGAGCTGCCACCGTGTACGGCAGTGGTGGCCTAGTGTAGAGCGGTATTTCTCCCTGGTGAGTTCCTAGAGCAGGTCCTGACGGAGAATACTGACGCTTCATGATTTCTTGCACCACGTGAAGCGCAACACGCTCCAAAGTGTTCACCAGGCTCTCAGAATGCCGATGTAGAGAATGAGCAACGACATAGTTAATTTCCTGTCGCAGGGCTCTGGTACGTTCCTCCGAAGGGAGAGATAGATCTAGTCCCTCTAACGCGCCTTCGGGTTGGAACCCTTTGAACTTGATGCCGTGCGAACGGGTCTTCTCAAAAGAGCCGATGAGATCGGCTTCGAAGATGGCCTTGAGATCATCATATTTCTTCTTGTGCTCAGCAGGCAGATCTTCGTACTTGATCGGTGCTTCCGCCATCTCGGATGTTGGCGTGGATGTTGCGGAAGATTGTCCCACCGGGCGTGCCAGAATGTGTTGCCTGCCAAAACCCACCGGCGAGCAGTGGTTAAGCAACACGAAGAGCCGGGAGGCTTCCAAGACTGCAGGGGGCCCTGGTCCCTCGACGTCGTCCCGCAAATGTTCCGGCACACGTCCTGGCGGTTGCAAGGGCGTGCCACCTGACCTATACCTGGTCAGGAAGGTGTTGAATTGCTTCGATTAGTTTCCTGCATGGCAGACACGTAAACATTAAATACGAGCCCTATCGGCTCTCAGGTTGCCCTGTGGATCGGCTCAAAGAGCCGATCGCCCCATGGCTTACGTCGGGTTAACGATGACATGGGGCTCCTGCTTGATCAATATAAAGTTAATCTAATCTACGACAGTTTAGGGTTTTTACCACATGATCGGAACATCCTGCGCGTAGTTGAGCCTAATAGACACGAAAGATAATGGAAAACTAACCCTAAAAGAGGCCTAAAAACCAACGTTAAGTTAATTCCCGGAACATCCCTCTTAGGACTAACAAACCATACCTTACGTACTACCGGATCGTTCAACCCGTTTGCAAGGCCTAACCATACAGATATTAAACCAATCCTTGAAGAATCAAGGAGCAACTATAACAGATTGGATCTACTAAATAACGAACAAGCAAGGTGCTGCCCTTATACCTAGGTAGGTATAAGGGCAGCTAGATATCGAGGGGCAGCATAGCTAAGCAAGCATGTATAAGAAAAACATCCATGCAAGCTCCAAAACATCTATGATAAATAGTGCTACTCGCCATCAACAACGCTTCAGCACGAGCAACACAAGGTAAACGAATAAACGAGGCAGCATGATGCTTACCCGGAAGAAATCCTCGAAGGAAGGGGTGGCGATGCGCCTGATTTGTGTTTGTTGTGAACGTGATTGTCCTCCTTCCTCGATAACCCTAGATACATATTTATAGTCCAAGGGACTTTCTAATTCGGGCGTGCACCTAACCGTGCACGGGTTAAACTCTATCTAAACTAAGATGCAATCTACTATATTTACAGATACACGGGCAATCAAGCCCAAACTCTTCGTGCAAGGCCGCTTCAAAGATGCTCCACGCGTATATCCTTCAAGCCCATCTTCACTTGCGGCCCATCTCCTGATTTGGCCAAAATCCGGTGATAACACCTGCTTTATCAATACCAAGTTAAATCGATCTACGACAGTCTAGGGCTTTCACCACATAATTGGAACATCCTACACGTAGTTGAGCCTGGCAAATACGAAAGATAACAGAAAAACTAATCCTAGAAGAGGCCTAAAAACCAACACAGAGTCGATTCCCGGAACAACCCCTCTTGGATCGGCAAACCATACCTTACGCACTACTGGATCATTCAACTCGTTTGCAAGGCCTAACCATGCAGATATCAAACTAATCCTTAGAGAACAAGGAACAACTATAACATATCAGATCTACTAAATAAAGACCAAACAAGATGCTACCCTTACACCTAAGATAGGTGCGAAGACAGCTAGATATTTATGGGCAGCATAACTAAGCAAACATATCAGAAAAGTACCGATGTTAGCCCCAAAACATCTATGATAATGGTATTACTCGCCATCAACAAGGCTTCAGTACGAGCAACACAAAACAACGAATAAACTGATACTGCCCAGATCGCGAGATACGATCTGGGCAGCATGACGCTTACCCGGAAGAAACCCTCGAAACAAGGGGTGGCGATGCGCCTAGATTGTGTTTGTTATGAACGTGATCGTCCTCCTTTCTCAATAACCCTAGGTACATATTTATAGTCCGTAGACTTTCTATCTTTGGAATAAACCTAACTGTGTACGAACTAAACTCTATCTCTTAATTCTAAACTGAAACGTGATCTACCATAATGTACAGATATGCGGGCAATCTAGCCCAAACTCTCGCACAAGGCCGATTCAGAAACACTTTATGTGCATATCCTCTAAGCCCATCTCAATCACGACCCATCTCCTAATTTGGCTAAAATCTGGCGATAACAAAATCCAAGCTTTTTTTCTTCTGGAGTGTTCGTGCGAGCATGGATTTTACTTCCATGGATCATTCGGTTTGTTCTTTTCGTCTCGAAGCAAAAGGTCTAAAAGCGAATATAAGAGCACCTCCTAAATGATGCCGAATTGAGCGTTTGGGGAACGTCTCCGCTTCGTGCCACGTTTGGGGAGTGTCGCTGCCCAGTCGCGGCCCCAAACGTGCCACCAAACATTAAAATAACTCTCTTTTTTCATTTTCATTTCAATAGAGAGAAGAAATTTATAGGTAGAATCGAGATTTTGAAAGTAGTGCAACATGTTGAAAAAAATTAAACATAAAAGCTGCGGAAAATATGTTCAAACTAATTTTTAAACTAAGCTACTTCTTCTTTGATGGCCCGTTTCGTCATCCTCACGGAGGCGCTTCCTGCTCGTCACCTCTTCCGAAGAGGTAGTGGCGTTCGACGCGTCCGAGGAGCTTGTGTCCCCCTCCGACGAGTAGTCCTTGGTATCTTCATCATCGTCGGTGCACGCCGCCTGCGCCTCCGCCTTTGCCTTCGTCCGGGCCCTTGCCTCCTTCTTTGCCGCCGCCGCCTCCTAAATCGCCTCCTCCGCCTCCAGCCGTCTCCACCTGGCATCTTCATCCTCTTCCTCTTCCTCCTCCTCGTCCTGGCCGTCGTCAGGAATGGCGTCCCCCTCCTACTCCTGGTCGTCCGTCGACGGGGAGCTAGAGCTGCTAGGCGTGGCAGTTCTTTCCCACCAATGGCGTCATCTCGGCGGCTTCCCCTCATTATCGGAGTCCGATGGCAAAGAGAGGTTGCTCATGGTCAGAGAGGAGATGTTGCTCTTCCGCCTCAGTCTTTGAGATGCAGGGCGCCGGCCGGTTGGAGATCCAAATGCGTAGACGTAGGGGTCTTATTGAGCGGGGATGAATGACGGCGCATATATCGAAGAGGGTTGCGGTTGCTCTTCCGTGGAGTTCGTGCTCCATTTCGGCGGTTCACGTGTCGATCGACGTGGTTGCCATTCCGGCGGTTCCCCTTCCCAACAGTTGGCTGAGAAGACGCATCGAGGTAGGCGACGGTTGGGCGTCATTCGTGTGCCAATGACGCGTCAAGCCCACCACTCCCCGCCTCGCTTAGCTCTCTGTCCGGCGCGCCTGAAGTGTCCCCTGTGAAGCGAGAACGGCCTCGGGGTGCCGGACAACGTATTGGGCCACGCCAGGCGGAAGAGGGCTTTGGAGCGCACGACTAGGACCGAAAAAATGTCCGGAGCATCCAAAAAAACCTTTGGAAGATGCTTTGAGAGACGCGACTCTAACACGATCTCTTTCTCTAGTGAAATACTGAAATGCGTACTTCTATTGCACATTGAAAGAAAGTATATTAATCGGTGTTCACACACGTCGACAGCGCTTCGTCCAGTTTGAAGATTGGAACACACACCGACACACGGCATGAATTTACAAAACTGCGCATTCTGAAAACATTTAAGACGTTAAACAATCTGAAAACACAAGGTACCGATTCTAAGGCTGTAACAAACTCTTAATCTATCTTAATACAAAAGACACGAGACACTCTGCACGTGTTTCTTACAGAAAATGGCCGCAATATCAGAATACACTTGTACTCCCAAAGCGATGCCCAGATGACCAGATCACCATTGTTTACTTGAGTAATGGTCTTTATGTACATCATCGCGTTCTTGCCGTAAATTTTGATAAACTACATCTTTGGATCCATCAAGTACCTGAAAGTAGTTGAGCAAAGCTCACAGGTTAGGGTTAGTCACTGTCTTGCAAATTTCAGAGCACCGTACTTTTGTATGGGTTGGGTCTGGCCCTGATATCATGTTACAGGAGCTAAAACTCAAGCTGTGTTGTAGCCCTACCTGATTAATAAAATCCTCTTTTACCCGCAAAAAAATTGTTAGCGTTTTAAGAAGATATATATCCATTATCTTAGTATCACTATTGCTAAATCTGAAAAATGTAGGCTGCCTAATTTGAACACCAAGAGGGTGTCTCTATCATTTTACAAAAAATGACACTTTGGGAATATTGCTGCTGTAAGCTACTTCAGGCTGAAGTATTCCATGCATTTCATCACAAATAAACTACGGTGTCTGAATTCAATTTTCTAATCAAGGTAATTGTCGATCTCTCAGCTGTGAAATTAGAATTGCACACTGATCATATCGTACGATAGCAACTAAGAGCATTGTGTTTCGACTTTGATAAACTATAACAAATAATGTATTTGTTATTTGACTTTGGGGTGGCAAATAATAATAATAAATCTCAGAAACAAAGTATGTTTTGTATCATTTCCTGTGACAATTCAATCTTACATCAGTCTGTACATTGCGATTTCACCAAAAACATTTCAGATTCTTAGTACCTAAGCTAAATACAAAGAGCAAATTGATTGGTGCGTCCCATTGATGCTTCTTGGCCATGGCAATGCCCAGCAATGGAGCTCAAGAACGCCCTCTCGACCTCCTCAGAGGCATCTCTCCTCACCAAGCACAAGACATACTCCATAACCGCAGCATCGCAGGGCAGAGTGATCCTGCCTCCCTCGCTGCTCGTGAAGCCGAACTCCTCCCCAGACATCCTCAGGAGTTCGCCGAACACCGTCGTGGCAAGGTATGCCAGCGGGACCTCGAACCGTGCCCCTTCGGCGGTGTATACCACACAGTGTCCCTTGTCAGCGACTGTGCTGCAGCACTCGTCGGCTTGCTGGCCACCAGCTCCGGCTGAGACCTTCCTCTGCCACTTCTTGGCCAGCTGAGCAAGCTTCTTTGGATGGATCATGGTTGAGTCTGATGTGTTCTTGGCTAGCTAAATTTCACTTTGGTACTGAAATTCTGAAAGTGTGGCGTAGATTGTGATGTTGCTTGCAGATAAGATGAAGAAGTTTGTGTTGAGCAGGCAATGGATTTATAGTAGAAGGAAGAGAGGGCTCATGGCAGTGCATATGTGTGGGTCACATGTAGCTATCAGCAAGAGCGGTGGGCAGGGGACAATGCCATGAGTGCTCTGGATGCAATGTTGCAGCAGCATTGCAGGCTTGCAGCTAGCTCCAGACAATGTGTTGAATGATTTTGACGAGATTTCCGGGACCAGATTTTGGTTCAGAGTGATCAGCCACTCCACCAACTCAGGCAACTTGCGCTGCATTCCGCGTGAGCCGTTGCAGTCTTGCAGACTCACAATTAACATGGAGTCCCTAGACCAATCATGCCTAACACTTGCCCCGGCATAATCTTGGCTCTCATGATCTTTTCTCCTGCCCATGGCTTTCCTGAGATATAAATCCATGGCTGGGTGCCCACAAGACAAAGCATTCCAAGCTCCAACACACAGAAGAATATCTTGAGTTACCAGAACACAAAAGGTTACTATGATGTGTCCCAGGAGACTTAGCATGTTGCTCTCTGCAGCTCTTGCGTGCAACTTAGTGTGACCTAAGAAAATAGGGAAAAAGGATATTGTTTATGTTAAGCACTTTGATCTTGAAAGCAAAGAATCAACCAAGAGAACCAGTACTTAGACTCTTTTCTTTCAATGTATATACTTTGTCGCAGAGATAACTGAGTTATCAAACTTGTTGGGACCTATAACATTTTGATAACTCATTTTATGTTATATTGTGATCCAAATTCCAAGAAGAGGCTAACTTCTGACGAGCGGAGCGAGGCCCGTCGCCGGTCTAGGGACCTATAACATTTTGATAACTCATTTTATGTTATATTGTGATCCAAATTCCAAGAAGAGGCTAACTTCTGACGGATCGTTGCCACCGTCTATATATATTCCCTGTAAGCCGCCGCTAGGGTTTCGTCGCATCATTGTACACCCACGGCGTTTGTAAACACCACCGAAATAGTGAAGTTTTGCTGGCTGGCGCCCGTGGTTTTTCCCTTGTGTGTTGCAAGGGTTTTCCACGTTAAAATCTCGTGTCCCCTGCGGTGTTTTATTTTTCGTTCTTCGTTTATTGTGCATCTCGATTATAACAAGTGGTATCGAGCCCGTGTTCTTTGGATCTAGGGTTTACGAGATGTCGTCACCGAAGTTTGATCTACCGCAGTTGGACTACACCACGAGATTTGCTTTGTGGCAAGTGAAGATGAGGGCGATTCTCGCCCAATCTTCGGATCCGGATGAAGCGATCGATGCTTTCGGCGAGAAAGCGAAGGATACCTGGACCGATGCGGAGAAGCGAAAAGACCGTAAGGCTTTATCGTTGATTCAACTCCATCTATCCAATAATATTCTGCAGGAAGTGTTGCAGGAGAAAACCACCGCCGAGTTATGGGTCAAACTAGAGGAGATCTGTTTGTCCAAGGATCTCACGGGCAGATTGCACGTGAAGATGAAGCTGTTCTCGCATAAGTTGCAAGAGGGAGGTTCGGTAATGAATCACCTATCTTCCTGGAAAGAGATTGTTTCTGATTTGCAGTCTATAGAAGTTAAGTATGAGGATGAGGATTTAGGTCTTCTTCTTTTATGCTCGCTGCCTAATTCTTTCAGTACGTGACACCATATTATTGAGCCGCGACAAACTAACTCTCGCGAAAGTTTATGATGCTCTCCAACAAAAGGAGAAAATGAAATCTATGGTGCAGGCTGAAAGTTCGTCCTCCAAGGCGGAGGCATTAGAGGTCCGTGGCAGGCCTGAGCAGCGAGATAACTACTACCACAACAACAGAGATAAGAGCAAGGGCGACAGAGGTCGCTCAAAGTCCAAAGGAAGTGACAAGTTCTGCAGGTATTGTAAGAAATCTAACCACAATATTGATGATTGTTGGAAGGTGCAGAACAAGGAGAAAAGGAACGGAACTTACCAACCGAAAAATAATGATGGTAATGGTAAGGCTGCCGTTGTCACCGGTAAGGGTGAGGCTGCTCGTTGTTGCTTGGTAATGATGGTAGTGATAGTTCGATGGAGATTGCTTAGCTGTCTTGGCTGCATGTGTTTCACGTGATGATGAATGGATTCTTGATACTGCATGTTCGTTTCATATTTGCTGTAACAAAGATTGGTTCAGTTCTTATGAGTCTGTGCAGAGTGGAGATTTTGTGCGTGTGGGGAATGACAACCAGTGCATCATTGTTGGCATTGGTTCTGTTCAGATCAAGACCCATGATGGGATGACACGCACGTTGACAGGAGTGAAACACATACCCTCCATGGCGAGGAATTTGATCTCTTTGAGTACCCTTGATTGTGACGGGTACAAGTACAAAGGTGGGAACAAACTTTTGAAGGTATCATCAGGTTCTCTCATTATTATGATTGGTGATATGAATTCTGCGAAATTATATGTCCTTAGAGGTAGCACTTTGCCTGGTATTGCTGCTGCTGTTAGTTCTGATGAATCTAGTAAGACTAACCTTTGGCATAAGCGTCTTGGACATATGAGTGAGCTTGGCATGGCAGAATTGACAAAGAGAGAGCTAATTGATGGCTGCGATTTAGGTAACTTGAGTTCTGTGAGCACTGCATCTTTGGTAAGCATAAAAGAGTAAAATTTAATGCTTCCGTTCATACCACCAAAGGCATTTTAGATTATGTACACGCTGATGTTTGGGGTCCGTCCCGTAGAACTTCTAATGGTGGTGCTAATTACATGCTTACTATTATTGATGATTACTCAAGGAAAGTGTGGCCATATTTCCCGAAACATAAATCTGATGTTTTTAATGCTTTTAAGAAGTGGAAAGTTATGGTAGAAACCCAAACTGAAAAGAAGGTTAAGATACTCCGTGCCGACAATGGTATGGAATTTTGTTCAAATGAATTTGATGAGTTTTGCAGCAATGATGGGATGGTAAGACATCATACCATTCCGTACACCCCTCAACGAGAATGGCGTGGCTGAACGCATGAACAGGACCATTATTTCGAGGGCTCGCTCGCATGTTGTCTAATGCAAAGATGCATAGAAGTTTTTGGGCTGAAGCAGCCTCCACCGCATGTTATCTCATCAACAGGTCACCTTCTGTTCCACTTGATAAGAAAACTCCAATTGAGGTATGGTCCGGTTCGCTCGCTTGAGTATTCAGATTTGAGAGTTTTTGGTTGCACTGCTTACGCTCATGTTAATAATGGAAAGTTGGAGCCAAGGGCTGTTAAGTGCATCTTCCTTGGTTATGGTTCAGGAGTTAAGGCATATAGATTATGGAATCCTGAAACTAAGAAAATTGTGTTGAGCAGGAATGTCGTTTTTAATGAGGCGGTTATGTTTAATGATAGTCCGTCTACCGATATTTCGATGCTATTGATTCGTCCGATGTTTCGATGATGAGCGAGCACGAGAATTGGCGTGCAGGTGGAGCACGAAAAGGAGAATGAAAATGTGGTTCCTGAAACCAACAATGATGATAATGATGTTCCACCTTCACCACCTTTTGTTCAGCGACAAGGACGGTCTATTGCTGCTGACCGCCCTAGGAGAAATATTGCACCTCCTACCCGATTAATTCAAGAATGTGATATTGTTGATTATGCTTTGAGTTGTGCTGAACACGTGGAGCATGATATTGAACCAGCTACATATACTGAAGCCATTGCTTCAGTTGATAAAGAGAAGTGGGTAGGTGCGATGCAAGAAGAGATGCAATCGCTTGAGAAGAATGGCACATGGGATGTTGTGCACTTGCCTAAACAAAAGAAGGCCTGTCCGCTGCAAGTGGATATTTAAAAGAAAGGAAGGTTTGTCTCCTAATGAGCCTCCACGGTTTAAGGCAAGGTTAGTAGCAAAAGGTTTCGGTCAAATTCCAGGTGTTGATTATAATGATGTTTTCTCCCCGGTTGTGAAGCATAGTTCTATTCGTGCTTTCTTTGGTATTGTTGCTATGCATGATCTTGAGCTTGAGCAGCTAGATGTAAAGACTGCTTTTCTGCATGGTGAGTTGGAGGAGGAGATATATATAGACCAACCTGAAGGTTATGTTGTGCCTGGTAAGGAGGATCTTGTTTGCAAATTAAAGCGGTCCCTTTATGGTCTGAAACAGTCGCCACGACAGTGGTATAAAAGGTTTGATTCATTTATGCTTACACATGGTTTTGAGAGATCTCAGTATGATAGTTGTGTGTATATCAAGTTTGTTAATGGATCACCTATTTATTTGCTGCTATATGTTGATGATATGTTGATTGCTGCCAAGAGCATGAAAGAGATCACTATTTTAAAGAATCAATTAAGTAGTGAGTTTGAGATGAAGGATCTTGGTCCTGCTAAGAAAATACTAGGCATGAAAATTAAAAGGGACGAGAAAGTCTAGTTTGTTGTTTCTTAGTCGGGAAAAGTACATTGAGAAAGTTCTTCATCGTTTTAATATGCATGATGCAAAGTCGAGTTACTACTCCTATTGCTTCTCATTTCAAGTTGTCGACTTTGCAATGTCCTAGCTCGAAGATGATATTGAGTACATGTCTCGAGTTCCCTATTCTAGTGCTGTTGGTTCCTTGATGTATGCCATGGTTTGTTCACGTCCCGATCTGTCATATGCTATGAGTTTGGTCAGTCGATACATGGCTAATCCTGGTAAAGAACATTGGAAAGTTGTTCAGTGGATTTTCAGGTACCTTCACGGCACATCAAAAGCTTGCTTGAGATTTGGCAGGATTGGTGAGGGGCTCGCCGGATATGTGGATTTAGATTATGCTGGCGATTTGGATAAGAGAAGGTCCCTCACATGTTATGTGTTTACTGTTGGTGGATGTGCTTCGTTAGTCGGAAGGCTACTTTGCGGGATGTTGTTGCACAATCTACTACCGAGGCTGAGTACATGGCTATTGCTGAGGCAGGTAAAGAGGTTGTTTGGCTGAAAGGTTTATATGCTGAGCTTTGTGAAGATAATTCTTGCATTAAGTTGTTCGAGTGATGGTCAAAGTGCTATTTGTCTTACTAAAGATCAGATGTTCCATGAGAGGACAAAGCACATTGATATTAAGTACCACGCAATCGGAGATGTGGTTGCAAAAGGTAAAGTGAAGGTATGCAAGATTAGTACTCATGATAATCCTGCTGATATGATGACTAAGCCTGTCCCTGTGTCCAAGTTTGAGCTTTGCTCAAGCTTGGTTGGTATAATTGTTTAGCCCAAGTGGCTATTGGCGCCAGCAAGTGTTTTTTCTTTGTTGATTCAGGTGATTGTTGAAGTTCATGCTACAAGGAATTTGTCTCAAGGTGGAGTTTGTTATATTGTGATCCAAATTCCAAGAAGAGGCTAACTTCTGACGAGCGGAGCGAGGCCCGGTGCGGGGGGCGAAGCCCCGCGGTACGGATCGTTGCCACCGTCTATATATATTCCCTGTAAGCCGCCGCTAGGGTTTCGTCGCATCATTG
>NC_061509.1:7073002-7095020 GCF_022539505.1 Lolium rigidum | reverse complement strand
GTTTGAGACATATCACACGCTGGCAGCCACATCACCCTCTAGCCCCACCCGTCAGCCTCTGCGACTAGCTCCACACACGTGAGAAACCGTTTCTTAGATCCAGATCCGCAGTTTTAGCATCTAGCCCCTGCCAGTTTTTATCTTTTAACCCGCAACCCCTGGCTCTAACACTTTTTAGCATAACCCCCTACAGCTTCCGTAAACTAACCCGGGGTCCTCCCTGACCTTGATTTTGTTTTCGGGTCCTTTTCTATTTAAAATAAATCTGTTTTTCTATTTTAAATAATAAAAACTATTTTGGTAATAACTTCTCATTGGTAACTCCAAATAAAAAGTGTTGTATATGAAAATTGATCAGAAAAATGTGCTGAACATGAATATATCATCTATATGCCCGTTTGCATCCCGCATCATATCGTGACGTCATAGTTTGTGCATGTTCACCCCACACATATGCGGAGTATTTCGGACACCGACTAGGGTTTCCCCGCTCCGTTTAAGTTTGAAGTAGCACACCCCTGCCATATTTTGCCATGCTAATCAACACTTAACTTTGTCGGTAGAAAATGCAACTCCAACTTAATTTGCTTGTCCGGGGTTCCGACTCCGCTTAAATTGGATAAGTCGCACCGCATCATCGTTGCCATGCCATGCATATCATTTTAATCATACCGGTTCTTCATCCGTAGTAGTAAGTTTGCATCCGTTGTTTGTTCCAGCATTTGCTTCTTTCCAGATAGGATCGCGAAGTGGTGTTGTGAGATACGACAAGTTCTCCTGTTTTTCTTCGACAATTTTTAACAGGCAAGCATTTCCACACTCTTGTCTCTGCAAGAGTCGCTCACCTATTTTATTTTCCCTTCTCTCTTATGCTAGCCTTGAGTTGCGTTATTGTCACGTATCCTATCCACTTGTTACCTCAAGTAGCCCATATTGCCTCCACCACCCTCCTACAACTGTTGTTTGGTTATCGGGTCTGCCTTGCGAGTCGTAGTGCATGCTAGTGCCGTCACATCTCGTTTCGCTATCGTTATCTTATCGGGTTATCTGTTGGGGAATCATGACACATGGTTTATGGATATATTTGTTGGAGATACAATGCTTTACTTAATTGTTAACAACTAAAATTGTAAGAAGAGGCATCTGTGAGCCCCTTTGCGAAAGCATCCGATCTTTGACTCGCTAATGTCCCTTAGGACATGAGTTCTTGTTATCTGTTCCGAGATTGACCGCTCTACCCGTACGTGGGGGAGTGGGACCCCCATCACCCACTACCTTTCCTCGAGTTTGTTTATTGGGAGCCACAACCTTAGTTTTATTTGCTCATATGCACGATGCACGATTTACTTCATGTTGCCTTCGGGTGTTTTCTGTTCTGTACTCATCTCGTAGAACGATTAGCGACAGCAGGTTATTCACACTTAGCTTAGCCGTTGGCATAAACCTCTGGGTCTGTATCAGAGTATGGCCGAACTTCGTCACGGGTAGCTTAGTGGGGTGGCTCCCATTAAACTTTCTCTTGCATTGGGAACGGTCTTGTTGTGAGACTCCACCTGTAGTAAGTGGGTTTGAGCATGCGTATGGTTACATTTGGGCAACCCTGCAGGGTGTATATCTTATCGATAAGCTGTGTCCGCGGTTATGGACGACTTGGAGCTGTATGGCTTGATCATAGAACAACTTACACCTTTATGTTACTGCTAATAATTTGTTAATAACTTGCGTAGTAATTTAGCATTACTACAACTAATATCTAATAAAACTTGTCAACAATGTGAGTGCCCTTGTTAGTACTTCTTCCTTTGCGAAGGGGGAATGCCTCGGTTGGATTATGTTTGCAGAGTATAGAACTGTTAGTTTATGCGCTCTCTCACCTTCTCTGATAGACGAATGTTGTAGAGTGTCTCTATAGGTTTTTAGTGCTTGCGCGCTGCCGCTTAACCCTACCATATTTCCTAGGACGTTTCTCTTGCGTCCTCTAAGTCCCCTGCATGCCTCAAGTACAAAGGACGACTGGTTGAAGAATGCTTATACGTCTTGAAGTCTTGTTAAGTACAAACCCGTACTTATTGCTGCTTTGGGACATAACCGGGCAGGTATGAAGACATGTTCGATGAAGACGATGTTGGCAAGGTTACCCTTCCGGCTTGACCTGGGTAGGGTTATGGACGCCATCATTTATCTTCAAAACTCTTAGTCCAATTTGTATCTTGTCCGTACTCGGACGTATTTGATCTTCTGTATGATTCGGAACTTCGTGTTGTATATTTGTATCTTGACTCGTTGGAGTCGTTGTTGTAATATATGTTTCTTGTGGGCTCTATTGTAAACCTGTTGTAATGTTACTGCTCGTGGTAATTCCTCTGGCATCACGTGTGTGATTCGTCGCGCACGTTATGTCGGAGGGCGTCTCTGAATCGATATCGCGCGAATTTGGCGGGATCGCTGGGATGCCCATGGTACCGGTTCCGGGACGTCACATAGGGCCACGTTGCTTGGTGCATGGCACATGTTCAAGACGTGGCGCGTAGGTTCGGCCGTCCGAGCCGCGTGGCTGAGGCTATTACCTAGATGGCGGGTGCCAAGAGGTCTAGCTTTGTCGCGGCTTCGCAGATTCTGGCTTGTCATGCCGGAGAGGTGACTGTGTTAGTTTTGTGGCTGGCAGGGAGGTCATCCGATCCAGGGCTTCTGCGCGTGGCTGCGGTAGCCGACCGAAAGCCCCGCAGGGCCTTCACGGGTCTTGATTCCCCCTGCTCCTCGGGATCGATTGGCTCTTGCCCAAGGGACCGTGTACCCTGGTTCGCACAGGAACACCACTTTAATTAGAGAAGTACTCCCTTCGTTATAGGTTTGGTAATGATGTTGACATGACTAGGTTTGGTGATGTGTTGTAGTGCTGCTCTGACGAAGTCTTGTAGATAGTCGCTTTTCGGTGAAACCGAGTCGTTGAGGAGTGATGACAACGACACTGCTAGACAACCTCGACAACGACTCTCACTTTCGGCGTTGTATGTGTATACAAACTGTGTTATAGCGGTGGCCGCCTTTGTGACGGTCATGTTTCATGACGATCGACAAGGCTGCCTGCACCGATTTTTGGCTGGTTTTGGTTTCCCGTTAATTAGCTGCTCAACTCTCAGCTTAATTAACAATACTTCGCCTTATTTCAAAGTAAAATTAATGTAACAAAATCGTTGGGAAAAAAAGAAACCAACACCAAAATAATTCTTTGGTCTAATCATTAACCAAGTTTCCCACGTTGGAAAATCATAGTAACAAGAGGATATAGCTTGTACATGGTACCAAGTACCGACTACATCGGGACAGTGCTTGTATTCGTAGTGTGCCAACAACGTAAGGAGTACATCGTCAGCCTCGATCAATCGATGTATGCCGCCAATTGATTTCTTCCCGCCGAGGAGGAGCAGCTAACTCGACGGGCTCGTGGTGTCAGAGGAAGCCAGCACAACGAAGAAGCCATGACACTGGGCCGTGGTCTTCGTGTTGGGCCTTTTGTGTAGCCCGAGCGAACCAGAGGCGCAGAGTGCGTGGCTGGTTGCGCAAGCGCAGCAACCTCTCCCGATCGTTTAGTCCCACCTCGCTGCCTGGGAGAGAACATGCGGTCGAGGGAGGCTATAAGAGGAGGGGGATGGCAGCGTGGAAAAGCATACCTTTCTCGGCCTTTTGGCTAAGATCAAGTGTAGTATCTGTTCTTATCAGTTTAATATCTGATATGTGGGCCATTGGTCCACAATGATATTAAATTTATTTTTTGTGGGGGAGGGGCCACCACAGTAGCTTGCTGCTGGGCCTCTCAAGTGTCGCCCGGGCGTTGCACTACTGCCCGGTGCCTGGCGCACCCCAACCAAAGCTAATCCAAAGTTTTTTGAGCAAATTAATTAGCTCCCTATGAAATAACTTTCATCGTTCGTGGTACAGCACGGATTTCGGCCAGGAAATGTGCTTGCTTTTCATTGTGAAAGCTGCCTCGAGCAGGTGTGAGAGTAAACCGGTGAAAGGATTGGTGAGTGCGATGTTTGCTGGGTTCCGTAGGAGCAGATTGCCAGAAACGGTCTGTGTACAAATGTTCTGAAACAGGTTCGTGGGAGAAGAAGCCTCAAACTGAAGGTAGAATACTTATTGGCCATGCTCTGTTGTTTCTTGTTTTTTATGTTGTCAATGCCAGGACTCTGTTGGTTTTCCTGATTTGGAGAACAAACTTATGAATATGATAATCTAATACGTACTGTATCTGCTAGTCTGCCCAACTTTAGGTGCCTGAGTAGATAACTAATCTCATATCCCCGCAGAGAAAAGAAAACAAATCTGATAATAACATCACAGATCAGTGATCCATTTATATGCCTCTGTAACCACTCGAGTTGCTTTCGACATAGCTGCATTTTGCATGTTCATGCTTTGGAATAACAGGGGACGATTAAAGCCATTGAATAAGTATCAGAGTTGTCGGCTTGTTACTTCCCTGGCTTACTTGCAGGGCCGTACCTGAGAAAATAGAGGCCCTGTGCCAAAAAAGATAACGGGGCCCCTTACATAACCATTGACAACCAGATTTTTTTAATAAGAATATACATATATCATATTGGGAGGTCAAGCATCGAAGCTCCAATTTTCAGAAGAAAAGTTTGATTCCTTCGCTCAAAACTTATCAAGAGCATCTTTTTGATATTGAGCAAATTCTTTCATCTTTTGCTTTTATTTACGTTTTCAGATCATGGCGCGTATTTCCTAATTCTAGAAGACATTGCAGAAAATAAAACTAGGAGGCAAAAATATCATGTATTAAAATCTGAACATGGAGACAATATGGGATGAAACTACCTTTGATTGACTTTGGAAGCAGACCACTGGGGCGGCCGTGCATATGGCTCTGGCAGTCCAATTCCTCCTCCAGTCCTTTTGATTAATCAGCGACCAAACAATTCAGGCAATCGAGATACGCCAGATCGCAGGGGCAACAACAAGCAACAAGGGGTTCGGAAGAACCTGGGGAGAGAGTGGGAGAGATGAGAAATTTGGAGAAAAATATCATACAAATAGATGGAGTTTGAGACATGTTCACTGCAAACATCGGATATATTCTGGGGGAAATCACCAAGGATATTTTCTTTTGAAGGAAAATCACCACGGAGCTAATCGCGACTGGAAGATAAACAGACCTGGTCACTGTTTGCTGGAACAGAAAATCAAGATAGAGAGAAGAAAGAGGCGTGGGAGACTTGTGGAGACCTTTGGATTAATGCGGTGGTAGATTTCCTCAGCATACTAGTACTGCCTTTTCTTGGAATCAGTGGCATGGCGCAGTGAATTGAAGGCCTGATTACTAAACTTCCCGTTGATTAACACTAGATTTGGAGGCCCCATGAATTGGGAGGCCCTGTGCGGTCGCACACTTCGCACATGTGTCCGGTACGGGCCTGCTTACTTGATACATCAACAAAAACCCTTGGTAGATCAGTGTAGTCAATGCCTGCACTCTTTTCTCCAAATCGTATCTTGATATGGAATCTAACCCAACGACCCAAACGGACAGTGTATTTCATCCGTTTGGGTCGTCCCGCGGACACGCGGATGTCGCGCGGACGCACACAGACGTCCGTCCTTATTTTTATTCCCCAACCCCACACACGACCCAACCGGACACCATCCTCACCTGCGTCCACGGCAGCTTGCGAGCGAGAGCAGCGGCGCAACAAGGACGGCGTGGCGGGCGAGGCCAGGGCGGGCAGAGAGAGCGCGGACGTCGAGCGCCTCGCCGGCCTCGAGCCTCCGACGTCGCCCTCGCACTCGCCGCGCCGGGCCGCAGGTCCACCTCCGCCATCCCCATTCGCCGCGGGCTTGGCCCCATCGCTGCGGGCGCTGCCCCGTTCGCCGCAGCGGGCGCGGCCCAATCGGCGCGGGCGCTGCCCCATTCCTCGCGCGGGCGCGGCCAACGCCTGCGCGCCCATCAAGAACGGCGCCGGCTCCAGCCTCGGGATGGCGTTCGTGCTGATCGAGCGGGGGAACTGCAGCTTCGAGGGGAAGGTGCGGGAGGCGCAGCTCGCCGGGTTCGACGCCGCCGTGCGTGCAGGTCTGGGCGTGAGGCCTCCGTGCGAGCAGTTGCCTGGGCAGTTGCCTGGGCGCGATGCCTGCGTGCGTGCAGGTCTGGGCGTGAGGCCTCCGTGCGTGCAGGTCTGGCTGCTGCTGCCTGCGTGTGCGCGCGAGATGCGTCCGCTGCGAGGCAGGGCTAGGGCGGCGCGGGCGTGGCTCGGCCGTCGGCGTGGAGTCTAGCGGCGGCCCGAGGCGGCGGCGCGTCCTGGCTCAGCGCGAGCGGCGGCACGACCTGTCGTCGAGTTCAGCGGCGGGCGGCGTCGAGTCCGGTGCCTGCACGACTCGGCGCGGTGAGCAGAGGCATCGCGGACGCTACACTGTCGCCTGAGGCCGTGGAGGTGCTCCCCAGGTGCGCCGGCATTGTCTCCGCCGCCGACATCCTCGACGGCGCTCATCACCGTTTCGGTCGCGGCGACCTCCGGGAGGGAAGAAAAAAAAGGGGTCGTGCTTAGCGACGGAAGTCTCCATGCGAGCTAGGCGGCGGCGGTTGGCCGGTGAGCCCTGTTCCGGTGAGGAGCAACGCCAATATTCATGGCAGAAAAGAAGGACAAAGACAGAGGAGAGAGAAAGACGTGGGGGCTTGGATGGGTGGACTAGTGTGGCTGCCATGTGGGGTTTGGGAGGACACACGCGGATGTCCACAGACGCCGCACATGTCCGGCTCGCCCCAAATCGCTCCAAGATTTGAGTTAGCTTTGGGTCGTGCCGGACACTACACCTGTCCGTTTTTATTTTGGGTCCGCCCGTTGGGAGCTAGTTTTACCCAAACGGACCCATCCGACGTCCGTTTTTGGGTTTGAGTGCCCCCGTTGGAGATGCCCTAATGCCTTATAGGCCAGTGAATGTGCCCTGTGTTCAGACCCGTACCGGACACATGTGCGAAGTGTGCGACCGCACAGGGCCTCCCAATTCATGGGGCCTCCAAATCTAGTGTTAATCAACGGGAAGTTTAGTAATCAGGCCTTCGATTCACTGCGCCATGCCACTGATTCCAAGAAAAGGCAGTACTAGTATGCTGAGGAAATCTATCACCGCATTAATCCAAAGGCCTCCACAAGTCTCCAACGCCTCTTTCTTCTCTCTATCTTGATTTTCTGTTCCAGCAAACAGTGACCAGGTCTGTTTATCTTCCAGTCGCGATTAGCTCCGTGGTGATTTTTCTTCAAAAGAAAATATCCTTGGTGATTTCCTCCAGAATATATCCGATGTTTACAGTGAACATGTCTCAAACTCCATATATTTGTATGATATTTTTCTCCAAATTTCTCATCTCTCCCACTCTCTCCTCAGGTTCTTCCGAACCCCTTGTTGCTTGTTGTTGCCCCTGCGATCTGGCGTATCTCGATTGCCTGAATTGTTTGGTCGCTGATTAATCAAAAGGACTGGAGGAGGAATTGGACTGCCAGAGCCATATGCACGGCCGCCCCAGTGGTCTGCTTCCAAAGTCAATCAAAGGTAGTTTCTGTCAACACCCGGATTTTTAAGTCCAGATGCCTATTATGTCATACATCGTAATCCCAGAAATAGTGTTGTTGCGAGACATAACAGTTGAATACCATAGAGTCATCATTTATTACAACACATAAAGTCTTACACCATATATTACATTATTCAATATTACACAAATAGTTGATCTAAACGATCAACGAACATAGATAACTAGCGGAAGCGTCGTAGTAGGTGGAACTATCTATCCACAGGCCAACGCTTGACGTTAGAAGCATCCTAGTTCTGGTAGACGTCTTGTTGACCGTCATCCTCGTACTGTTGCTCCTCTTCAAAGTCTGGCATTGGAATAGCCAGGGACACAGCCATGAGTACTTAAGTACTCGCAAACTAACACTAATGTAATGTAAGTAATTATCAATATTAATAGTTGCTAAGCTCTAGGTTTATTTGCATAAAGCCAAGTTTATTTTGTAAGTATTTAGTAAAGATGCTTGAATCTCTAGACTAACTCAAGTGGAAACATTAGTGTCATTCCCACCACCTCAGTGGTGTTTTCAACAATTCAAGTCACAGTTCAGATTCATCATTCCCTTTTTAAGACAAGTTCTGACAAACGAACAGTATGGCCTTTCCAATCGTCCGTAACCGTGGACACGGCTATTCGAATAGGTTTAACACTCTGCAGAGGTTGCACACTTGTGCCACAACATTTGATTACATCCGTCAGAGACAACTCTGAATAATCGTAACTCAGTACGCGGATCATCAACCCTAACCTTTCATTTACACCCCCTAGTATAGGCACCTCTCCCCATGAGCTTGGCCTCCCGGTGAAAACCAACTGTTAACCCGGGACCGCACGGGGCTTGGGCCGGACAATTCACCTCATTCACGTCATTTCACATTTCTCGGAGGCAGCCTCGGCATAACCCCTATGACGCTTGTTTAGAGGGAACCCATACTAAGACATATAAACTTCTAGTTAGACCCTACCCATAATCAGGTATTGTGGGGGTACTTGTGTATTGGAAAGGTATCGCATTCAACCGTCATCAGTTTTCAATCAAAAATCACTATCTTCTCTTGGTCATTTTCACCTTCAATATTCCTTTCATAATTTCAACATCATCACCCAATGTTCCCATCTAGAGTAGTCAATTTTATTTATTTTGCAATAGCATCTAATCATGAGGGGGTTCTATCTAGCTTGATTTGCTTATGCTAACCTTGACACTCTTGTTCTATTCTAAACCAAGTGAATCATGAATCAAAAGTGCTTTGAAGTACAATACTTTAAAATAAAACAAAGTAAAAACATGGGATAGGATCCTTAAGCATAAAGTAATATGTAATGATGCCTTGCTCATGAAGAGCTTTGCATTAAGGTGGCTTGCAAGAGTATTAGCTTGCCTTGGTTGGGGTAGGAGTCAAAGTTTTCCTCCTCCTCCTGGTTGTAGCCTTCCTCCTCCGGGTATTCCTCGAGACTAGCATCTATATACGAATACAAGGTATAACGATCACTACACACAACTTAAGTGCTAAGCTAATCACACACCAAATTGCATACAAGTATAGGTTAACATCACACTTAATTAGGATGGTGATTTAATTCCTTGTTTTAAAGAAAACTAATTTCCTCTCATTATAATTATTTATTAAGATTTCTCTTAAATATTTTGGAGGAGATAATTCCTTCTCATTAAATTTTATTAAGATTTAATCTCTTCAAATAATAATAGGGTATGAGTATTGGTTGACCAAGTTCAACACTTCATATCTATTATTTGAGAGTGAAATTTAAAGGAGGTGCTACACTTTATGCATTTTAATATTAACATGCTCATAATTTAATATCTCTAACTAATCAAGTATGAGGTTTATTAGACCAAAGTCAGTACCTCTATTTGAAATACTTGAGATCACCATTTAAATGAGAGAATAGCTCTCATACTATTTAATAATTAATTTAAAGTAGTTTAAATGAACTAGAAATGGCTACATAGCCATTATTTAATTCTAGTCCATGATCATGCAAAACAACTACCCTATATTTTTGCATAAACAATTAAAGGGTATCAAATGTGATTTATGTGAGTTGGAATTAACTTAAAATCATTTATAGATAATTTTTAATATTTATTTGAAGTTGGAAAAGGCTCTCGCCTTGATATTTTTATCATTTAAATTCTACAAATAATTTGGAAGTGAGGCCGATGGCATTGTTTAGATAATTTCATGGCCTTTCTGAATATATAAAATTTACTAAATTTAGTTCAGTGGATTTTGTTGTATTTAAATTTGAAAAAGCATCTGCAAGCATATTCGAATTAAACAGAAAAATAGAATTTGAATGTTTGGGCTTGGCGGGAAGGCTAGATGGGCTACACGGTGAAAAAGAAGTGGGCCGGCCTAGCAGCGTGTCGCCCACGCGCGGGCCGCCTGACATGGTGGGCTCCACTAGTCAGTCTCTCTTTAAAACCCGAAACGGTATGGCAAACGTGGAGCGTCAGATCAGAACGCGATCGTGCGGTGCACGATCGTCGTCTTCTCCGGCGAGAGGCCGTGGTTCTGGCGGCGAGCCTAGGGGGTCGGAGGGCGTACCGGTGCTCCCGCGAGGTTCTGGAGGGTGCGAGGCGGTGTTGTCGACGGTGAGGAAGCTCCTGGTAGCAGTGGCGAGGCTCGGGGCGGCGTGAATCGACGACGGCGATCTGCGGGCTCCGGCGGCTTCAAGCTCCAAATTCCGGCGGCTCCGGCGACGATTGGGTGTATGGTTTGGTCGAGGAGAAGCAGTGAGGTGAGGCGGTCGTGGTGGTGTGAAGGAGAAGGCCACGGGAGGTCTCTATTTATAGAGGGGAGATGGTGCCGTGGGTGCTGCAAGGGTTCGTCGACGGCGTGGCTGCTCCGGCGCGCGAAAGGGCAAGGGAAGGACAGCACTCGATTGGCGACGGCATGGCGAGGCTCTGGGTGCAGCGGACGCGTCCAGGGGACGATGGGACGGCTCGGGCGCTTGATGATCACGCCACGGTACCCGCGGCATGGCTTCGACGGTGGCGACGGCGACAGGTCCTCCGGCGATGCTCGAGTGTGTCTAGCACGTAGGGGTACTGGTGGTGATGCTCGGTGCAGAGAATGGGCGGTAGGCGTGGGCGCGCGTGTTGGTACGGCGCCATGCTCTGGCGCGTCCAGTGCGCGCTCACCGCGTGCACTGGCATGCCGTGGCATGTCCTGGGCGCGCATGGGCACGCTTGGTGCGGCCAATGCCGTGCCTTGGCGACTTTGGGCCGTGCTGGGTGATGATCATCATGTACTGGGCTACCTCCTAGACATGGTGAGGGGGAAAGAATCGAGCCAGAGAGAGAGAGGGCATGGTGGCCGGCATGAGCTTGCCATTGGTGAGTTTTGGGCTTCTCCATGCCTCCACTTGCTTGAGCCAGTACTAAGAATGATGTAGGGGTACAAGAGAAGCAATGATCAACAATATTCACCAAGGGTTCAGTGGAAAATCTGTTGGACATTGCAATGTGTGCTCAATTCTATTTTGTGCCTGCCAAGTGTTCGACAGAATGGCCGCAAGAGAAAAATTTTTGAATTTTTGAAATATTTTTGGTGGAGCTCATTGATATAATAATTGTGATCTAATGATGGTGGTGGTGGCCATTTTAGTGATGGTTTGCAAGGTTTCCAAAAAGTGCTCATCTTCACTTTACTCTCATATTGCATTTTGTTTTATTTATTCAAGTCAAACTAAGCAGAGTCAACCTTGGTGGTCAACCACAAAGTTGCTCCTCTTGACATGCTCTTGGATGAGGTGGAAAGAATTAGAGTGGTTTAGTTTAAGAATTTTCCAAACCAGGGGTGTAAAGAGGGCAACATTTTATAATTGGCCAAATTGACCATTATCATATGTATGTACAATTTGAATTTTTCTTTGATTTGAATCTAGTTTCTTCTATGCATTTATGTTTGTTTTTGTTATATAAGTGTTTTACAAGTATTGAATCAAGCCTTGGTGGCCTTGGTTGAAGATTATAAATATTGGTCTAAGGTGTATGTGAGGGTTTTTGGTTATTTGGCATTTTCTTGAATTTCTCTCAACTTGAAATGAGATGATCATGGTTTAGGGTTTAAGTGCCTTTGATCCACACTAATACACTCATCATGGCAATTGCACACCACAAACACATAAAATGCATGAGACTAGATATAGCACTATATGAGTAAATAAAGTTTTTGTTTGTTGTCAAAATTGAGCATTTGAACATTCCTCTTTCTTTATTTATTGCTAAAAAACTTGAGGTGTTACAAACCCTTCCCCCTTACAAAAGATCTCGTCCCGAGATATCAAAGAAAACTAGGTACTAAAGAGATTGGGGTACTCAGTCTTCATGAAGTCTTCCCTCTCCCAGGTAGCTTCTTCTTCGGTGTGATTACTCCATTGGACTTTCAGAAATTTGATACTCCGGGTGCGAGTAGTTCGGAAGGCTTCCTCCAGGATGCGAATTGGTACTTCTCTGTATGTCAGATCTGAGTTGATGTCCACAGATCTGTGATCAATGTTCTTGAAGACCTCGGTCTTTTCTGGTACTTCCAAGCATTTGCGAAGCAGAGAGATGTGAAACACATTGTGTACCGCTGCCATTTCTTCCGGTAATTCCAGTTGGTAAGATACCTCTCCCCGGCAACTAAGAACTTTGAAGGGTCCAACATAGCGGGGTGCAAGCTTTCCTCTAAGCTGGAATCTCTGCATTCCTTTAAGAGGGGATACTTTGAGATACACAAAGTCTCCAATCTCGAAGGTCATTTCCCGGCGTCTTTTGTCGACGTAACTCTTCTGCTCGGACTGGCTGCCTTCGTGTACTCTCGGATCTTGTGTACCTTCTCTTCGGCTTCTCGAGAACGTCCGGTCCAAACACTTGGCTCTCTCCGACTTCCGACCAATTCGAGGGGTACGGCACTTTCTTCCGTACAATGCTTCAAAGGGGGCCATCCGCAAGCCGGCTCCGGTAGCCGTTGTTGTATGAAAACTCGCGTAAGGCGGACAATCTTCCCACTTGGATCCATACTCTAGTACACATGCTCTCAACATATCTTCAAGGATTTGGTTGACTCGTGCTCGGTCCGTCCATCCGTCCGTGGGTGGTATGTCATGTGCTAAAGTTCGAGCGGGTGCCTAGCCCTTCATGTACCTTCTCGCCGTAATCTCGAGGTGAATTGAGATCCTCTATCCGACACTATTGACTTCGGGTTCCGTGCGGTGGTGACTATTCGGGAGATGTACAATTCCGCCGGCCTTGGGTCCTTGGTAGGTGGTCTTGACAGGGATGAAATGGGCGACTTTGGTCAACTCCGTCGATCACTACCCGCATAGAATCATTTCCTTTGCTAGACTTGGGCAGATCCAAAGGATGAAGTCCATTCCTACCGAATCCCACTTCCATTCGGGAATCGCAGGGCTGTAGTAGTCCCGCGGGTCGTTGATGCTTGGCCTTGACTCTTTGCGTATGTCACACTTGGCGATGTAGCTCCCGATTTCTCGCTTCATTCCATGCCACCGTAATCGTTCCTTCAAGTCCTGGTACATCTTGGTACCACCGGGGTGAATGGAATAAAGGGTGTCATGGGCTTCCTTCAGAATGACTTGCTTTAGCTCGGAATTTGACGGCACGCACAAGCGTCCGTTGTACCAAAGTACTCCTTCTTCATCTACGGTGAATCCCGGTGCCTTTCCCGCAGCTATCTGGTTCTTGATTCCGTCGATGCTAGCATTCCCTTTCTTTGCTTCCTTGATTTGACTAACCAAGGTTGGTTGTAACTCTATGCTGGCGAGATAACCCTCGCTAACCAGCTCCAGTCTAAACTGTTCAAACTCTTGATACAGGCTAGGTTGCTCTTCCGCGATCATGGAGTTGAGCTGACATGGCTGTCGGCTCAAAGCATCGGCTACCACATTGGCCTTTCCAGGATGGTAATGAATCTCTAGGTCGTAATCCTTGATCAACTCGATCCATCTTCGTTGCCTCATGTTCAGTTCCTTCTGAGTGAAGATATACTTCAAACTCTTGTGATCCGAGTAAATCTCGCATCGATTACCCATGAGGTAATGACGCCAAACCTTCAAGGCTAACACAACCGCCGCGAGTTCTAAGTCGTGAGTTGGGTAATTCTCGCTCATGCCGCTTCAGCTTGCCTTGACAGATACGATATCACTTTCCCCCTTGCATCAACACACATCCAAGACCAATCTTGGAGGCGTCACAAGACACGTCAAAAGGCTTGGTGATGTCCGGCATGATTAGTATTGGGGCTGTCGTCAGTCTTGCCTTGAGCTTCTGGAAGCTCTCTTCACATTTGTCAGTCCAGTCAAACTTCTTGTCCTTCTTCAGCAGTTGGGTCATGGGTCTTGCTATGCTCGAGAAATCCTTCAACGAATCGGCGGTAATATCCCGCCAATCCAAGAAAAGCGCGGACTTTGGTCTGAGTGGTTGGGACTTTCCATTCTGCAACGGTCTTGATCTTTGCGGGGTCCACGGCAATTCCTCCTGCAGACAAGATGTGTCCCGAGAATCCGACTTCTTTCAACTGTAACTCGCACTTGCCGAACTTTGCGTACAACTTGTGTCTGTCTAAGGGTTTCTAGGATTATCTCCAGGTGTTGCTCATGTTCCTCTTCGGTCTTGGAGTAGATTAGGATGTCGTCGATGAAAACAACGACAAACTTGTCCAAAAAGTTCATGAAGATCTTGTTCATGAGATTCATGAAGTATGCCGGGGCATTGGTCAATCCAAATGACATGACATTGTATTCATACAATCCATATCTGGTGGTGAAAGCAGTTTTGGGGATGTCCGATGCACGGATCTTCAGCTGATGGTACCCTGTCCTAAGATCAATCTTAGAGAACACGGTGGCACCGGTCAACTGGTCAAACAGGTCTTCTATTTTGGGCAAGGGATACTTGTTCTTGATGGTGACATCATTGAGCTTGCGGTAATCCGTACATAAACGAATCGTACCATCCTTCTTGTCCACGAACAAGACTGGGGACCTCCAGGGTGATGCACTTGGTTTAATCAAACCTTTGGCTAACATATCATCCAAATCGCTTCTTCGGTCCCACTAACTCTCGCCGGGTTCATGCCGTAAGCTCTCCGGGCTATAGGTCCCGTTCCGGGGATTAACTCAATGATAAACTCGATATCCCGATCCGGGGGCATACCGGGTAAACCATCGTGAAACACATCAGTGGTATCTACGCACGACCCTAATCTGATCCAAGGTGGGTTGGGCTTGACTCTGGTTACAAGTGAAGTTTCTAGGTAGCCTTTCCGATATGTGCTCCACTAGTACTCCGGTGCTACTAGTCATGGTGATAGCCTTCTTGGCACAATCAATCAGTCCTTGATGCTTGGACATCCAATCCATACCCAGTAATACTTCCAAACCCTTTGTTCCCAGAACAATCAAATTTGCATAAAATTCTATTTCATGTATGATGATGGGCACATCTTTGCAAATTTTTCTAGCTTTGGTTGTGGATCCAGGTATTTGAACTATCATGACATGCTTCAAACTGATGGGTTGAATCTTACTAGTGCATGCAAAATCTTTGGTGACAAAAGAATGCGATGCTCCGAATCAAACAACACTCTTGCCGGTACGGAGTTAACAGAGAACATACCCATCACAACATCTGGCGCTTCCTGAGCTTCTTCCGCACTCATGTGAAAGAGGCGGCCGCCGCGGTTGTTGGGGTTGTTGGGGGTGAACTTTTTGCCGGTGGAGACGCGGCGTTGCTGCTGGGCAGGTGCAGCGGTGTTGGCGGCGATCTTGGCAAGTCTCTTGGGGCACTCATTGGAAAAGTGTCCCACTACACCACACTCGTAGCAGGTGATGGTGGACTTGTCCTTGGGGGTAACCGGAACAGCCGTTGCTCCCGGTCCTTGGTGCGGTGTTGGTGTTGTTGTTGTTGGCGGGGGCTCTCATCGGAGCGCGGTTGAAGTTGGTGTTGTGGTGGACGTAGTTCGTCGTTGCCGTGGTTGTTGTTGTGGTGGCCTCCTCGGCCTCGGAGTTTCCTCCGCTCCGGTGTTGAAAACCGGGGCGTGACATCGGGGTTGGTGGCTTGTTGCTTCGGGAGGGAATCCTCCGCTTGAGTTGGGGCGATACCTTGAGGTATTGCTGGGCCCACTCGTTGCATCATCCTCGCGCTTGTGGTTCTCGTTGGCCTGGTTCAGCTTGCCCTCCATCCGGATGGCGGAGTCGACAAGGGCTTCAAGGTCGGCGAATGGAATGTTGACCAGCACGGTCTCGCATCTCATCATGCAGTCCGTTCGAGGAACCTCTCCTTCCTCTTGTCGGTGGTGTCCGTCTCATCGTGTGCGTACCTTGACAAGGTGAGGAACTTGTCACGCGTACTCCACCACCTGTCATCCTCCCTCGCTTGAGTTCGCGGAACTCATCCCGCATCTTCTTGATCAGTGCCCCGAGGCACATGGTACTTGCTGAACTTGAGCTTGAAGTCAGCCCAAGTCATCATTTGCCCTGCGTTCAACGCGCGGGCATTCGTCCACCAGGCACGTGCAGGTCCCGCCAGATAGTGCGTGGCGAACAGAACCTTGTCGTTGGCCTCTACTCCGGCCACTTCCAGATTGTTCTCCATTGTCTGGAGCCAATCGTCTGCATCCAGGGGTTCCTCCATCTTGCTAAACACCGGTGGGTTGGTGTTCTGGAAGTTCTTCAACTTTGAGCCCGGTGCTCGTGGTTCCCGTGGCCCCGGTTGTTCCGCATAAGCCGTTGTAGCGCAGTGATGTTGGCTTGGCGTTCCGCACGTTCAGCCTCTCGGTCTTCCATCAAGATTTGCAGCATCTGCATCAATGCATCCTGATTGGCGTTTCGAGTGGGAGGGGCCATCTGAACAGAGAGATAGATCATGAGACGAGAGGGAAATCTCTATGGCTTATTTTGGCTTAATTTGAAAACTTGAGTTCTTAGATATATTGAAATTTAAACACACTTTTATTTTATTCATGATGCAAACATTACAAGCTTACACATAGGAGGGTTTGAAGAACCCTTTCAACAAACTACGATACGATGGGACCGATACAACTCACACCTACGCAAGGTGCACAAGTGAAACTAAGCTTCATCGACACGGATCGGGACGGTGTCATCCATCCCTGCTGTCGGTGCTCATGGCCATCCTCGTAAGGATAGTAGGCCAGGTCATCATCATCCTCTTCATAGTCGTTGTCGTTGCTCACATAGGAGTAGCCATCCCCTTGGATGTCTTCCCCTCTCCTTCGCTCTCGAGGGCCTTGAGCTGGTCCTCCCGAGTCTTGATGGTCTCCTTGAGGTTGGCGATCTCGGTCGCGGAGGCGGGAGATCTTGTAGTCCTTCTTCGCGTTCTCACGGCGAAGGGTCTTGCGCTCCGCGGCGATGATCTTGGTGATCTCGTCCTTCCGAGCCATCCGGTGGTAGGCGAAGTTGGCGAGGGCGCGAGCGTTGTCGAGCCGGGACGTAGGTCTCGCACAGCATGTAGTCGGTGTGGTCCACGTGGGACTTCAGCTCGGGGTGGGGCGAGAGGTCCATCGGTGCCCCCATGGAGTCATGCCTTGCCATGTGGAAGTAGCGGGTTCCCCGGATTCGGGGCAGCTCCAGTCCGCACAGACGGGCTAGTGCTTCCTTCATGGCCCGAGCAAGGCCGTCCATCCAGCTGTTCTCTAGGACGGAGAACTGGATCCTGCTGGTCGGGGGTGACTCGGGCGTCCCGCGGAGGTCAGCGCAGACGATCCACTGCATCTGTCCTCCAAGCTGGTTGGTGACCCGTCCCCCGAAAAACTCCGGGAAGGGGCGTCCGAGGAACAGGGAGAGCTCAGTCAGGTCCTCCTCGAAGATGAGGCCTCCTGCGTTGCCTAGGCGGTAAGACTCTGTCTGGGCGAAATGCTCCATCTGTAGAGACATGGATGAGTAAGTTAGAGAAGTGCAAGTGTTCAACTTTTAACTTCATTGTAAGAAGAAAACATGAACTTGTTATTTTGCAAAGGATCTCAAAGGTAAGAGTGTGAGTAGGTTTTCATAACTATTTCTTTCATTAGTTTTAAATCTATGTGTTTCAAACGTCCATTCTAAACTAGGGGCTTCTAAGGTCAAACAATGGCTCTGATACCAACTTGTCAACACCTGGATTTTTAAGTCCAGATGCCTATTATGTCATACATCGCAATCCCAGGAATAGTGTTGTTGCGAGACATAACAGTTGAATACCATAGAGTCATCATTTATTACAACACATAAAGTCTTACACCATATATTACATTATTCAATATTACACAAATAGTTGATCTAAACGATCAACGAACATAGATAACTAGCGGAAGCGTCGTAGTAGGTGGAACTATCTATCCACGAAGCCAACGCTTGACGTTAGAAGCATCCTAGTTCTGGTAGACGTCTTGTTGACCGTCATCCTTGTACTGTTGCTCCTCTTCAAAGTCTGGCATTGGAATAGCCAGGGACACATCCATGAGTACTTAAGTACTCGCAAACTAACACTAATGTAAGTAATTATCAATATTAATAGTTGCTAAGCTCTAGGTTTATTTGCATAAAGCCAAGTTTATTTTGTAAGTATTTAGTAAAGATGCTTGAATCTCTAGACTAACTCAAGGGGGAACATTAGTGTCATTCCCACCACCTCAGTGGTGTTTTCAACAATTCAAGTCACCGTTCAGATTCATCATTCCCTTTTTAAGACAAGTTCTGACAACGGAACAGTATGGCCTTTCCAATCGTCCGTAACCGTGGACACGGCTATTCGAATAGGTTTAACACTCTGCAGAGGTTGCACACTTGTGCCACAACATTTGATTACATCCGTCGGAGACAACTCGAATAATCGTAACTCGAGCACGCGGATCATCAACCCTAACCTTTCATTTACACCCCTAGTATAGGCACCTCTCCCCATGAGCTTGGCCTCCCGGTGAAAACCAACCGTTAACCCGGAACCGCACAGGGCTTGGGCCGGACAATTCACCTCATTCACGTCATTTCACATTTCTCGGAGGCAGCCTCAGGCATAACCCCTATGACGCTTGTTTAGAGGGAACCCATACTAAGACATATAAACTTCTAGTTAGACCCTACCCATAATCAGGTATTGTGGGGGTACTTGTGTATTGGAAAGGTATCGCATTCAACCGTCATCGACTTTCAATCAAAAATCACTATCTTCTCTTGGTCATTTTCACCTTCAATATTCCTTTCATAATTTCAACATCATCACCCAATGTTCCCATCTAGAGTAGTCAATTTTATTTATTTTGCAATAGCATCTAATCATGAGGGGGTTCTATCTAGCTTGATTTTCTTATGCTAACCTTGACACTCTTGTTCTATTCTAAACCAAGTGAATCATGAATCAAAAGTGCTTTGAAGTACAATACTTTAAAATAAAACAAAGTAAAAACATGGGATAGGATCCTTAAGCATAAAGTAATATGTAATGATGCCTTGCTCATGAAGAGCTTTGCATTAAGGTGGCTTGCAAGAGTATTAGCTTGCCTTGGTTGGGGTAGGAGTCAAAGTTTTCCTCCTCCTCCCTGGTTGTAGCCTTCCTCCTCCGGTATTCCTCGAGACTAGCGTCTATATACGAATACAAGGTATAACGATCACTACACACAACTTAAGTGCTAAGCTAATCACACACCAAATTGCATACAAGTATAGGTTAACATCACACTTAATTAGGATGGTGATTTAATTCCTTGTTTTAAAGAAAACTAATTTCCTCTCATTATAATTATTCATTAAGATTTCCCTTTAATGTCTTGGAGGAGATAATTCCCTCTCATGGAATTTTATTCAGATTTAATCTCTTCAAATAATAATAGGGTATGAGTATTGGTTGACCAGGGTCAACACTTCATATCTATTATTTGAGAGTGAAATTTAAATGAGGTGCTACACCTCATGCATTTTATTATTAGCATGCTCATAATTTAATACCTCTAAATAACCAAGTAGGAGGTTTATTAGACCAAAGTCAGTACCTCTATTTGGGTTACTTGAGATCACAATTTAAATGAGAGAATAGCCCTCATACTATTTAATAATTAATTTAAGTAGTTTAAATGAACTAGAATGGCTACATAGCCATTATTTAATTTTATTCCATGATCATGCAAAACAACTACCCTATATTTTTGCATAAACAATTAAAGGGTATCAAATGTGATTTATGTGAGTTGGAATTAACTTAAAATCATTTATAGATAATTTTTAATATTTATTTGAAGTTGGAAAAGGCTCTGCCTTGTTATTTTTATCATTTAAATTCTACAAATAATTTGGAAGTGAGGCCAGTGGCATTGTTTAGATAATTTCATGGCCTTTCTGAATATATAAAATTTACTAAATTTGGTTCAGTGGATTTTGTTGTATTTAAATTTGAAAAAGCATCTGCAAGCATATTCGAATTAAACAGAAAAATAGAATTTGAATGTTTGGGCTTGGCGGGAAGGCTAGATGGGCTACACGGTGAAAAAGAAGTGGGCCGGCCCAGCAGCGTGTCGCCCACGCGCGGGCCGCCTGACATGGTGGGCTCCACCAGTCAGTCCCTCATAAAACCCGAAACGGTATGGACCAAGGGGGTGCGTTGGATCAGAACGCGATCGTGCGGTGCACGATCGTCGTCTTCTCCGGCGAGAGGCCGTGGTTCTGGCGGCGAGCCTAGGGGGTCGGAGGGCGTACCGGTGCTCCCGCGAGGTTCTGGAGGGTGCGATGCGGTGTTGTCGACGGTGAGGAAGCTCCTAGTAGCAGTGGCGAGGCTCGGGGCGGCGTGAATCGACGACGGCGATCCGCGGGCTCCGGCGGCTTCAAGCTCCAAATTCCGGCGGCTCCGGCGATGATTGGGTGTATGGTTTGGTCGAGGAGAAGCAAGTGAGGTGAGGCGGTCGTGGTGGTGTGAAGGAGAAGGCCGCGGGAGGTCTCTATTTATAGAGGGGAGATGGTGCCGTGGGTGCTGCAAGGGTTCGTCGACGGCGTGGCTGCTCCGGCGCGCGAAAGGGCAAGGGAAGGACATCACTCGATTGGCGACGGCATGGCGAGGCTCTGGGTGCAGCGGACGCGTCCAGGGGACGATGGGACGGCTCGGGCGCTTGATGATCACGCCACGGTACCCGCGGCATGGCTTCGACGGTGGCGACGGCGACAGGTCCTCCGGCGATGCTCGAGTGTGTCTAGCACGTAGGGGTACTGGTGGTGATGCTCGGTGCAGAGAATGGGCGGTGGGCGTGGGCGCGCGCGTTGGTACGGCGCCATGCTCGGCGCGTCCGAAGTGCGCGCTCACCGCGTGCACCGGCATGCCGTGGCATGTCCTCGGGCGCGCATGGGCACGCTTGGTGCGGCCAATGCCGTGCCTTGGCGACTTTGGGCCGTGTTGGGTGATGATCATCATGTACCTGGGCTACCTCCTAGACATGGTGAGGGGGAAAGAATCGAGCCGAGAGAGAGAGGGCATGGTGGCCGGCATGAGCTTGCCATTGGTGAGTTTTGGGCTTCTCCATGCCTCCACTTGCTTGAGCCAAGTACTAGGAATGATGTAGGGGTACAAGAGAAGCAATGATCAACAATATTCACCAAGGGTTCACTGGAAAATCTGTTGGACAATTGCAATGTTTGCTCAATTCTGTTTTGTGCCTGCCAGGTGTTCGACAGAATGGCCGCAAGAGAAAAATATTTGAATTTTTGAAATATTTTTGGTGGAGCTCATTGATATAATAAATGTGATCTAATGATGGTGGTGGTGGTCATTTTAGTGATGATTTGCAAGGTTTCCAAAAAATGCTCATCTTCACTTTACTCTCATATTGCATTTTGTTTTAATTATTCAAGTCAAACTAAGCAGAGTCAACCTTGGTGGTCAACCACAAAGTTGCTCCTCTTGACATGCTCTTGGATGAGGTGGAAAGAATTAGAGTGGTTTAGTTTAAGAATTTTCCAAACCAGGGGTGTAAAGAGGGCAACATTTTATAATTGGCCAAATTGACCATTATCATATGTATGTACAATTTGAATTTTTCTTTGATTTGAATCTAGTTTCTTCTATGCATTTATGTTTGTTTTTGTTATATAAGTGTTTTACAAGTATTGAATCAAGCCTTGGTGGCCTTGGTTGAAGATTTGAAATATTGGTCTAAGGTGTATGTGAGGGTTTTTGGGTTATTTGGCATTTTCTTGAATTTCTCTCAACTTGAGATGAGATGATCATGGTTTAGGGTTTAAGTGCCATTGATCCACACTAATACACTCATCATGGCAATTGCACACCACAAACACATAAAATGCATGAGACTAGATATAGCACTATATGAGTAAATAAAGTTTTTGTTTGTTGTCAAAAATTGAGTATTTGAACATTCCTCTTTCTTTATTTATTGTTAAAAACTTGAGGTGTTA
>NC_061509.1:6986406-7072902 GCF_022539505.1 Lolium rigidum | reverse complement strand
ACTTCTTAACATATTAAGTATTAATAATCTTCCACTAGATATCTTCCTTAATGTATTCTTCTCTTTTGGACTACCATGTTGTATACCAACCGTATCTACTTATAATTATTTTAAGGTCTTAAAAGTAAACTTACATAATTTGAGATTAGTTAGCTAACATTATTTAGAGTTATGTAAAGAATTGTTACTCAGTGTGTCGCGATTGTTCTCAAGTGAATATCCATCCCGCAAGTTATCAAAGTATTTATTTATCTAGACATTCTCCTATAGACACTACCAGGGTCTCTTTCAAGGGTTTTAATCCTAGGGGTCAAGATTTGCTTCGATACGCACTCGGCAAGATATACCATCGTGATGTGTAGTATAAGTCTGATATAACACCAATGAAACATCAAGTTCCACCTAGTATTATATCTCCTCGTATGGTACAACAAACATATGCAAGTCCAAGGCATGTCTATAGAATTGAAATAGTAACAGTCACGAGTAAAACCGCAGAGAAACCGTAAGAACGACCAGAAGTCTAATCTTATCATTTTGACTTATAGAGTATTTAACTAATATAGAGGTTATGAATATTCTAGCTAGTAGAGCAAGTTTAGAAGCTTCAGTTCCTTTCTATTAGTAATCTTAAGTTCCTACTTGCTGTATTCGGCCTCTGAAGTAGTTGTTGTTTTTTCGGCAGTCGACCGTAGATCTCTCCTGTTCGCTCCATATTCTTAAGCAATGTGATTTAAGAGTGGGATGAGCAATGCAGCGCACTCAACAAGTTCATTATAGGAGCAGTGTTTAATGCATTGTGACTGCAGTCTACCACAATGTTTTCATAACTATTCTTTCAAAGGCCGTTTTTATTCAAAGAATTATGTCCGGCCGTTTCTTCAATCGCTTTACTCAGAACTCATGTATTTTTTCCGCTAGCCGGGTTGCAGCTCCAGAAGTCCGGGGCGACAGGCACGCGTTTGCTCGCTTTGGCGTGTTGCTTTGCCATAGATCTTGCCTGGTACAATCGCAGTTTTCCGCCCAATCATTTCCTCGCAATATTCGCATAATCTACTAATCAAGCAAATTCTTCATATTCAACAATATTAGAAGCGCCGACTTCAATCCACGCTTCATCCCATTATTCGCATTTCGTAGGACCTTCGACCATTTACAACATTGGTCGGTTTCCACATACATCCTATGCCGGTACGCAATCCCATTATAGATCAAGTATTATCAAGTAAAATTAGAATGGGATCTCATTTCTTCGGTGCTTGTTCCGGCGAAGACATATAACGCGGCAGTTAGCTGCTTTTATCATAGGAATTAGAATGGGATCACTGTCTTGCATTTCACAATCATATTTTTTGTGTTAGAGTCGATCCTGTCTTGAGGATGAATCCTTGAATTACTTCAGCACTGATCTTGTTAACATATATTATACATTAAAGAATACCGCTTATTATTTGTTGTTTATTCTAGATGGATATAAACCGCGTATTGAACCTCCAATTATATCAACACATTCCATGGTTCCATTGCCCACCACTCAAATACATTCATAGTTATGAGGGTTTTGATTTTTGTGCAATAGTGATAATCTCATAATATTTTGCAAGTAATTTGATAGAAATACTCAAATGACATGATACTTTTGATCGCAAGATTATGCGCATAGCGTTTTTCGATCGGTACGCATTGTCCTGTAGTGTCACATCATCGTCGTATGGACGCCTAAAGATTGGCAGGATACACGCATGTAGTGATATAATGTTTAGTTGGCTCTACCCTCGAGATTTGATTAGTGAGTGGTAATGACAGTTCTCCGGTGTGGTGCACTTCTAGAATGATTTATTAAATAAGGTTCTTATCGGCTCGTATTGTTTTAGAATAGCATGTGGTAAAATGAATAGTAACATAATATCAAGGAATAGAGGTAAACAAAATGTCACCTTAGTCCTATACAAGGGTGGATGACATTACTTATTTATATACTCAAAGAATAGCTTTATAACATGCCCTTAACAAAGAACAAGTATGATAATGCGGGCCTATGGATTATGGTCAGGCCAAGTAATAGATGGATCCCAACAAAGTTAATTCATCAATTTGTGGGCTTGTTAAGGTAGTCTAGTTCAAAGCAATTCATTATATCGTTGTTGTCATGTTGGTTTATTTCCACGATAGTCGGCTAGGTTTATAAACCTTATAAGCAGGTTGATGATGATTCTTTATTTCAAAGAATAACTTTTGAAGAACATTATTTTAATTAATAAGAAGTATATCAATTAGGTGAAGTGGTCTAGTTTCCATCGCTATTCACTATCGTGAGTAATTGGCTCCTCGAATAGATGGTTGATAAATATCCAATATCTGCATTTAGTGGAACATGGTTAGTAGCTCAAGCTAAATTCGAGGTTCATCACATTGGTGTGATGTTAAGTAGGAATGAACATGGATGATGGTAACAGGATCTAAATTTTACATTCTTTGGCTCATTCTACTTTGATTATCTATTTGATGAGATACCATTACGGGATAACCATATATTATGATAGTCTCTACATTTTATGTGGTTAAGACAGTATTTGCATTAGTTCTATGCTTCTTTGAAAGAATAACATGATCACATGCTTTAACCTAGGCTGCCAGAAGCAATTCTAGGTTCACATGTTAATGGAATCATAGGGCTCCTATTCAATTTAGGCTTTTAGAGTCACAGGGGTTGGTAATCAAATTTAGGCCTGTTATTAACTATTTAATTTATGATTAATAACTTCTCATTTTAAAGTTGAAGTTATTAGTAACTTGGAGATAAAAAAATAATATTAGAATTTATATTTTATTATTTTTAAACAATTAATTAAGGCAATTACAATAGGGGTTTAAATTTCCACTAATAAAGATTTAACAAAATAACACATAAAGAAAATACCCTAATGTTTTCTTTATTTTTCTTACTGGTTTTTATTTATTTTAGAGGTTTTCCATTTATTGAATTTTAATTCAATTTAGAAAAGGCTCATTTAATAAGTATTAAATAATTGAATTTTTATTAAAATAAAAATTTTATATTATATTTTTATTGGATATATTTTCATTCTAAGAATCTTGATATCTTCATTTGAAATTTTTTTCTGACTTAAATTGAATTTGCTGTTCATTTGAGTGCCGTGTTATGAATTTGAATTTTAAAATGTAAAATGACTAAAGTTACAGACGGCAGTTTACCCACACTACTGACGGGGTTACGCCCACGTCGCCGCCACAGAACCGGGTCAAAAATTGATGGCGGGGCAGCGTACGGTGGCCGGCCGCTGGGCATGGTCGCGTGATACAGCCTCACGGGTCATGTGCATGGGCGCGTTGAACGAGGACAACGAACCTAAGGCTAGTGGCGCCGCTTCCAGTCGGTCGCCGAGTTTGGCCGGCGGGCGGACGGAGCGGGGTAGAGCTCATTCGGGGTCTACGGCAGCAGTTACGAGATGGGTCGATCGAGCTATGTGCATGCCGCGCAGATTCGGGGCTCACACACGCTGCGAGGCGGATGGAGGCCGTGGTTCGGACGCACGGCGGCTGCCGGAATGATGGCACACCTAGTTCTGGCATTTAATTTGTGTGGGTCGATCTTAAATGGTGACGTGATGAGCCGTGGATTTGGTTTGGTTTCGTGGTAGCTCCATCGCTGGCGACGATGGTTGCATCGGCGGAGCCGGGCCTGCACCGGGAGCACTGAGACGTAGAGGGAAAATCCCCAGTCCTTCTAGGAGCTTTACACGGCCAGAGCGAGTCTTGTCACAGCGTGACCTAGAGGGATCGACGCCGCGCGAGGGGAAGACGAGCACGTCTCGGTACCGTCTCCAAAGACACGAAGAGGATGAGGATGACTCTCACCTCTGTTTTTTTAGGACCTTGGGGTATGGCGGGCTGGCAGCACAGAGGCCGTTGTTGGGCCGGGCAGGGCCGGGTCGCACAGAGGAACAGCCGGTCTGTGTGAGGTTTTTCCTCTCTCCTTTCTTTCTATTTCTTTTATTTTCCGTTTCAAATTTCACATTTAAATTATTATTTGAATTTCGCTATTTTTTGAGTAGTGTCTGGGCCATGTTTATTTAATGAAAATAAGGCAGCTGGATAATACACCACCCTCCCAATTGAGGAAATTATTTTATAGTTGATTAAATTTTGTAATTTATTTTCCAATATGCTAATTAAACATGAGTTTGCATTTCATTTTAATTTTTCTATATGAACTAATCTATTTGGAATTAATAAAGTTGATACCCAACTCAAAATATTTTAGAGTTAGTATTAGAGTTAATTTCTATTTAAGAAAGTTATGTTTCACATGTGATTCCTTATGTGAGCAATAATTTATTAGGTTTTATGATTTACAACAACCCTTTGTAAAGTTAACACCATTACTTTGTAGGTACCTAAGGTATTGTCTCAAGGTTGATCTTTGGTTACAAAATAAGGGTTGATAACCAATAGATTATTATGGGGACTTAAATTATTAGGTGGCTCTTTTTAATTTTATAATAATTACATAGCCTAATCATTAGAAGTCCAAATGCTAATTACCTAATGACACAGCTGAATCCACTATGGCCTGGTTTTATATTATAGTTACCATATGAGGAGCAATTAAGGTTGAGATATAATTCTAGATTATAGAGATGGGATGACACTCATATGCATAAAAAAGAAGGTTTAATATCCTAACCCTAGATGATAAAGGTGGTTACTTAAGTATCATTGCATGCTTCCCTAATTAATAAGGTTTTGAGACTAGGTTTTATCTCTCCTATTAACTTCTATTAGTACCCCCAACTTATCATTGCTTTTAGCTACTGTAGTTTTTTTATAGTTAACTTTTGTCATATGAATAGATACTTCTCCATATTAAGTATGGAGCTTTATTTCCTAAGGTTTTCTTATGCTTTTAGGTGAAAGTGCAGTCGTAGATGGGTAGAATTCTACTTGTGATCACCAAGGATTCACAAGTGCAGGTTGGGCTGAAGTCTAGGCTTGCCATTTTCCCATGGTTTTATGTGGTGAATGATATCTACTTATTCTATTAGGGTTTATCTTTTCTCATATATTCAAAGAACAGCGATCATGGCCAGACATGATCAACTTGTTCTGATATTAATTCCTCAAGTTCTTAGATTTTATGATCATCAATTGGCCCTATAATGATCACTAAGCCTAATTCTAGAAGTTAGTTTCTCACTTCTAAGGTCAAGTATTGTTCGATCAACTAAACATAATATCTCTCTTATACTTAGATGGTCATGGCTAAGGTTAAATTTAGATTATATCCCAGAATGCCTGAGATATTACTTAAAGTTTTCAAGAAATGTTGGTTTCCAACATTTGATTGAACCGAATGTCTCTCATTTGAGAATGTCCAGAGTTATTTTTCTTAAGATGATGATTTGAATATTGATGCATATCCAAGGTTTGCCTTTAGGTTTGTCATTACCCCATAGACTCACCTCTAGGTTTGATGTATATCAACATGGAATAGTATTAGTATTTAGAGTTGATCCCTTGTTATGTTTCCAAGAATAGCAGAATGAATACTCATGAGGTTCATGGTGGTGATCAAGGATTAGTTTAGACATGGAAAAGTCAAGAATGTTTTCCATTTGTTGTTATCATCTGGATGTTCATGGTTATGACAAGGATTGCCATATTCTAATCTTATAAGATCAAGAAATTGATCATTATAAGTGTTGTTGTGTTGATTTACCTATTTGATCTACCAGAATTTGCCCAAAACAATGCCTTAACAGTCACACAGTTTATACGCTGACTCCTTGATGAGCTACTTCAATTCACTGCTGTCATGAAACTTCAAGCCATCGCGAGAAGCCGGAAAATTTCCCCGCATTTTCATGGTTTAGCATGCACACATCCCGTTTCCTCTATTTTTGTAAATCAATACCCCATATTACACGCCCCGCCGCCCGCGCTTCCGGAAAGGCCACGCTGCAGCCTGACGCAGCGCGCTGTTCGAAGGTGAAGTTGCCAGCTTCGGCGTTTCTCCTCGTTCTTTCCTGTCGCTTCGCGAGGTGCGCGAATGCCCGGCGAGAGCGCCATTTGCCAGCTCGCCGGTAACCGCCGGACGCGCCGCCGAGCCGGAACGCTTCTTCCCACCAAAGAGTGGCTGGCGCGAGGCCGTTTTTGCCTGCCGGCGTGCGGGCCGCCGGGCGGCGCCGCTTCGCTTTAGCAAACTGCAGCCTGGCTGCCATGAACCGCCGTCGGGCGCTGGGATGTGAGCACGGCCGGCCACAAGACGGCGCCCACCTCGGAACCACAAAACCTAAAAATTGGGACACTAGTGCCGCCAGCCCGCCGCCGGGCCCCGCTGAGGCCGCCGGCAGCCGACGGCTGCCTCCGGGATCTGGCGGAGCGCCGCTCGACGAGCCGATGGGCGGCACCGAAACCGATCTTGGCTCAGGAGGCACGCCCCCCACGCAAGATAGACGCCGGGCGTCCTAGGACGTGTTATCAGCACCCCGACGGATCGAGACCCGCCGCTGCCGGAGGCGCTGGCGCCGATTGCGGAACGCCGGGCGGCGCTATTTGTTACGTTGCCGCCCCGCGGGGGTCGCTATTTTATTACCCGGGGGGGCGGCCCGGCCCGCCGGAAAGCCGGGGTCACGGGCGCGGGCCGCGCGGGAGATCGATAGGGTCCCTCCCCCGTTTCACGTTCACCGGGATTCGGGCAACCGGACAGGGCCGCCGACAGGACGGGACACGCGGGCGGGTCGCCACCGCGCCACGCGGGGCCCCGGCCCGTGATTCGGGTCGCGCCCGACGCCAAGGCCGCTAAGTTTTTAGCAGATTTTTGTCCCTCCGGATACCGCGGATGGGGGACCTCTCCGGCTTTTAGAGGCGCATTTATTCGCCCAGATTGATGGCACGACCGGTCCGCTTCACCCCGTTGTAACCAGAATAAATAGAAGAAAAATAAGTAATACTTTACACCGCACCGGGTCTTGGGTCCCGTCCCGTCTCGTTCTCCTCAAGACCACCAAACCCGGGGGGGGGCCATTTGGAAAAAAAGAATTTCGGGACAGGCCAATCACCGAGTAATAATACATAATAAAAATGGTTTATCAGGGGGAACTCAACCCATTTATCAGGCCGCATACGCACGGAATTAACCTCCCGGGTCCCACGGGCACTCCGGGGACGCCCCATTTCCTGCCAAATCAAAGAGATCAAGCTAGAATAGTGTGACTTGAAGCAAACGAACCATATTTTGCGAAACTGAAGGTATGGCTTCCCAACTCTAGTTGGGATCTCGCCTTCGACAATCTAGTTGCGCACCGCTACTGATCCTGTTATCCAATAGAGTGGTCTTTGAAGGCCTGGCACTTTAAGATTCGAGAATTTCTGGACAAATTCCAGGGTTTATGGATAGCACGGTCATTTGGCCGGAGCCTCACGACCGAATACTACGGTGGTCCGTCTCGACAGCACTGTGAGTTCAAACCTGATTTACTGCTCAATATATTCTTCTCTTTTGGTTCTGCCAGTGTTTGGTCGAGACCATTACACAAGGCACGCAGACCATTGCAAGACAAATAGATCGCGACAAGACGCAGTCTACTGATTATTCTCTACAGAAACTTCATCATATTTACGTTAGTTCTTCTCACTTGATGTGGGCACAAACAGACAATTTGCTCGTTCGATCTAAAGAATATCTCGCCGCAGTCATTGCTGGTATCGAACGCTCGCTAAACGCTTTCTCGCTTCACGATCAACTATCTTCATGAGGGAGACGCTGAACACAAATTGGTCTACCTATGCAAACTCTGCTGTCGCTGAGAATCTTTATACGTATTAAAGCTGAATAGCTTCACAGAAGGAGCACCAATCTACCATTTTCCGCCGTCATTAGTTACCATACCGCTTCTCTCTCTTCTCGACTTTACTTGGAGGTCATTGATCTAAATTATTGAATATCTTCGACAATCATCGTTCTCTCTTCTCCCAAGATGAGATTCACATGACAATTTTTATTGCTCGACAGCGGTATCCGGCTAGATAATTCACCATTAATCTTCTTCGCAAGCTTGTCACACAAAGCTCGATTTTATGAACACGTTCTTCCAAGTTTTCTATCATTGGTTCGCGACGTCATCAACAAATCCAATATTACTTCTTCTTCGATGGAATGATTCATTTACGACTTCATGTTGATAGTCCATTAAACTCAAGATCATGGCAAAGGCTATGGGAAAGTTTGCCCATCCAAAGATGACCGACAACATTTGCCCTGCGCTTCATTAGAACTGAGCATCCACTTTCATGTATGTCGCGAACGCAGCTGCCGCTCTCCATAAAATGCTCACCGACCTTGATCATCAAGCCGACATTACCAAGGTGTTTTTCGACTCGTTCATTTGGACTTAATGAAGAAGATGAAGCGCATGGGTTGCACTTCTTTTCTTCATCTACATTTCCGAAATTCCCGGGTTGGCGAGATTCAAATTTTTCATGTCGTATCTGCAAAGAAGATTTACTCCTCTATCTTCCCATACTTTTAGATCTCAAGAGATATGCCCATCATTAAGATTCTGTGTGTTGGCTGCTCAAGCCGTCTACTATCGATATGCGTATTTTACATCATCAATATTGTTGCATATATGTTTATTTTGTATTGATATTTGTCATACATCATATTTTTTATGCATTTTCTTAGATTTTCTGTGACTCTCTTACAAAGTCTCTTTCATTATTTTTAATCTGGAGTGCATAAAACTATTTTTGGTATTTTATTATTTTAGGATCTTGGACATCTAAAACAACAAAAAAATACTTGATCAGTTTTTCACTGAAGAGCATCGTGCTGTGGCGTGGGGGCACGACATCCCGCTAGGCGCTACACATGGCTCGCTTTGGCCTCGCACCGTCTTGGGCCCCATTCCACACCCTCGTTTCCAAATACCTGGGCCAGGCATTTGTCCCAAGATTTACTGAGGCTGCGGCGGAGGTGAGTCTTCCTTCTCTAACTGAGGCAAGAGGCAGATCCGCCCGCGACTGTCTAAGGGTGAGGGAAATGACATCACCACCACTCTCCTGATCTTTTAGGGGAGGCATCTTCATCAACATCTCCGTCATCACACATCACCACATCACCATCCACGCAGACGACTATCTCCTCATGTTGTGTTTGATTAATCGATATTTGTTTTAGCGAGCAGCCAGAGCGTTTGTGATTACGTTTGTTATTGTTTGATGGAGATATTATATATTTAGATTATATGTTGACATATACCTTTCGTCCATCATGTTTGACATTTGTGAGTAGTTCCCATGTTTGTGAGGGTATATGATGATTTGTCTTATGATTCTATATGATATAATGAGTATTTGGTATATCTTTTTTTTTTTACGATTTTTATGCTTATTGTTGATCGATATTACTCAATCTATTACTCATAGGGAGAATGTGGCCGAATGAAAAAGGCTTAATGACTTAAATCAGTTTTCAATATTTGATTGTAATAGAGAAGTCGGACTAATAATCTTATTGCTATGGTGGGATTTTTTATATTTCGCACATGAAAAATCCATATAAGGGGTGCATTTGCTCATATCTATGGCTGCAAAGCCTAATTTAGTTCCACTATTTAATATGTTGTGTAGAATCCTAATGCTAGTAAATTATGCCAATTCTTCGAACATCTATTCATATGTTAACACACATGTTAGCTGTCCTTGCTACATGTAGATTGCTTTTTATTCTTCCATCTAAACATTTAAATATTGTTATTTACTGTGGTGACTTAGCTTTTATTGCAAACTATACACTCAAAACACCAAAAACTACGCATTATTATTAGCGTTTGCTTTGTCGCCTGTTGCGGTTCGTTTTATTGAAAAGTACTACTTGGGAGCCATCAACTACAATCTAAACTTTATACTCTACCGTGTCATGCATGTCCCACGATGATGCGCATGTATTTTCTTACCAAAGGCCGGGAGATGTTGTTAACCGGGGTGTCGCACCCTCAAAATTCCTCGGAGGTCATGGACTGACGACAATGGGCAAAGCTGTTTCCCAGCCGCGACGAAGCCGGCCTGCAAATCGAATGGTATTACCGCCATGTCATTCCATTTACCAGTATGACATTACGTTTACTGCAGTCATAGGACTACGTGCAGCATAGACAAAGTCGCATCATGCCAATTTGGAGTTGCTCCTTATATCAAGTAGTGTGATGTGCCGCCGTGTTCGCTTGACTACCCATCTTCCAGCATCCGTGGGATTACAATATCTTTGACAATGAGAGGTATGCTTCTTTGGGCTTCTGTAGCACTGCTAGCTGATGAAAATGAAATTTGATGGACTAACTGTCGACCAAAGAACCTTGGTGGTTTAGATATCTTGGGACTGATTTGCACCGCGGTTGGTTCTTCGAATGTGGCTCGGTGGCCTTGAAACTCCAAATGATGAGCGCTCCTTATCCAATTCTAAATTAATGTCAAGATCTTCCAATCCAATAAGCCAACAAAATTGAGTAACCCAAAAGAAAGAAAACATGTGTTAAGATGCTTAGTGTGGGTCGGCAAATGGACTGCACACATTTCCATCAAATTTACATGTATGGAAAGACATGTCCTGCCGTCATCGTCTAGGTTTTTAGGACATTGTCCTTCTCCTAGAATCGACAGTTACCCGACTCGCTTGGAATCGCCTATGCATCCATTTCATGGGACAATCCCTGAACAATCGCTGGGAAGGCATGTGCCTCTTTTTGCTCGCTAAGTTTGCCGTCTAAAGCACCTGTATCTTGCAATGGATGCCCTCATCAATCTAGCCCACTCGCAGTCGCCGCACGCAGTCGCAAGACACATGCCCTTTTTGAGTGTGCATACTCTGCCCAGGTTGCCGCCCGCCATCTAGATCATCGCTATTATTATTTGTGCGATCGTCGAAACCGCATTTCAAGATCGGGCATGCCATTTAGGTCGCCACCTGCTCCTCGAGGGCATGAAACGCTTGTCACCCGAGCAACATGGGAGTTGTGGCAGATAAATGTCGTAGGCCCAACAACAAGGCTCCATGTTCCATGCCTATGGCCGCCGATAAGGCCGCCTTCTTCTCACAAAGCAGTGGAACAGCCACAGGTCGCGCCGCTCCTACTCGGGCGCTTTCATGAGTTTATCATGGTTCTCTTCAGATTCCGCGCAGCTCGCGTAGTGTCGGCGCAGCCGCCTAGCCACATGTGGCATGCCGGGCCGGAGTCTCGGCTAGGGCCGCCATGTCCAATGGTTCTGTTGAGCCATCAGCGGACATGGGCTGGGGCTACAGCCTAAGGGGAATATCGACGCGAGGTGGAGAGATTGGGTATGGAGCCGTCATCGAGGAGCTCGCTTGTCAGCCAACCTGAAGTGGGGGGGGGGAGCAGGCAGGAGATCGCGAGAGAGAGAGTAGCCAGACTCAGCCCAGAATGACGACCCATCCACAACTCCTGACTGGGTTGGTGGTGGGTCCTACAACACTTGGTTCACGTGAAGAAACACAAAACAAGCACGGCATGAATCTTATCACAAGAAAACTGAGACCTGCAACTATAGATACAAAAATAAGATTGTTAGATAACTAAAATAAATTAAATGAGTGAACGGAAAGAATATGTAACTATTTTAATTTCCCACACAAAAAGGAGAGTCAAAATTCCATCGGTATTGTGCCGGGGTCATCATCTACAAGAACCGAGAGGGTGTGAACATTATCCAAAAATTCTATGTGGAGCTGCAACTTTATATAGGTAGTATTAGAAGGTTAATATTTTAGTATAAAGTATTAATGCACATTTTATGATCTCTCTTTGAGTGTTTTTTTGAGTGATCTCGCAGTTGAAGCCTAAAATGTGACGTTTTGAATGTGTCTTTTGAGCCAGGCATAGGTGGAGCTCCCTTTGGGATAGTGCATGGCAGTTTTCTTACCTGATTTTTTGCATAAAATCATATTATATTATGCATCTATAGATAGTGCTGTCCGCTCGGAAGAATGAGAGTGGGCAATTGGGTCGGGCCGATTCATCGAACCGTAATATCCCAAAGTTTAGAGGCTACAAAATGAGAGAACACCTAAGTTTGCATCGCATTCACTAGAGAAAACTCAAAGGAATTTTCGCTTTCAAATAAACTTGTCAATAATAACTATTTTGACTTACCGAATTCGGTGAATATCAGTTGCCGCTATAAACTTCCAAGCAGGGATCTTTGCTAAAACGCTGTTTTGGGTAGAGATGATTTGATCTATGGACTATATCAAATCGGGTTAGCTTACTATCACAAATTTGCCGAAATAAATACCATCCTATAAAGGATCATAACATGATATTCTCTGTAAACAACACACTTCTTTAAGAATCAAACATCCCAAAGTTAGCAACTACTTTGTGTGTAATTTAATTCAATTCTAAACTTATTACCAAATAAGTTAACCACGTAGCCTAAAGTGCATAAAGCCACATATTTCTCTATTTAAATCATAACTTATTAAATATATGGAAGGAATATCATAAAATTAAATCCGCTTACATTATAAATTATAGTTCAAATCACGGAATAAAAAACTAACTATGAGTATTTGAAACTCATATCAAACACTAACTATCTGTAATTGAGGAATAATCTTTCAACTTTGACCTTTTGACAATATTATATAATATAAACCCAATCAAAATTAATCCACACAATAAAACCATCCACAAGATATTTAGTAAAAAATGCCACTTGCCTATCCAAAGATAAATCATATGAGAGGATAATGATCATGCCACATAGGGATGAAATATCTACATATTTATTTGCATCCTCGGTCATGCTTAAAGAATTGTTATGTGGATGAGGGCATGACAATTAAGCACCTTACTCATCAAACCAAACAAGAGTCACCCACCTATGTGTCATGATCATATTTTGCCCAAGTCTATAAAGGAAATAATAATTATTTGATCATCTTGTAGCATGATACAAGTAAACACATAGAGTTACTCCACCTATAAAATATGATACTAGAGCTTGCCCAAGTTGAGTATCGATGATCGAGAGCATATTCAATTCTCCATTTCTCGTGGTCTATTTGGAATTTGATTTTCTGACGACGCCGACGGCGCGATACGGCACCACCTATCGGGGCCACCCGTGATGACCATCGCATGGTGGGGAGCCACAAGCCTTCGACATAACACAAGTGAAACACTGCTCCATTCTCCTCATATCTTCGTATGGTACAATAAATATATAGTCTAAGGTATGTCTATAGAGCACATGAATCGCTTACATAAGACCAACACAGCCCCATGTAAAGGGAGGTAAAACTTCAAATAAGCCCAGAACGACTCTCAGATCTTATTGCTAACTCAAAGTTTAAGAAGCTATTATTAAGTTATAGAAAACTAACTATTTCTTAGTGCTATGATTAGGAAAGGTTCCCTTCTATTACTAATCTAAGTTCTACCTAGTCGATGAAGAGTTGATCTATTAATTTCTTTGATTGGGATTCTTCATCTTGTTGCTTGACTCCATTTGGGTCTCAGTTCCACGGCAGTTTCTCTTGAGCCTTGATCTATTAGCTGGGTCTGGGGTCTGCAGAGGCACGCGTACTCGCAAGCTCATATTAGGAGTCAGGTGTATCATGCACCTTCAGCTACAAATTATAGGCCGTCATAGGCCAATGCAAGTTTTTTCCGTTTATTTTATTATGAAAACTACGCCCGCCAAGCTCACAGTTGACTGTAACTTCATTACCAAGGCCGCAGTTTTCTTTCTGAAAGGACAAATACAATTCAAGATCCTCTGTAGTGCGCTACTTTTCCATAAGCACATCTATCCTGACAATCCGAGATGTTACCGCCCACACTGGGCCAGCATCCAGTTGCAAACTCAGCTCCTTTTGTCTCCGGTTCTGCTACCTCAGCATTTCTCCTATAATGCGTTTTTATTTTCACGGCAAATTCGATAACTATCATAGACGCAGAGTTAACATTCAATGGATGGGAGAGCCTTAATGCTATCCCAAATCTATGTCGCTGCTCCATCACTGGGCAGTTTGAGCCAGTTACATGCAGTAAGGGAAAAGATACGCCTGACTCCCTTCCCTGCAGTTGCTATAGATCTTATGGTCAACGCCCGATATGTACTTTACGCTAGATCACTAGATAAGATTGGTACTTAAGTCCTAGATGAGTAAGTGCCCATGCAATCGGAACCTCCAACTTCATATCAACACTATACCATGGTTCCATTGCCCACCACATAAAGTCAGCATTCATAATTGTAAAATAATACTTTGCTTTTTAATGCAAGAGTGATAAGTATAGTACTTTGCATATAGTTTGATACAAATAATCAAATGACATGAGCAAGCGAGCAGAATCCTGCCTTTCTTGACCGTAAGCAAGATCATGTGCAAAGGCTTCGATAGCGCGTGAGAAAGTCCAAGTGCACGAAATACCATCATCGTCCGTTAAGGACAATGCTTAAAGAATCGGCAATAATGCTATACTGCATAGTATGAGAGGCAACGTCTCCGCCACGTAACCTAACTCCCGAGCGATTTAAAGATTGACGTAGTTGTAAAGATTTTCTTTAGGGTTGGTTGCACTTTTAGAATGGTTCTCAAACAAGCGTTCTTATTAGGGGTTTGGCTCTATTAGCATCATAACCAACCGGGAGCATAAGACATCATAACAATCATACACATAAAGAATAACGGTGGAACGATAGGTGAGCAAGTCAATTGTCAATTTTAAGTTCTATAGAACATGGTTGATGATTACTTATACTTTACTTCAAAAGAATAACTTTTGAAGAACAAAGTTAAGTAACAACGAACTATTATAAATAGAAGCTATGGCTTCGTAGGTCCACTATTGATGCAGTCATTAGGACTAGTTGATCTTAAGCAAAATGGGTCTACTAAGTAACAAGTAAGGGTAGATTTATAACTACGGGCCTTCTCCTAGACATTATATCAAAGGATGGTTCATGGTAATGCTACGGAAAAGTTAGGCGAACTATATACTTCCTATTAGGTATTACTAAGGAATCACTAACGGTTTCTAAGCTCGTGGTTTATTACTTTCTTAATTAGGGTTTAGTTGAATAGGAGCATTGTAATAAGTGCATCACCACAAGATTGGGCATTAGGGTTCATCACGCATGGTTCTACTAGGGTTTGATGGTTGAGGTTGATCCTAATGGTATGGTATATAGGGGCTAATGGTGCTAACATGTGGTAATAGTTAGGGTTTATACCTAACATATATATAATCGTGAATAAAGACACACCATGTGACTTGGTTTTATGCTAGTGGATCATTAGCATGCATAGTTTATTAGGTTCTAACTAGGGTTTTAGAGTTGTTTTTAAGGTGGAATGATCATTATGAAATAGATCACGCTGTCTCCTAAATTGGAAACTAAATTCTAAATTGCGTACAACTCCTAAAATGATGATTGGCAATATAGGTGTGGTAACTAATATTTTTGAAGTCTAATAATAATGGTTTGCATTTATTAATTTTCACAAGACTAATAATTAAGGTAACTCCTAATTAGGTTTAATTAAAATTAGGTTTAACAATTGTTATTAGGTTTGTGCAGCTTAACTTGTTGACTTAAGATGTTTAAGTAAATAATTGTTAGCTACTAAAATAATATTAGCTTTTTATTTTTCTGAGTTATTACTATTTAAAGAAAAATAGAAAATATAATTTGCAATTTAGGTCGAATTAATAATTAATAATTAGTTAATAAATATGGTAAATGCAATTAATCTTTAACATTTTATTTCTAATTATCAATAGTTAAAATTTAATTTTGGAACTTAAATATTTATTAGTTTCCACTCGAGATTTTAAACAATTAGAAAAGACATAATCCACAAAGATTAAAATAAGTGAATTTTTACTTTGACACACATTTTTGTTTTATATTTTATTTGAATAGAGTTTATTTTTTGTGAGCATTTTGATATTACTTATATTTTTCTGAGCCAAAACAATTCTACATGATTTTACAAAGTTTCGTATATTTGACGTTTTGTATTCGCCTAAATACAACGCATCGAGCCCATTACTAAGTCTGTTCAGCTTCTACGCCGTGTGCCACATCAAAATGCTTGACCGCGATGCGCGTAATCACCGTTGTGGAACCAGCAGAGGTGTGAGGCATGTACTCTCAAACCAGCAATGCATCAATAGTAGAGAGACGCTGGAAGATAGGGCGCGTATGGAGTGCGGCGGGCATCACTCAGAGATCACCCAACGTAGAATCCCGCGACAACACACCAAAGTATGCTTTGCTCCCACCTAAAAATGTTGGCGCATCGGAGATTGTCGCTTGTCGCAACAAAGCGGCCAATCGACGTGGAAGATTGTTCTGCGAGAAAATAGTAAAACAAGTAATGCAAGTTAGATTTGTATTTCGCGATTAAAGAGGATCGGGTCCACTAGGAAGTATGTTCTCCCATAAAGAGATCTAAAGATGCCAAAACGGTCAAATTATAGCCGCAATTGACAAATAGAGAGAGGGCATAACAGTAATATACATAAATATGATAGTACGTTGAGATTTAATTGTTTATTACGACAAGTATATAGAGTCGCTTTCATCCAATCGTGATATATGTCTAAAGTCTACTGTTATCGTTTCCTCTAAAGCATTGCGCAAATACAATTCGCATTAGTGGTGCAATGTAATCAACTAGCATCCTCTATAATGTTTTATCTCTAGTGGCAATGTATTGACAACACAAATTTTAGGTTTCTCGCTTCTTCCTGTAATGCAGTATGAACCCACTATCGAAGCATAAATACTTCTCTTGAGTTAGTTAGTATCGCTACTTTATCAATGAGAGTATGCATCGACATAAACAACATATAGGTAATAACTTGATAATTCAATATAACATGGTATTTCTAAATATCGGATCTCGACAAACACAATGATCTTGATAAATTACAAGATCCAACAATGAAGCACAATGAGGAGCATACAACTACACGCTATGGACCCATATCCGCGGGTGAATCCACTCATCACTTCCTGAATTCATGGCGAGCTCCTCCGAGAGTCTCTTTCACTCGCAGATAGGTGCCGACGGAGAGATCTCCGTAGATCCTCGGATTGGCGGCGACGGCCGCCTTTCGTCAAGTTTTGTTTTTTTCAGATCGCATCTTTTTTCGGGAGATTTGTTTCAGCGACGCGGCGGGGGCCGGCGCGGCCGGCCGCGCCACCCTGGCGGCGGCCTTCGCGGCCCCACTCGATTTCCGAAAGCTTCTGCAAAAACAGAATCTGACGTCCAATCGAGAATATCGTTGCTGATTTCGAAACCAAAAAACAGCAGAAAATCAAGTATCCGGTTTTTCGGCATCTTGTTCCAATAAACTGCACGAATATGACATAAAGTGCGCATAAAACATGTAGGTATCATCAATAGGCATATGGAACATAAGAAATTCATCGATACGTCGGAGACGTATCAGCATCCCCAAGCTTAGTTCTCTGCTCTGTCCCGAGCAGGTAAAACGATAACAAAGATAATTTCTGAAGTGACATGCCATCATAATCTTTGATCATACTCATTTGTAAACATATGTAATGAATGCAGCGATCAAAACAATGGTAATGACATGATAAACAGTGAATCATATATAAAGACTTTCATGAATAGTACTTCAAGACAAGCATCAATAAGTCTTGCATAAGAGTTAACTCATAAAGCAATAAATCAAAGTAAAGGTATTGAAGCAACACAAAGGAAGATTAGTTTCAGCGGTTGCTTCAACTTGTAACATGTATATTCATGGATAATTGTCAACATAGAGCAATATAACAAGTGCAATATGCAAGTATGTAGGAATCAATGCACAGTTCACACAAGTGTTTGCTTCTGAGGCGGAGAGAGATAGGTGAACTGACTCAACATGCAAAGTAAAAGAATGGTCCTTCAGAAGAGAAAGCATCGATTGCTATATTTGTGCTAGAGCTTTTATTTTGAAAAACATGAAACAATTTTGTCAACGGTAGTACATATGAGCATATGAGAATTGGCGAATCTTACAAGCTGCAAGTCTCATGCATAGCATACTAATTAGTGCTCCGCACCTGTCCTACTTCAGCTTGGATCTACCGGATCTTTGCAATACGCACATTTTAACCAAGCGGCTGGTCGGGGGCACTTCTCCATCGGCCGCATTTCTCGCTTTTGATTAGCCCTCAACTTGTGACATCCATACCGGGACAACATGAGACAACAGATAACGGACTCCTCTTTAACGCATAAGCATGAGGCAACAAATTACTAGTTTCATATGAGATCGAGGATATGTGTCCAAAACTGAAACTTCCACCATGGATCATGGCTTTAGTTAGCGGCTCCAATCGCTTCTTCTCTACCAATATGGTATGCTCCAACCATAAACGTGGTAGATCTCTTGCTTCAGACAAGACGGATACAACTCACATGACATCTAACAGAATACGGCGTCCCTTGGCATGTATTATCGCACAACAAGCAACTTACAAGTGCATATACACAATTAGTTTTATTATGAATATTTTTATCTTAAAAGTTGTAGCACTCAAGACAAAAATATTTTAGCAGGTATGGTGGACAGACAAATGGGTATGCGGTTGGACCAAGTATTTTGGGATGCACAGGTTTGGGCTAGCAGAAACAACCACAAAAGACATATGGCAAACAATATAAGACTTCCACACCGTCTTCTCTGCTGTTCAAAATCAATATTAGATGTCATCTGACTCTAGAGAAACCAAATATGTAGCCAAGTTCTGCAGTCTTTCATTAATGGGTGCAAAGTATATGATGCAAGACTTAAACATGAGATTGCCAAGCACAAATTATCCAAGACAATTATCAGAATTACTACATGTAGTATTTTCCAATCTCCAACCATATAACAATTCTAACGAAGAAGAAACTCCGCCATGAATACTATGAGTAGAGCCTATGATTCTGCCTGACTCGCTATGTTACAGCGGAGCGCGCTTCTCTCCCAACAAAGTGAATGCTAGTGATCCATTTTATTCAAACAAAACAAAAACAAAAACAAACCGACTGTCTACAAAGTGCATAAGATGACGGAATAAAATAGTTTCGTAGGGAGTGAACTCGATAATGTTGCATGAAATAGATCTTTGGGCATCCCCTGCTAGACGCTGAGTCTCTGAATAACGTAACCTCCCGCATCCCACAAGCATGGGACTTTTCACTCTCCCGATCCTTGACAATATACCTCCTCCATCCTGAGTTTCCTCCACATCAACTCATTGTAGGGCTGGTACACATTGCCCTCAGAGGTGGCACACAAGCTTTCTTACACTTCTGACATTGCATAGCTACTGACATTAACGTAGTTCATCGCGAATCATGGCCAAAAACAGTAATGTCGAAATCAGTAATGGAAACAAGGTATCTTGCCAAACCAGAACGGTCCGTAAAGATCGGATTTTACATGCGCAACCGGACTTGTGCATAAATTCTGATGAAAGCCGCGTACATATCTGCGCTGATCATCTACAACGGAGATATTTGGCTTAATTCTGCTGAGTTAACCCGCATCTGCGCTCAGCAGTTGTTTCGCAGTCTAGGTCCAAATCTAGTATTTACTTACGAACAAAGATTCTTCTTGAGATTCACATCAAATAACATGCGTGAGGCTGAGGTAGAAGAGTTGCTGCAGTACAGAACTTCCGACACGACTAAACAAATAAAAATGAACTGTAAGAAACATGTGTGGCTGTCTCCATAAGCGCTTTTCGCTAGGCGCCTGAAAGAGAAAGTATCAAGTAACATCGGCGAGATGAAGCATCAACATCATAATTTAGCTTCCAATCAATAGAACTCATATGTACCACCTTCATCTTTAGAAGTGCTTTTCTTGAGAGGAAATTGATACTCCATTACTACTTCCTCTCAGATCAGTGGCACTATCAACCCTATCGCTCGGAAGGAAAGGGTCTCCCAATGTAATGGGGCGTGATGCAATGCATTCACACAGCACAACAGTAACAACGGGGACCAAGTGTTGCTCGTTAACCATAGATCATGAACTAATCGCTCTCAAAGGTTTTCTTACATATCACGAGATATCGATATCAAGTCAACAATTTATTGGTGGCAAGTCGGGCATAACAAAATAATTTGCACCAAGATCACTATAAAGTATTACAATCAGCACATCTTGACTCTCAAGATAATGGTAATTCCAACAAACCTGACCCTCATATGCTTTCTAGGAATAGTTTCAAGTTTTAGTTCTCTTCCTTTCTAGCTTTTACGAGTATTGTTTGTACATGTGTTCAGAGAGCCAAGCTTACAGCGCTAGCACATGGATTCTTAGCGAGTTTTTGTAAGCACTTTAACTTCAGAGGTTAACATCAAAATCTAAATCATTTCACATCTACAACGAGGATCATCATCCCCTGTAGGCCGGAAAATGTTTCTACCTAAAGTTTTGTTTCCTGAAGTTCCTAAGCAGTTTCATAGGCGCGCTTGTGCTGCAAGACATTCACTTTATCGCATTACTAAGCACCAGGTGCAGTGCATGATCATCAGCATTGCTAGTGGCGAGTAATAGTCCAAACTTACCTTTTGTTAGCCTTTTCATTTTCCTCTAGCACGCAGTTCGTTACATATTCATTAATCCTGTCTTGATGGCACATTTGCCGCAGTAATTCTATATTTCAATATCGCATACAGTAGTGACTGGCGATTTCAAAGATCACGTCAGAGGCAAGACATCAATTTCTAGAAGCAAGCACCTCGATTTTGTTGAGTCCCTCTCAACAGACACTGATCAAGCGCAGTCTGCACTATCGGCTCTTTAAGATACAGGGGTGTATCCTATTATTGTTGTAAGAATTTTACATAAGACAACACGATCACCAAAATTATTATGGTGATATAAGCCTCCAGAAGTTGTTACTGTAGCACAAACTGATATATTGTGTTGTTGGAAATTAATGATTTTACTGAGGTTCATATCAGCACGTTTTTTGGCAACCAATGAAGCTAACGGAACAATTAGTAGATCAACATTGAGACAACTGATCATTCACGTAGCTATTAGAATATAATAAGCATCAACCTTATCTAATTCAAGGAAGAGGATTTTCAACGAATAATCTTACCTCTGTCTTGTATCTTGCAGTCTGTAGTAATAATCATCGTGTGCCATTCGTGATTTGTTGCTTCTCACCAGTCATATACATCAAGGAGATTTCAAAGACTGCGTAAATCACCAAACTCTGTAGTGATGGACCAAGAACGCTAAAGCAATCCTACCACTCTCAGTGAAAATATGCCCAGCCGCATGGACGGGTCTCTACTTGATGATCATCCAAACCTTCTATGCAGACTAAATTTTTCTTCTGCGGAATTTATTGGATTCAGCTGCTGGAGGTACTTTTATGTCCATCACTCTTGGTGAAGCAACAAAGCTCCTTGATAATATGATGGTTAATTACTCTGAATGGCACACGTGAAAGAGCTCCACAAGGTAAGAAGGTAAATTCGTTGAAGAATCCTCTTCCTTGAATGATAAGGTTGATGCTATTATGTCTATGCTTGTGAATGATAGGACTAATGTTGATCCTAATAATTTTCCGTTAGCTTCATTGGTTGCCCAAGAAGAACATGTTGATGTGAACCTCATTAAAAATAATAATTTCAACAACAATGCTTATCGGAACAACTCTAGTAATAACTATAGGCCATATCCTTATAATAATGGTAACGGTTATGCTAATTCTTATGGGAATTCTTACAACAATAATAGGAACACACCCCTGGACTTGAAGCTATGCTTAAAGAATTTATTAGTACACAAACTGCCTTTAACAAATCTGTTGAGGAAAAGCTCAATAAAATTGATATTCTTGCTTCTAAGGTTGATAGTCTTGCCTCTGATGTTGATCTTTTGAAATCGAAAGTTATACCTAATAGGGATATTGAAAATAAAATTGTTACTACAGCAAATGCCATCCAAGTTAGAATTAATGAGAATATAAGATTAATGGCTGAACTGCGTGCTAGGTGGGATAGAGAAGAAAATGAAAAACTAGCTAAAGAGAAAAATGTAGCTAAAGTTTGGACTATTACCACCACTAGCAATGCTAATGATTCACATGTTGCTGCACCTCCTACTATTAATGATAAAATAATTGGTGTTGGCAATGTTTCTACTCCTAGTGCAAAGCGCGCAAAATTACCCGAAACTGCTAAAACCGCTGAAACCGCTCGTGATAAAACTGCTGAATTTTTTTTCCAACCTTGGGGATGATAATCCCATTGCTTTAGATTGTAATGATTTAGATTTTGATGATTGCCACATCTCTGAAGTTATAAAGTTCTTACAAAAACTTGCTAAGAGTCCCAATGCTAGCGCCAGTAAACTTGGCTTTCACAAAACATATTACAAATGCTCTCATAAAAGCTAGAGAAGAGAAACTAAAACTTGAAACTTCTATTCCTAGAAAGCTAGAGGATGGTTGGGAGCCCATCATTAAAATGAGAGTCAAAGATTTTGATTGTAATACTTTATGTGATCTTGGTGCAAGTATTTTTGTTATGCCTAAAAAAGTCTATGATATGCTTGACTTGCCACCAATGAAAAATTGTTATTTGGATGTTAATCTTGCCGATAATGCTAAGAAGAAACCTTTGGGGAAAGTTGATAATGTTCATATTATGGTTAACAATAACCTTGTCCCCGTTGATTTTGTTGTCTTGGATATTGAATGCAATGCATCTTGCCCCATTATATTGGGAAGACCTTTTCTTCGAACCGTTGGTGCTACTATTGATATGAAGGAAGGTAATATTAAATATCAATTTCCTCTCAAGAAAGGTATGGAACACTTCCCTAGAAAGAGAATGAAGTTACCTTATGATTCTATTATTAGAACAAATTATGATGTTGATGCTTCATCTCTTGATGTTACTTGATATACACTTTCTGCGCCTAGCTGAAAGGCGTTAAAAAAAAGCGCTTATGGGAGACAACCCATGTTTTTATTACAGTATTTTTGTTTTATATTTGAGTCTTGGAAGTTGTTTACTACTGTAGCAACCTCTTCTTATTTTAGTTTTATGTTTTGTTGTGCCAAGTAAAGTCTTTGATAGTAAAGTAAATACTAGATTTGGATTACTGCGCAGAAACAGATTTCTTTGCTGTCACGAATCTGGGTCGAATTCTCTGTAGGTAACTCAGAAAATTAAGCCAATTTACGTGAGTGATCCACAGATATGTACGCAACTTTCATTAAATTTGGGCATTTTCATTTGAGCAAGTCTGGTGCCCTAATAAAATCCATCTTTACGGACTGTTCTGTTTTGACAGATTCTGCCTTTTGTTTCGCATTGCCTCTTTTGCAATGTTGGATGAATTTCTTTGATCCATTAATGTCCAAGTAGCTTTATGCAATGTCCAGAAGTGTTAAGAATGATTGTGTCACCTCGGAACATGTGAATTTTTATTGTGCACTAACCCTCTAATGAGTTGTTTCGAGTTTGGTGTGGAGGAAGTTTTCAAGGATCAAGAGAGGAGTATGATACAATATGATCAAGGAGAGTGAAAGCTCTAAGCTTGGGGATGCCCCGGTGGTTCACCCCTTCATATTCTAAGAAGACTCAAGCGTCTAAGCTTGGGGATGCCCAAGGCATCCCCTTCTTCATCGACAACATTATCAGGTTCCTCCCCCGAAACTATATTTTTATTCCGTCACATCTTATGCACTTTGCTTGGAGCGTCGGTTTGTTTTTGTTTTTGTTTTGTTTGAATAAAATGGATCCTAGCATTCACTTTGTGGGAGAGAGACACGCTCCGCTGTAGCATATGGACAAGTATGTCCTTAGGCTCTACTCATAGTATTCATGGCGAAGTTTCTTCTTCGTTAAATTGTTATATGGTTGGAATTGGAAAATACTACATGTAGTAATTCTATAATGTCTTGGATAATTTGATACTTGGCAATTGTTGTGCTCATGTTTAAGCTCTTGCATCATATACTTTGCACCCATTAATGAAGAAACACTTAGAGCTTGCTAGTTTGGTTTGCATATTTGGTTTCTCTAGAGTCTAGATAACATCTAGTATTGATTTTTGAACAACAAGGAAGACGGTGTAGAGTCTTATAATGTTTACAATATGTCTTTTATGTGAGTTTTGCTGCACCGGTTCATCCTTGTGTTTGTTTCAAATAACCTTGCTAGCCTAAACCTTGTATCGAGAGGGAATACTTCTCATGCATCCAAAATACTTGAGCCAACCACTATGCCATTTGTGTCCACCATACCTACCTACTACATGGTATTTATCCGCCATTCCAAAGTAAATTGCTTGAGTGCTACCTTTAAAATTCCATCATTCACCTTTGCAATATATAGCTCATGGGACAAATAGCTTAAAAACTATTGTGGTATTGAATATGTACTTATGCACTTTATCTCTTATTAAGTTGCTTGTTGTGCGATAACCATGTTTCTGGGGACGCCATCAACTATTCTTTGTTGAATATCATGTGAGTTGGTATGCATGTCCGTCTTGTCTGAAGTAAGAGAGATCTACCACGTTAATGGTTGGAGCATGCATATTGTTAGAGAAGAGCATTGGGCCGCTAACTAAAGCCATGATCCATGGTGAAGTTTCAGTTTTGGACATATATCCTCAATCTCATATGAGAATAATAATTGTTGCCACATGCTTATGCATTAAAGAGGAGTCCATTATCTGTTGTCCATGTTGTCCCAGTATGGATGTCTAAGTTGAGAATAATCAAAAGCGAGAAATCCAAAATGCGAGCTTTCTCCTTAGACCTTTGTACAGAGCGGCATGGAGGTACCCCATTGTGACACTTGGTTAAAACATGTGTATTGCAAAGATCCGGTAGTCCAAGCTAATTAGGACAAGGTGCGGGCACTATTAGTATACTATGCATGAGACTTGCAACTTGTAAGATATAATTTTCATAACTCATATGCTTTATTACTACCGTTGACAAAATTGTTTCATGTTTTCAAAATAAAAGCTCTAGCACAAATATAGCAATCGATGCTTTTCTCTTTGAAGGACCATTCTTTTTACCTTTATGTTGAGTCAGCTTCACCTATCTCTCTCCACCTCAAGAAGCAAACACTTGTGTGAACTGTGCATTGATTCCTACATACTTGCATATTGCACTTGTTATATTACTCTATGTTGACAATTATCCATGAGATATACATGTTACAAGTTGAAAGCAACCGCTGAAACTTAATCTTCCTTTGTGTTGCTTCAATACCTTTACTGTGATTTATTGCTTTATGAGTTAACTCTTATGCAAGACTTATTGATGCTTGTCTTGAAGTACTATTCATGAAAAGTCTTTGCTTCATGATTCACTTGTTTACTCATGTCACTACCATTGTTTTGATCGCTGCATTCATTACATATGTTTACAAATAGTATGATCAAGGTTATGATGGCATGTCACTTCAGAAATTATCTTTGTTATCGTTTTACCTGCTCGGGACGAGCGAACTAAGCTTGGGGATGCTGATACGTCTCCAACGTATCGATAATTTCTTATGTTCCATGCCATATTATTGATGATACCTACATGTTTTATGCACACTTTATGTCATATTCGTGCATTTTCCGGAACTAACCTATTAACAAGATGCCGAAGAGCCGCTTGTTGTTTTCTCGCTGTTTTTGGTTTCAGAAATCCTAGTAACGAAATATTCTCGGAATTGGACGAAATCAAGACCCAGTGGTCCTATTTTGCCACGAAGCTTCCGGAAGACCGAAGAGGAGTCGAAGTGGGGCCACGAGGGGCCGCCACCATAGGGTGGCGCGGCCCAGGTCTTGGCCGCGCCGACCTGTGGTGTGGGGCCCTCGTGTGGCCCCCCACGTTGCCCATCCGCCTACTTAAAGCCTCCGTCGCGAAACCCCTGATGCGAAAAACCACGATACGGAAAACCTTACTGAGACGCCGTCGCCGCCAATCCCATCTCGGGGGATTCTGGAGATCTCCTCCGCACCCTCGCCGGAGAGGGGATTCATCTCCCGGAGGACTCTTCACCGCCATGGTCGCCTCCGGAGTGATGAGTGAGTAGTTCACCCCTCGGACTATGGGTCCATAGCAGTAGCTAGATGGTTGTCTTCTCCTCATTGTGCTTCATTGTTGGATCTTGTGAGCTGCCTAACATGATCAAGATCATCTATCTGTAATACTATATGTTGTGTTTGTCAGGATCCGATGGATAGAGAATACCATGTTATGTTAATTATCAAGTTATTACCTATGTGTTGTTTATGATCGTGCATGCTCTCCGTTATTAGTAGAGGCTCTGGCCAAGTTGATGCTAGTAACTCCAAGAGGGAGTATTTATGCTCGATAGTGGGTTCATGCCTCGCATTGACACCGGGGAGTGACAAACCCCTAAGGTTGTGTTGTGCTGTTGCCACTAGGGATAAAACATTGATGCTATGTCCGAGGATGTAGTTGTTGATTACATTACGCACCATACTTAATGCAATTGTCTCGTTGCTTTGCAACTTAATACTGGAAGGGGTTCGTACGATAACCCGAAAGTGGACTTTTTAGGCATATATGCAGTTGGATGGCGGTCTATGTACTTTGTCGTAATGCCCAATTAAATCTCACTCGTACTTATCATGACATGTATGTGCATTGTTATGCCCTCTCTATTTGTCAATTGCCCGACCGTAATTTGTTCACCCAACATGCTTTTATCTTATGGGAGAGACACCTCTAGTGAACTGTGGACCCCGGTCCATTCTTTAATACTCGAAATACAAATCTGCTGCAATACTTGTTTTTACTATTTTCTCTCGCAAACAATCATCTTCCACACAATACGGTTAACCCTTTGTTACAGCGAAGTCGGTGAGATTGACAACCTCACTCGTTTCGTTGGGGCAAAGTACTTTGGTTGTGTTGTGCAGGTTCCACGTTGGCGCCGGAATCTCCGGTGTTGCGCCGCACTACATCCCGCCGCCATCAACCTTCAACGTGCTTCTTGACTCCTACTGGTTCGATTAAACCTTGGTTTCTTACTGAGGGAAACTTGCCGCTGTGCGCATCACACCTTCCTCTTGGGGTTCCCAACGGACGTGTCAATTACACGCATCACCAGTCAAACATTTTGACTTGGTCAGTGCATGTGGCACCTGACGTGGAAGCTGACTGGACAAGGTCCCACCTGTCTGTGAGAAGTAGCTAGTAGTGAATCGGTACGTTTAGTATTTAGGCTTAATTTCTTAAAACCAGTAAATATCTGAAACTTTGTAAAATCATATAAAATTCATTTTAGCTCAGAAAAATATAAGTAATATATCAAAATGCTCACAAAAATAAACTCTATTCAAATAAAATATAAAACAAAAATGTGTGTCAAAATAAAAATTCACTTATTTTAATCTTTATTAATTATGTCTTTCTAATTGTTTAAAATGCGAATTGAATTCAATAAATATTTAAGTTCCAAAATTAAATTTTAACTATTCAGTAACTAAATAAAATGTTAAGATTAATTGCATTTACCATAATTGCATTAACTTAATTATTAGTGGTAATTCATAAACCCTAAGTTGCAAATTACTATTTTCTATTTTCTTTAAATAGTAATAACTCAAGAAAATATTAAAAGCTAATATTATTTTGGTAGCCTAACAATTGTTTACTTAAACATCTTAAGTCAACAAGTTAAATACTTTAAACCTAATAACAATTGTTAAACCCTAGTTTTAATTAAACCTAATTAGGAGTTACCTTAATTATTAATTCTTGTGAAAATTAATAAATGCAAACCATTATTAATTGGGCTTCAAGGTAATTAGTTACCACACCTATATTGCCAATCATCATTTTAGGAGTTGTACCATAATTTAGAAACCCTAGTTTCAATTTAAGGAAGACCTTGATCCCATTATTTCATGTGATCATTCCACCTTAGAAACAACTCTAAAACCCTAGTTATGTGTCACATGGGATCATGTGAGATTTACTTGATATATAGAACCCTAATAAGAAACAATTGAATGCATGCTAATGATCCACTAGCATAAAACCAAGTCACATGAGATTAGCATTTCATGTCTTTATTCCTGATTAAACCTATATGATCCACTAGTGTCACCTAGGTATAAACCCTAGCTTGTTACCACATGTTAGCACCATTGATCATCAACCCTATATACCATACCATTAGGATCAACCTCAACCATCAAACCCTAGTAGAACCATAGTGATGAACCCTAATACCAATCTTGTAGTAATGCATATTATATGCTCCTATTCAACTAAACCCTAATTAGAAAGTAATAAACCACTGAGCTTAGAAACCATTAGTGATTCCTTAGTAAAACCAATAGGAAGTTATAGTACACCTAACTCGTAGCATTACCATGAACCATCCTTTGATATAATGTCTAGGAGAAACCATAGTTATAAATCTACCCATACTTGTTACTTGTAGACCCATTTTACTTAAGATCCAACTAGTCCCTAATGATGCATCCAATAGTAAACCCTAGAAGCCATAGCTTCTATTTATAATAGTTCTTGTTCTTATTTAACCTGTTCTTCAAAAGTTATTCTTTTGAAGTAAAGTATAAGTAATCATCAACCATGTTCTATAGAACTTAAAATTGACAATTGTTCTTTACCTATCGTTCCACCATTATTCTTTATGTGTATGATTGTTATGATGTCTTATATCACTTGGTTATGATGCTAATAGAACCAAACCCTAATAAGAACCTTGTTTGAGAACCATTCTAAAAGTGCAACCAACCCTAAAGAAATCTTTACAACTCATCAATCTTAAATCATCGGGATTAGGTTACGCGCGGGACGATTGCATCTCATACTATGCATTATAGCATTATTGCCAGTTCTTTAAACATTGTCCTTAATGGACGATGATGGTATTTCAGCATTTGGACTTCTCACGTATCGAAGCTTTTGCCTGCATAATCTTGCAGTCAAGAAAGGCAAGTTCATCGCTTGCTCATGTCATTTGATTATTTGTATCAAACTATATGCAAAGTACTATACTTATCACTCTTGCATTAAAAAGCAAAGTATTATTTTACAATTATGAATATGACTATGTGGTGGGCAATGGAACCATGGTATGTGTTGATATGGTGGAGGTTCCATTGCATGGGTACTACTCATCTAGGACTAAGTACCAATGCCGTCTAGTGATTCTAGCGCCGTACATATCGCGTTGACCATAAGATCTATAATGGCTCTGGGGAAGTCAGCTGTATCTTTTCCCTTCTGCACGCCAACGGACTGGTAGAGCTGCGGGGTGTTGGAGGCACTGACATAGGTTGGGATAGCATTTTAAATCCCCATCCATTAGTGATGTTAGCTCTACGGTCTATGATGGATTGTCCGGAGTACACCGTGAGTAAAGCCGTATTATCGGGAGAAGTCTACTGGGGGTGTAGGGTCGGACAAAAGGGTGAGTTTGCAGTCGCGGAGAAGGCAGCGATTGGCTTGGATCTTACACCTGGCCCCACACCAAGGAAGTGTGGACGAGTATGCATCTCGGATTGGTATCAAGGATAAGGTCTCTTATGGAAAAAGTAACGCACCTCTGCAGAGGATACTGAATTGTGACTGTCACTCCCTGTTCCGGGAAGGGAACTGCGAACGCGGCAGGGAAGGAACTCCATGAAGTTCTGGTCAACCTGTGAAGACTGACGGGCATAGTTTTCATAATAAAATAAACCTTTTGAAGAAATGTTTACAAAAAACTTGCATTGGCCTATGACTTTCTGGCCTATGGCTGTAGCTAGTGCATGATACACCTATTTCCTAATATGAACTTGCTGAGTACGCTCGTACTCATTCTATCCCATTTGAACCCCCTTCTTAGATCAAGGCACCTAAGGAGAAACTACCGTGGAACTCGAAGACAATGGAGTCAACTGCAACAAGATGAAGAATCTAATCAAAGAAGTTAATGGAGTCAACTTCTTCATCAGCTAGAGTAGAAACTTAGATTAGTAATAGAAGGGAACCTTTCCCTAATCATAGCACCTAAGTAGTTAGTTTTCTATAGCAAGCCAAGTAGCTCTTAAACTTGAGTTAGCAATAAGATAGACTACGAGTCGTTCTTCTGGAGCTTTATTTGAAGTTTTACCTCACTGTAAAGTAGGAGGCTGTGTTGATCTTATGTAAACAGCTCATGTGTACTTCTATAGACATACCTTGGACTCGCATATGTTTCTGTTGTACCACTCTGAGAGATGTAATATGAGTGGAACGGTGTTTCACTTGTGTTATGTCAACGACTTGTGTACTACACCATGCAGTGGTACGCTGGGTCATCACAGGGGTGGCCTCAATCGATGGTGCCATGCTCAACGCCGGCGACCAGTCGAGGAAGAAATCGAGAGCTAGATGGGTTCTGAGGGGAAATGGAGGGGTGGCGAGGTGCTAGGGTTTCCTGGCGGTGCTCCAGACATATTTATAGGCTTGGGCAAGCTCTAGTATCATGACACATAGGTGGAGTGGCTCTATGTGTTTGTTTCCTTGTATCATGCTACAAGATGATCAAATGGATGAAGGGTGTGGCTCCTTTTATAGGCTTGGGCAAGCTCTAGTATCATGACACATAGGTGGGTGACTCTTGTTTTGGTTTGATGAGTAAGGTGCTTAGTTGTCATGCCCTCATCCATAGCAATTCTTTAAGCATGATCGAGGTGGCAAAGCTTGGGATGCAAGTCATGTAGATATTTTCATCCTATGTGGCATGATCATTATCCTCTCATATGATTTATCTTTGGATAGGCAAGTGGCATTTTTTACTAAATATCTTGTGGATGGTTTTATTATTGTGGATGAGGCACTATATCATATTTGATTGGGTTTATATTATAATATTGGTCAAAAGGTCAAAGTTGAAGGTTATTCCTCAATTTTGGATAGTTGGTGTTTGATTTCACCAAGGCATGATCGTATGAGTTTCAAAATACTCATAGTTAGTTTTATTCAAATAGTTTGAACTATAATTTGTAATGTAAACGGATTTAGTTTTATGATATTCCATATATTTAATAAGTTATGATTTAAATAAGAATATGTGGCTTTTATGCACTTTAGACCCTGTGGTTTAACTTATTTGGTAATAAGTTTAGAATTGAATTAAATTACACACAAAGGTAGTTGCTAACTTTTAAGTGTTAATAAGTTGGGGTTTGATTCTTAAAGAATGTGTTGTTGTAAGGAATATCATGTTATGATCCTTTATAGGATATGGTATTTAATCCTCGCTTAAGGTGTTGTGATAGTAAAGCTAACCCCATTTGATATAGTCCATAGATCAAATCATCTCTACCCAAAACAACGTTTTAGCAAAGATCACACTGAAGTTTATAGCGCTTGGCTTGATGATCTACTTCAATTTCAGCAAGTCAAGTGAAACTTCAGTTATTGTGACAAGTTTTATTTGAAAGCGCGAAAATTCCCTGGATTTTCTATGCTTGAATGCAATGCAAACTTAGGTGTTCTCTCATTTTGTAGCCTCTAAACTTGGGATATTACACCAGTTCGGTCCATTCGGCCCAATTCTGCTTTTCCCTTCTCATTATTCTTCAGAAACGGACAGCACTTGTACAAAACTGATTGTATGTCTATAGATGCATATGTATATGCGATTTTATGCAAAAAAATCAAGGTAGGAAAGCTGCCATACCTTGTCCAAAGGGGAGCTCCACCCCTGCATACACTATGGCTCAAAAGACACATTGCGAAAACGTCACGATTCTCTTTTTTTAGGCTTCAACACTTACGGGATCACTCAAAAACACTCAAGAGAGATCCGCAAAAGTGATCGCTAACTACTTATACTAAAATATTAACCTTCCTAGTACCTATATAAAAGTTGCAACTCCATAGAGTTTTGGATAATGTTCACACCCTCTCAGTTTACTGTAGATGACCTTTTCGGCACTGTAGATGGAATTTATTTCTCCTTTTTCCTTGTGTGGGAAAGTCGTAGTTACCATATTCTTTCCGTTCCACTCATTTAATTTATTTTAGTTATCCCTAACAATCTTATTTTTGTATATCTATAGTTCTGGGTCTCCCAGTTTTACTGTGATCGTTCATTGATCATGCCCGTCTTCTGTTTTGTGTTTCTTCACGTGGTCAAAGTGTTGTAGGACCCACCACCAACCAATTCGGGAGTTGTGGGATGGATTCGTCATTCATGGGCTCGAGTCGTCCCTCCTAGGGTCGTATAGTTACTCTCTCACGATTCATCTCTCGGTTTCCCCACAATTCGTGGGATCAAGATTGGCCACGAGCAAACGAGCTCCCCCATTGACCAGCTCCATACCCAATCTCCACCTCCGTCGATGTTCCCTTGGAGCTTGTAACTGGCCCATGTCCCGCCTGATGGCCTCAACAAGGACCATTGGTTTGTGACGTACACCACGGGGAACTCCGGCCCCGAGTAGTACCGCGCGCTGGAGCGGCAAGCGCCCAGCACTATGGCTTTGCACGGGATACGAAGAGGGCCATGATAGGCTCATGGGAAACGCCGCAGGCAGCTCATAGAGGGAGCGGCTGCCTTTTGTGTATTCCACTACTGGTGAGGAGAGCGGCTGCAACACATCCTTTATCTTTTGCCCGACGGCCATAGGCATGGAACATGGAAGCCTTGTTGTTGAAACCCTGACATTTCTCTCCTGCCACAACTCCCATGTTATCAGGGTGACAACAGATTTCATGCCCTCAGGGCAGGTTGACGACCTCGTGATGGCATGCCAGTACTGAAGTACAGTTTCACGACCCGATCGCAAATCCAATAGTAACGATGGGCACTAGATCTAGGTGGCGGACGGCTGCCAAACCCTCTTGGAGTATCTACACTCAAAAAGAATGTGTCTTGCGACTTCTGTCTGGCATTTGCAGAGCTGATGGGTAGATTGATGAGGCCATCCATGGATTGCAAGGCGGTCTGAGGTCCATAGCCTGGACAGCAAGCCAAGCGAAAAAAGGCACTTGGGGGGGGGGGGGGCACATGCCTTCCAAACGGTGTTCATGAAGGACCAGGGAATTGATCCCATGAAATGGGCTCTGTAGGCCGATTCAACGGAGTCGGGGTGAGGGTACATGAGATGGTTTTGTCGATTCCTAGGGTGAGGACAATGTCCTAAAGCAAACCCTAGACGGTGACGAACTGGGACATGTGCTCCACCGTAAAGTGTTTGATGGAAATGTGTGCAATCCATTTGCCATTTTATAGCGCATCTTGAACACATGTTTTCTTTCTTTTGGAGACCTCAATTTTTGTTGGCTTGATGGATTGGAAGGTCTTGACATTGAGCTAAGAATTGGACCAAAAGGAAGCTTTGAGGCCATCACCGATAGAGACCTTTGTTGCAACATTGAATAGGGTCCTCTTTGTATCATCATTTGGAGTTTCAAGGCCCACCCACAGCTTCTCAGGAGCCACCCATTCGAGCCAAAGCCATGATAGCCGCAGTGCACACACAAATTTATCGAGGTCCAAGATATCTAAACCACCAAGGTTCTTGAGTCGACAGACCTTCGTCCATCAAAATTTGCATTTTCCTCCACTAACAGAGATGCTACAAGCCCAAAGCATACCTCTCATTATTTTGTCGAAAGCCTTCAAGGTGGCCTTGTCAACCTTGAGTGCAGTTAGCAGGAAGATGGGCAAAGCTGTCAAAACAGATTTTACCAGAGCGGCACATCCCGCACGATTAAGGAACTTGGCTTTCCAAGGGTTGAGGCGTGATGCAGCTTTGTCTATGTACGCCTGTAGGTCCATATGACACAGGCGTAGAAGCGCCAATGGCATTCCCAAGTACTTGATGGGTAAATGGGTGAGCATGGCGGCGAAGCCCACCATTACGTTTGCAAGGTCGAGATCGTCGCAGCGAATGGGAGCCACCGAACTTTTTGCCACATTAGTCATCAATCCCATGACCTCCCAGAAATTTTGAAGTACGGCCTTCAGGTTAGCAACATCTCGAGCCTTTGGCTTTAAAAGTATCACCGCATCATCACCGTAGAGAGACATGCGCGACATGATAAATCTTCCCGGTAAAGGTTGTAGTTGATGGCTCCCAAGTGTAGGAGATCAATTGTAGTACTTTTCAATAAGAAAGGTTGTTGAACCCACGAGGAGCTGAAGGTATCGGTTAACAGATTTGACAAGCAAACACTAATAATAATGCAGTAGTTTTGGTGTTTTGAGTGTATAGTTTGCAATAAAATAAAATACAGAAAGTAAATAGCAATATTTAAATGTTTCGTCGATGAGAGAAAGCCCAATCCTTTATGTAGCAAGAGGACAAGCTCAAGTATGTGTGTGCTTATATGAAATAAGTGTTCCCAGGGGTGGCATGAATTTACTAGCATTAGAGTTCTACACAACATGGTAAATGTTTGGCGTGGAGCCTAAATTAGCTGCAGCCATAGATATGAGCAAATGCACCCCTTATGATGGGTCCTAAAGCCATTTTCATGTGCAAGTATAAAAATTATTAAGACATAAATGTCCCACCATAGCAATAAGATTATTAGTCCCCGACTTAAACCTCTCTAATGCAATCAAAATATTGGAAAACAGTTTCTGTCATTAAGTACTTTCCAACCCTCATTCATTACATTAAAGTGTAGCCCTATGAGCCAATATAGGTGAAGTAATATGCAGTCAACGTACGCATAAAACCATCATAGAACAACATAAAAGATAGAAACTTTACCAAATACTCATTGCATATCATATAGAATCATAGACAAATCATCATATACCCTCACAAACATGGGGAACTACTCACAAATGTCAAACATGATATGGACCAGAGGCATAATGATTACAACATAATCTAAATATATAATATCTCCATCAAACAATAACAAAGTACCAATCACAAACATGTAACTAGCTCTTAAAACAAATATCCGGTGTTCAATCAAACACAAACTATGAGGGGAATGAAGTCGATCTCGTGGATGGTGATGGTGGTGATGATGGTGATGATGGAGATGTTGATGAAGATGCCTCCCCCTACGTCAAGGAGGAGTGGTGGTGACGATGGTGTCGATTTCCCTTCACCATAGGCACCGGTGCGGCAGGATCTGCCCTCTCCCGGAGTAGGAGAAGACTTTCACCTCCACCGCCGCCTCAATAAATCTTGGGACAAATATGGCTTAGGTGTTTGGGAGAAACGGAGGCGTTGGTTGAAATGGGGACCCAAGACGATGCCCGAGGGCCAAACGAGCCATGGTGGCGCGCCCTAGCAGGGTGGGCGCGCCACCTGGTCTCTTTTGGACCTCGTGCCCCCCCCGCATGCTTTTTTGGCCCACGATGCTTCTTCAGGTGAAAAACTGATCAAGTATTTTTTTGTTGTTCGATTTTTAGGTGTCCAAAAGGTCCCTAAAACAATAAAATACCAAAAATGAGGTTTTCTGCCTCCCAGGAATTAAATACCAATGAAGGAGACTTTGTAGGAAAGTCCCGAAAATCAACTAAAAATGCATAAATAATGATGTATGATAGCAAATATCAATACAAAATAAACATATATGCAACAATATTGATGATGTAAAATGCACATATCAGTAGTAGACCGGCTTGAGCAGCCAACACAAGAATCTATGGCAGTGGCTGCATATATAGCCAGATCCTAAAGTATGGGAGATAGAGGGTCGTCTTGCTGCAGGCCACGAGCATGAGAAATTTCATTGTCGGAGATCTCGTTGAGCAGAACTCGAGAGGTAGATGAAGAAAAAAGAAGTGCAACCCATGCACGCCATCTTCTTCATTAAGTCCAAAATGTAATCCCAGTGGACGGAGTCGAAAGCCTTGGCAATGTCGAGCTTGATGATCAAGGTCAGTGAGCATTTTTATGGAGGCGACGAGCCACGTTCCTGACATACATGAAGTTATCATGGATGCTCCGGAACTTAATGAAGGCGCTTTGGCTAGGGCAGATGTTGTCGGTCATCTTTGGATGGAGCCTTAAAGCCATAGCCTTTGCCATGATCTTCGGGACAATATGAATGAGACTTATCAACATGAAGTCGTAAATGGAATCCGCTCCATCCTTCTTAGGAAGGAAAGTAATATTGGATTTGTTGATGACGTGCAGATTATTGATAGAAAGCTTGGAGAAGGCATTTATGGCGTTCATAAAGTCGAGCCTGATGATCGGCCAGCAAGCACGGAAGAAGTTAATGGTGAAAACCATCTAGCCCGGGGGCCTTGTCCGAAGGCTTATCCGAAATGTCATGTGAGATCTCATCTTCGGAGAAAGGAAGACGGTGATTGTCAAGGTATTCAATGGTTAGATCAATGACCTCCCAAGTAAAGTCCGGGGGGGGGGCGGTGTAGTGGCCCCAATGACCGACGAGAAGTGGTCGTGGATGTGTTGCTCCTTCTCAGCATGTGAAGTAACCCAGCCCTCATTCCGCTTTAGCCTCTGTATAAGATTCTCGCGGCAACGAGAGTTTACGCATAGGTGGAATAATTTGGTATTCGCGTCTCCCTCATGAAGATAGTTGATCATTGAAGCTTGAAGCTTGACGTTTGCGGGCACGTTCCGGTACACCCATGGCCCATGACACGACGAATATTCTTTTCGTCAGACATTAGGGTGTGCGATCCCTGTGCCACATCAAGCTGAAGAATAACATCCAAGCCCATGATGAGTTTCTGCTTATGATTAGAGAATAATCCCTTGTTCCAAGCCCTGCGCTTCTTGTCGGTCTATTTGATCTTGTGGTTAAGCACGTGCACTGGCTGTGTGTGAGTCGTAGGCTCCGACCAAACATTTTTTTTGCGGGCAAAAGAGGATATATTGAGCAGTAGGGGTTACATCGAGGTCAAGGTTTAGCTCCTGAACAACGCAATCAGGACCCGAACCAAGCCACACCATGTGTGTCAGTCGTGGGCTCCGACCAAACATGACCGACCATATCCATAAACCCTGGAATTTTTGTCCAGAAGTTCTCGAATCTTAAAGTGCCAGGCCTTCAAAGACCACTCTGATTGGATAACAGGATCGAGCAGCGATAGAGCACGCAACCCAAGATTGTCGAAGGCGAGATCCCAACTAGAGTTGGGAAGCCATATTCAGTTTCACCAAAATATGGTTGTGTCTCTCATTGCTTCAAGTCTACTTTTTATTCTAGCTTGATCTCTTTGATTTGGCAGGAAATAAGGGCGTGCTAGAATTGCCCCATGAGACGGAGGTTGAGATTCCTATTATTCTTGTATGCAGCCTGATAAATAAGGTTGAAGTTCCCCCTGATAAACCATTTTTTATTGTCTTCAACTGGCTTCTCGGTGATAACTTTGTCCAAGAAATTCCTTTTTTCTCCATCCAAACTGGGCCCGTACACGGTTGTGATCTTGAAGGACGATGGACACGGAGAACAGAGACAAGAGACAGAGACAAGACTTTTGGTGCAGTGTAAAAGTGTACTTGTTTTTTTCTTCTATTTATTCTAGATTACAACGAGGGTGAAGCGAGGTGATCGTGCCATCCCACAATCTGGAGCAGGTCATGCGCCTCCTAAAAAGCTGGAAGAAGTCCCTACATCACGAGCTTATCCAGAAAAACAAAAATCTGCTAAAAGCAGACGGCCGCGGCGTCCGGAACGACGCAAACCCGGCCCAAATCTGGGCCGGGTTTGCGTGGCCGCGGATGGCACGCGGCGTCCTCGCGTGTCCGTCCTGTCCGCGTGGCTGGCCCACCTGTCGGTGCCCCAGTCCTATTAAATGTGGACTGTGGACTGGGGAAGGGGACGGTCCCTATCCAGTCTCCACTTTCCACTCCGGCCGCACGCGCGAGCTCGAAGCTTCCGCGCCGCCATGGCCCCGAAGCGCGAGTTCGAGCCTTCCGCCAACGACCACGAGGCCGGCAGCAGCCGGCAAGTCGCGCCGCCGGCGTTCGCAATGGGGCCGCCGGCGCCTCCCAGACGCGAGCGGATCTACGTCACCGTAGCGGTGGCGCAGATGTTCTGGGACGCCGGCGTCCCAATGCCGTGGGGGGACGTGCACCTCCCCCACGGCTGGCACCTGAGCCCAGATCGGGTTCCGGTGCCGCCCATCCCGGCGTCAGGCCGCGCCCGCTACGCCGAGATCCGGAGGCACCGCGCTCAGCTGCCGGCGGACCTCCGGCAGGACCCCGCGTACGGCGACGCAAGTCCCAACTGGGACTTGTGGTTCGAGGTGGAGCACGATGCGCGGCGGCGCACGTGCTTCACATCCGCGACGGCGCGGCCTCGCGCGCAGCCAGGCACAGCTGCTAGGCGGGCTGGCCGCCGCCCCGGCGGCCTCTACATCAACGAGCCCGCGCCCCAGCCCCAGCCGCAGCCGCAGCCCCAGGAGGAGGAGAACGACCCGGAGCTGCAGGCGGCGCTCGCGGCGTCCCGCGAGCAGCAGGACCTCGACGAGCTGGCCAAATGGCCGCTCCTCGCCGAGACGCTGCGCACCTCCGCGCTGGAGGAGGCGGCCAGGAAGGCCCAGGAGGACGCCCAGGCGGACGCGTGGGCCTTCCTCGAGCTGGCGCGCCGTCGGGAGGAGGCTACGCGTCAGGCGGCGCTCCGGGAGGAGGAGCGCCGGGCCGCGCGCCTGGCGGAGGAGGAGCGTGTAATATCCCAGGTATTGGGGTTACAAAAATAGAGGAAACAGATGTGTGCATCGCATTCATGCATAGAAAATCTGGGGAATTTTCGCGCTTTAAAGTAAAACAGTCACAAGAATCGAAGTTTCACTTGACCTTGGTGGAATTGAAGTAGCTCATCAAGTCAAGCGCTATAAACCTCAATGTGACTTTGTTAAAACATTGTTTTGGGTAGAGATAATTTGATCTAAGGGGTTAGATCAAATGGAATTAAAATCAACACAACAACACTTTACTTAATGATCAATTTCTTGATCTTATAAAAGATTAGAATATGGTAATCCTTGTCATGGCATATGAACATCAATTCATTTGGAAGTGAAGTAACAATAAAATGGAGAAAACATTCTTGACTTATCTTTTCCATGTCCTAAACTAATCCTTGATCCTACCATGAACCTCATGGTATTCATTCTACTTTATTCTTGGAAACATAACAAGGAGATCAACTCTAGAAAGATATACCTATCTCTATTCCATGTTGTTATACATCAAACCTAGAGAGGTGAGAGTCCTAGTTCATTTATGGAATCAATGACAAACCTAAAGGCAAACCTTGGATATGCATCCAAGTATTCAAATCATCATCTTAAAGAAAAACCCTAAGATATCAGACATTCTCAAATGAGAGAGACCATCCATGCTAATTTCAGTTCAATCTATTCAAATACCCAAATGGTTAAACCAACATTTCTTGAGAGAACTTTAAGTGAATATCTCAGGCATTCTCCTGGGATATAATCTATAGAGACAACCTTAGCCATGACCATCTAAGAAACTATAAGAGAGATATTATGTTTAGTTGATCAAGACAATACTTGACCTTAGAAGTGAGAAACCTAACTCAGGAGAGATACCTTAGGAAGCCAAACCTTGATCATTATAAATTGAGTGATGATCATAAAATCTAAGAACTTGAGGAATTAATATCAAGAACAAGTTGATCATGTCTAACCATGATCATGTTCTTGAGATATGTGAGGAAAAGATAAACCCTAATAGGATAAGTAGATATCATTCACCACATAAAATTATGGGGAGATCATTAGTAAGCAACCCTAGACTTATAACCCAACCTTTACTTGTGAATCACTTGGTGATCACAAGTAGAATTCTACCACATCTACATTTCCCTTATGCTTCACCTAAGAAACATAAGAAAACCTTAGAGTAAAACTCCATACTTAATATGGAGAGAAACCATCTATTCATATGACCAAAGTTAACTATAAAAAAAACTACAATCAATATAGCTACTTTAATGATAAGTTGGGGGTACTAATAGAAGTTAATAGGAAGAAGATAAAACCTAGTCTCAAAGCCTTAGTAATTAGGGAAGCACATGCAATATTAAGCAAGCAACCACCTTATCATGGTTAGGGGATATTAAACCCTAGCACATGCATATGGTGTCATCCCATCTCTATAATCTAGAATTATATCTCAACCTTAGTTTATACATCACTATGGTAACTATAATATAAAACCAGGCCATAATTGAGATTCAACCCATGTGTCATTAGGTAATTAGCATTTGAACCCTAATGGTTAATTAATCAAGCCTATGCTTCAATTATAAAACAAAAGAGCCACCTAATGCTAAGTCCCATAACTAAAACCATGTGTGGTTATCAACCACTTATTTTTGTAACCAAGATCAACCTTGAGGGAGACAATACCCACCTTAGGTACCTACAAAGATAATAATGGTGTTAACTTTACAAGGGGGTTGTTATGGAAATCATAAAACCTAATAGAATTATTGCTCACATAAAGTCACATGTGAACAACCAACTTCTTAAATAGAAACCAACTCCTAATACCTAACTCTAAAATATTTTGAGTTGAGATTATCAACTTTATTAATTCCAAATAGATTGGATTCATATAGAAAAAGAAATTAAAAATGAAAATACAAACTCATGTTTAATTGCTATATTGAATAAGCCACATATATGAAATTTAATCAACTATAAAATAATTTCCTCAATTGGGAGAATGGTGTATTAGTCACTGCACTACATTTTCATTAAATAAACATAACTGAGACACCTGCAAAGATAACAGAATTCAAATATGAATTTAAATGTGAAAATTTGAAAACAGAAAATAAAAATAGAAAAAGAAAAGAGGAGAGAAAAACCTACCTGGACTTACCTGGCCGAGCAACCCACGGTGCAGCCCAGCACCACAGCCCAACACTGGCCTCAACCGCAGCCCAACACCAGCCCACCATACCCCTTCGTCTAAAAAACAGAGGTGAGGGTCATCCTCATCCTCTTCGTGTGCTGGAGGCCAGCACGAAGACGTGCTCGTCTTCCCCCTCGCGCTGTCGATCCCTCCTCGTCCGAAGCTGTGACAAGGCTCGCTCCTGGCGCCGTATAAAGCTCCCCGAAGAACCCTAGCTCGGGATTTTCCCCCTCCTCGTCTCAATTCTCCCCAGAACCGAAACCCTGGCTCCGCCAGTAACCATCGTCGCCGGCGATGGAAGCCTCCCCGAGCCAAACCAAGTCCACCAGCTGCATCACCGTCCTCGACAAGGTCAGCCCACACAAGGAATTAAGTCGCCGTGTCCTAAATCGACGCCGTCGACCTCATTCCCTCCGACGGCCGGCGCCATTAATTCCGTCGAACCCGACCTCCATCCGCCTCGCCGTCAAGCCCGCTGTGTTTCTGGTGAGCCCCCGAATCTCGCAGCATGCATAGCTCGGTCGATTACATCTCGTAGCATGCCTAGCACCGTAGACCCGTGAGCTCTGCCGCTCCGTCTCGCCGCCGGCCAAGCTCCGGCGACCATTTGGAGGCGGCGCCACCACCGCTAGGTTCGCCTCGTTGTCCTCGTTCCAACGCACCCACGCATGACCCCGCGGGAACTTTGTATCACCGGCGACCATCGCCACTGTCCGCCGGCCACCGTGCCCGCTGCCACGCCATCAATTTTGACTTGGTCAAATACTCGTGGCAGCTGACGTGGACGTAGCCCCACCAGTCAGTGACTGTGTGGGTAAACTACCCGTGTAGCTTTAGTCATTTTCTGTTTTAAATTCAAATTCATAATTGCTGCAACTTCAAATGAATTTAGCAAATTCAATTTAAGTCAGAAAAATATAAATGAGATATCAAAATTCTTAGAAATGAAAACTCTATCCAATAAAAATATAATATAAAATTTTTATTTTTAATAAAAATTCAATTATTTAATACTTATTAAATGAGCCTTTTCTTTAATTCTAAATTGAATTAAAATTCAATAAATTGGAAAACCTTCTAAAATAAATAAAAACCAGTAAGAAAAATAAAGAAAACATTAAAGTTATTTTTCTTTATGTGTTATTTTGTTAAATCTTTATTAGTGGAAATTTAAACCCTAATTAATAATTACCTTAATTATTAATTGTTTAAAAATAATAAAATGCCAAATTCAATATTATTTTTATCTCCAAGTTACTAATAACTTCAACTTTAAAATGAAGTTATTAATCATAGAATTAAATGGTTAATAACAAACCCTAAATTCCTCATGGAATGATTTTATAACCCTATCATTTCATGTGACTCCTAAAACCCTAAATTAATTAGGAACCCTAGTTCCATTAGCACATGTGAACCCTAAATTGCTTCTAACCTAAACCCTAGGTTAGAGCATGTGATCATGGTACATTCTTTCAAAGCATAGAACCCTAGTAACAAATAAATACCTGTCTTGGCCACATAAAATGTAGAAGACCTATCACTAATATATGGATATCCCATGTGTTCATCTTCATCAAACCTAGATAATCAAAGTAGGGTGAACCAAGTGTAAACCCTAGATCCTATTACCAAAGCCATCATCCATATTCATTCCTACTTAGCATCACACCAATGTGATGAACCTCGAGAGCAACTATGCCAAAACCCGAGCATTACCTAACCATATTCCACTAAACCCTACTAGTATTGGATATTTATCAACCATCCTATTCAGGAGCCAATTACTCCTGACTTAATTGAACCAACAGTAAAACCTAGACCACTTCCACCCTAATTGATATACTTCTTATTAATTAAGAAGTATGTTCTTCAAAAGTTATTCTTTGAAGAAAATAAGGAATCATCATCAACCCTGCTTATAAGGACCTATAAACCCTAGCCAGCTATCATTAGCAAAATAAACCAACCTTGACAACAACACAGTATAATGAATTGCTTTGGATGCCTAGGCTTACCTTAACCTTACAAGCCCTAGGTATTGATGAATCCAACTTTGTTGGGATCCATCTAATACTTATCCCAGCAACTACATGAAGCCATAATCAACCATAGAACCCCACCAGCCTAATTATCATACTTGTTCTTTATTAAAGAACATGTTCTCCAAAAGCTATTCTTTTGAAGTATATAATAAATAATCATCCACCATACACTATAGGACTTAAAATTGACAACTGCTATTTACTTATTACACAACCTCTATTCCTTGATGTGTATGATTGTTACTATTCATTTTACCACATGCTTATGATTCTAAAACAACACAACCCTGAATAAGAACCTTGTTTGTAAATCATTCTAAAAGTGCACCACACCCAGAACTAATCATTACCACTCACTAATCCTAAATCATCGGGGTTAGGCCACGCTTAGAACGATTGCATATCATACTTATGCATTATTGCATCCTTGCCAATCTTTTAAACATCGTCCTTACCGGACGATGATGCTATTTCAGAATTTGGAGTTATTGCGTATCGAAGACCTTGTCCGCATAATCTTGCGAGTCAAGAAAGGCAAGTTCATCACTTGCTCATGTCATTTGAGTATTTCTATCAAATTACTTGCAAAGTATTATGGTTATCACTATTGCACAAAAATCAAAACCACTACTTTCATAACTATGAATATGACTAAGTGGTGGGCAATGGAACCATGGAATGTGTTGATATGGTGGAGGTTCCATTGCACGGGTTTATATCCATCTAGGATTAAACAACAAATGTCGCCAGTGATTCTTGTGCCGTAATACCCGTGTTAACCATAAGATCCGGAGTGGGACGGAGTAGTCAAAAGTGTTTCCACCTCTCGTTCATCAACGGATGCGCTTACCGTAGCGGTTGTGTCCGGCGGAACAACCGGAGGGTGGGGATCCCATTCTAATTCCCCACGGTAAAGCATTGCTTGCCGTAGCAGCTTGTGTCTTGCGGAACAACCGGAGGGTGGGGATCCCATTCTAATTCCCCACGGTAATGCGGTCTATGATGGGTTGCAGCCACCGGCGTAGGAGTGTATGGTAAGAGCCCAAGCATCGTTGTCGTGGTCGGGGTCCACCCCCGAAATTACGGGAATAATGGGACCGACGTGGACCCGTGGTCGGCGCATGCAACAAAGGGTGGGTGTTCGAGGTAGCGGAGGAACATGATTGGCTAGACCTTATACCGGGCCTCACACCGAAGGAAGTGTGGACGGGAAAGCTGCCCGGTTGGCACCAAGGTTAAGATCTCTTATGGTAAAGCAACACACCTCTGCAGAGTGTAAAGAACCGTGCCCTGTCACTCCCTCGTTCGGGATATGGAACTCGCGAACGCTGCCGGAAAGGAGCTCCATGAAGTTCTAGTAAACCGGTGAAGGCCGACGGACATAGTTCTTTTGAATAAAAGCAACCTTTTGAAGAAATGGTTATGAAAACCTGCATTGGTATTAGACTTTCTCGGTCTAATGTCGTAGCTAGTGCATTAAACACCTCTTTCCTATAATGAACTTGTTGAGTACGCTCGTACTCATCCCACTCTTAAATCCCCTGCTTAGATATGGAGGCACCGAAGGAGGATCTACGAGTGCAACACGAAGACCGAGGAGTCAACAACTACTTCAAGGGACAGGAACCTCGTCGAAGAGGCGAATACCACATCCAACAAGTAGAAACCTAGATTAGCAATAGAAAGGAACTAGCTTCCTAAACTTAGCTCCTACTTAGCTAGAATCTATTCATAGCCTCTATAGTTAGTTAAATACTCTACAAATAGAGTCCGTGATAAGATTAGACTACGAGTCGTTCTTCTGGAGTTTATTTGCGGTTTTACCTCATTGTAAAGTAGGAGGCTGTGATGATCTTATGTAACGAGTCGATGTTGTAATTCTATAGACATGCCTTGGACCCGCATATGTTTCTGTTGTACCACTCGAGAGATATAATACTAGTGGAACGGTGTTTCATTGGTGTTATATCAGACTTGCATACTACACCATGCAGTGGTATGCCGGGTCACCACAGTTGGTATCAGAGCAAATGCTTTGACCCTAGGATTAAAACCCTTGAAAAGGAGACCTATAGGATTGGTAGTGTCTATAGGAAGTGTCCTAGGTAAACCAAATACTTTTGATGACTTGAGATGGATATTCACTTGAGAATAATCCTGACACACTTGAGTCAACAATTCTTACCTATATTTCCTAAGTAATGTTAGCTAGCTAATCTCAAATTATGTAGGATACTTTTAAGACCTTAAAATAATTATGAGTAGACCACAGTTGGTATACAATACATGGTAGTCCAAAGAGAGGATACAACCATAAGGAAGATATCCTAGTGGAAGATGTGTACCAACACATGTTATGATTAAGTAAGAGTTATCCGGATCGGTAGTAGGAGTTATATCAATTGATGAAGATAATTAAGATATCCTAATAGAAGATGTAGACTAAGTTAAGTAAATGGTAAGTAAAATCTATCTGGACTTGTGAAACAACTGATAGTAAGTGATAAATATGAATTATATAAGGTAGTATAGACCATGATGAGTCAATCATGGGAGGTAAGGAAGGGAGATAGTGAAAAAAAATGTCTACTTACAGAGTAGAGGTAGTAATCATATATGATTCATCTGAGAATCCTTATGTGATGAAGTAGAACATCTAAAGTATTTAGGAGGAGTACAATAATAAGTCACGTGCTAAACAAATTGTGCAAGAATTGTATTCCAAAACCATGGGAAGTGTGCCAAGCACATCATGACCATAGTTTTATGATAGAAACACTTGGTAGCATAGGAGCTATATTCCAATAGCTATGTGTGTAGAGTAGCCAGGTTAGAACCAAAATACATCATGTGAGGTATCATACAAAATAGTCCTCAATAGCACTTACATATGGTATAATACTAAGTTAAGTAGTACTTCCAAAGAAAATTAGGTGAACCACAACTATCCTAGATCACTTTGTTTCAAGTTTATCTCATTGCAAATGTGCAATTAAGGTAAAGGTTGAGACAAATAGTAGAATTCCCTATCTTCGTGCTAAGTATCACGATATAAACCTATATTATGTGGTGTTCTATAATACACATCAGAGCCTGATGTTTAGAGATGTATTACTCAACTATTTTATTCAGGCTTATGATGGTGTGTATTATATGCACAAAGCTGAATCTTCTTGGATTTTATTGGAATTTCATTGTTTGACTAGATCCATACATGAAGTTTGACTTTGATATGCAAATGCATGTTGCAATATCAAGTCCTTACTTGGTGCTATAGATCTAGAGGGTAATGGTAAACGTGTGAGGAAGTGACGAATTCTGGAGGATTCCGAAGACAAGATGAAGTATCATCGGAGAAATGAAGTAAAGTTGTGGGAAGTAACCACAATACTCTGAAAGAAGTACAATCGAAACTCATGCTTACCTCAACAGAGGAGTACTTTAGTACAGAAGAAGCATGAAGGTGAGAATATGATGATTATGGTGAAGCTCAAGCAGATCCCTAGTCATCATAGAAGAGGGAATGCATGGGAAATCACTTAGGATACTATATTCATAGTGTCAGCTAGTGGTTTTCTTGCAACAATAAACCCTCGAATAAAGGAAGATGACCTATGAAACCAGAGCAGATATAAAAAGACCATAGTGGATATCAGAAGACCACAATTGGTATAGGATCAATACTCGCGAGATAAAGTAGAAGATGTCTCGTTCGAGTGGACCAGAACCTATAATAGAATCCATTTTTAGATATCAAATAGCCACAGTTAGTATAATAACCACAGCTGGTATCAGCTGGTAATACAAATAGTCCACGATTTAATTATTGGTAACAAAATTTTGTGAACAAATAAAACCTTATTAGCCAAATAACAATGACCTATAAACAATTAGTCGAAGGATTCACATTGGATGTCCACGATTGAGTGGATGCACCACAGATATTCTTCACCAGACCTAGAAGAGTACAAACCATAAGCTATACTTAGACCAATATTCCAACCATCAATCCAATGGTTGGAAGAAAAGGAGTTGAAGACCATAAGAAAACTCTAAGGGGTAGAGTAAAGATGGAGTTGGATATACAATAACTCAGTACTTTGAGCATAATAGAAGAAGAAGGTCTGAACTGAGAGGAAGTTCGATCTTATTTTCATAAGATTGTTGAACAATACCTTCAGAAGGAGGTCAGACCAGAAGCCGAGGTTCATACCTCGAGGACGTAAGAAGTGGATTATAACTTGATCAAGTGAGTAATATCTACTCAGAAGTACTTAAGCTCAAATAAGTCCAAGATAAAGAAGTAGGACGAAGGAAATATCAGAGACCAAATATAGCTCAAGGAGGCCAAAGACTGAAGAGATTTGACCATACAAAAAGCTAAGACTAATGGAATGATTCCTTTCATGGAACCTAAATAAACCAAAAATAGTTATAGGTATCAACTATAAACCATGATTGGATGGACTAAATGAATCTAATCCATTCTTAGGAAAATAAACCATCACAACCATTTCCATGGTTAGTACCTTATTAAGCACCATTACTGCAATTTTGGTAGTTAGGGAAAACAAAGACCTATTTTATCAAATAGGAGAATGTTTTCCAATCAGTCCTCAATTAAGACTAATAGGACAAGAAGAAGTCCCAATCATTGAATAATCAATGAGAAAGGAAACAAGCTTATAATATTGGAGGAAATCATGAAAGTAAAGGAAGTAATAGTTGTTCGATGTCAAACGAGTAATGGATTCCAGGAAGAATCTGGACAAGGGATATATTCAATTATATCCAATAAGATCAATACGGAGTTCGAGAAAAGTCGTAGTCCGCACAAGTCGGATCCACACTTCGAAACGTGAGAGATATCAAACTTCGAGGACGAAGTTTAGTTTAAGGGGTAGAGACTGTAATATCCCAGGTATTGGGGTTACAAAAATAGAGGAAACAGATGTGTGCATTGCATTCATGCATAGAAAACTGGGGAATTTTCGCGCTTTAAAGTAAAAGCAGTCACAATGAATCGAAGTTTCACTTGACCTTGGTGGAATTGAAGTAGCTCATCAAGTCAAGCGCTATAAACCTCAATGTGACTTTGTTAAAACATTGTTTTGGGTAGAGATAATTTGATCTAAGGGGTTAGATCAAATGGAATTAAAATCAACACAACAACACTTTACTTAATGATCAATTTCTTGATCTTATAAAAGATTAGAATATGGTAATCCTTGTCATGGCATATGAACATCAATTCATTTGGAAGTGAAGTAACAATAAAATGGAGAAAACATTCTTGACTTATCTTTTCCATGTCCTAAACTAATCCTTGATCCTACCATGAACCTCATGGTATTCATTCTACTTTATTCTTGGAAACATAACAAGGAGATCAACTCTAGAAAGATATACCTATCTCTATTCCATGTTGTTATACATCAAACCTAGAGAGGTGAGAGTCCTAGTTCATTTATGGAATCAATGACAAACCTAAAGGCAAACCTTGGATATGCATCCAAGTATTCAAATCATCATCTTAAAGAAAAACCCTAAGATATTATTCCAGACATTCTCAAATGAGAGAGACCATCCATGCTAATTTCAGTTCAATCTATTCAAATACCCAAATGGTTAAACCAACATTTCTTGAGAGAACTTTAAGTGAATATCTCAGGCATTCTCCTGGGATATAATCTATAGAGACAACCTTAGCCATGACCATCTAAGAAACTATAAGAGAGATATTATGTTTAGTTGATCAAGACAATACTTGACCTTAGAAGTGAGAAACCTAACTCAGGAGAGATACCTTAGGAAGCCAAACCTTGATCATTATAAATTGAGTGATGATCATAAAATCTAAGAACTTGAGGAATTAATATCAAGAACAAGTTGATCATGTCTAACCATGATCATGTTCTTGAGATATGTGAGGAAAAGATAAACCCTAATAGGATAAGTAGATATCATTCACCACATAAAATTATGGGGAGATCATTAGTAAGCAACCCTAGACTTATAACCCAACCTTTACTTGTGAATCACTTGGTGATCACAAGTAGAATTCTACCACATCTACATTTCCCTTATGCTTCACCTAAGAAACATAAGAAAACCTTAGAGTAAAACTCCATACTTAATATGGAGAGAAACCATCTATTCATATGACCAAAGTTAACTATAAAAAAAAACTACAATCAATATAGCTACTTTAATGATAAGTTGGGGGTACTAATAGAAGTTAATAGGAAGAAGATAAAACCTAGTCTCAAAGCCTTAGTAATTAGGGAAGCACATGCAATATTAAGCAAGCAACCACCTTATCATGGTTAGGGGATATTAAACCCTAGCACATGCATATGGTGTCATCCCATCTCTATAATCTAGAATTATATCTCAACCTTAGTTTATACATCACTATGGTAACTATAATATAAAACCAGGCCATAATTGAGATTCAACCCATGTGTCATTAGGTAATTAGCATTTGAACCCTAATGGTTAATTAATCAAGCCTATGCTTCAATTATAAAACAAAAGAGCCACCTAATGCTAAGTCCCATAACTAAAACCATGTGTGGTTATCAACCACTTATTTTTGTAACCAAGATCAACCTTGAGGGAGACAATACCCACCTTAGGTACCTACAAAGATAATAATGGTGTTAACTTTACAAGGGGGTTGTTATGGAAATCAGAAAACCTAATAGAATTATTGCTCACATAAAGTCACATGTGAACAACCAACTTCTTAAATAGAAACCAACTCCTAATACCTAACTCTAAAATATTTTGAGTTGAGATTATCAACTTTATTAATTCCAAATAGATTGGATTCATATAGAAAAAGAAATTAAAAATGAAAATACAAACTCATGTTTAATTGCTATATTGAATAAGCCACATATATGAAATTTAATCAACTATAAAATAATTTCCTCAATTGGGAGAATGGTGTATTAGTCATCGCACTACATTTTCATTAAATAAACATAACTGAGACACCTGCAAAGATAACAGAATTCAAATATGAATTTAAATGTGAAAATTTGAAAACAGAAAATAAAAATAGAAAAAGAAAAGAGGAGAGAAAAACCTACCTGGACTTACCTGGCCGAGCAACCCACGGTGCAGCCCAGCACCACAGCCCAACACTGGCCTCAACCGTAGCCCAACACCAGCCCACCATACCCCTTCGTCTAAAAAAACAGAGGTGAGGGTCATCCTCATCCTCTTCGTGTGCTGGAGGCCGACCACGAAGACGTGCTCGTCTTCCCCTCGCGCTCGTCGATCCCTCCTCGTCCGAGCCGTGACAAGGCTCGCTCCTGGCGCCGTATAAAGCTCCCCGAAGAACCCTAGCTCGGGATTTTCCCCTCCTCGTCTCAATTCTCCCCGGAACCGAAACCCCGGCTCCGCCGAGAACCATCGTCGCCGGCGATGGAAGCCTCCCCGAGCCAAACCAAGTCCACCAAGCTGCATCACCGTCCTCGACAAGGTCAGCCCACACAAGGAATTAAGTCGCCGTGTCCTAAATCGACGCCGTCGACCTCATTCCCTCCGACGGCCGGCGCCATTAATTCCGTCGAACCCGACCTCCATCCGCCTCGCCGTCAAGCCCGCTGTGTTTCTGGTGAGCCCCCGAATCTCGCGAAGCATGCATAGCTCGGTCGATTACATCTCGTAGCATGCCTAGCACCGTAGACCCGTGAGCTCGCCGCTCCGTCTCGCCGCCGGCCAAGCTCCGGCGACCATTTGGAGGCGGCGCCACCACTGCTAGGTTCGCCTCGTTGTCCTCGTTCCAACGCACCCACGCTTGACCCCGCGGGAACCCTGTATCGCCGGCACCATCGCCATTGTCCGCCGGCCACCGTGCCCGCTGCCACGCCATCAATTTTGACTTGGTCAAATACTCGTGGCAGCTGACGTGGACGTAGCCCCACCAGTCAGTGACTGTGTGGGTAAACTACCCGTGTAGCTTTAGTCATTTTCTGTTTTAAATTCAAATTCATAATTGTCGCAACTTCAAATGAATTTAGCAAATTCAATTTAAGTCAGAAAAATATAAATGAGATATCAAAATTCTTAGAAATGAAAACTCTATCCAATAAAAATATAATATAAAATTTTTATTTTTAATAAAAATTCAATTATTTAATACTTATTAAATGAGCCTTTTCTTTAATTCTAAATTGAATTAAAATTCAATAAATTGGAAAACCTTCTAAAATAAATAAAAACCAGTAAGAAAAATAAAGAAAACATTAAAGTTATTTTTCTTTATGTGTTATTTTGTTAAATCTTTATTAGTGGAAATTTAAACCCTAATTAATAATTACCTTAATTATTAATTGTTTAAAAATAATAAAATGCCAAATTCAATATTATTTTTATCTCCAAGTTACTAATAACTTCAACTTTAAAATGAAGTTATTAATCATAGAATTAAATGGTTAATAACAAACCCTAAATTCCTCATGGAATGATTTTATAACCCTATCATTTCATGTGACTCCTAAAACCCTAAATTAATTAGGAACCCTAGTTCCATTAGCACATGTGAACCCTAAATTGCTTCTAACCTAAACCCTAGGTTAGAGCATGTGATCATGGTACATTCTTTCAAAGCATAGAACCCTAGTAACAAATAAATACCTGTCTTGGCCACATAAAATGTAGAAGACCTATCACTAATATATGGATATCCCATGTGTTCATCTTCATCAAACCTAGATAATCAAAGTAGGGTGAACCAAGTGTAAACCCTAGATCCTATTACCAAAGCCATCATCCATATTCATTCCTACTTAGCATCACACCAATGTGATGAACCTCAGGAGCAACTATGCCAAAACCTGAGCATTACCTAACCATATTCCACTAAACCCTACTAGTATTGGATATTTATCAACCATCCTATTCAGGAGCCAATTACTCATGACTTAATTGAACCAACAGTAAAACCTAGACCACTTCCACCCTAATTGATATACTTCTTATTAATTAAGAAGTATGTTCTTCAAAAGTTATTCTTTGAAGAAAATAAGGAATCATCATCAACCCTGCTTATAAGGACCTATAAACCCTAGCCAGCTATCATTAGCAAAATAAACCAACCTTGACAACAACACAGTATAATGAATTGCTTTGGATGCCTAGGCTTACCTTAACCTTACAAGCCCTAGGTATTGATGAATCCAACTTTGTTGGGATCCATCTAATACTTATCCCAGCAACTACATGAAGCCATAATCAACCATAGAACCCCACCAGACCTAATTATCATACTTGTTCTTTATTAAAGAACATGTTCTCCAAAAGCTATTCTTTTGAAGTATATAATAAATAATCATCCACCATACACTATAGGACTTAAAATTGACAACTGCTATTTACTTATTACACAACCTCTATTCCTTGATGTGTATGATTGTTACTATTCATTTTACCACATGCTTATGATTCTAAAACAACACAACCCCGAATAAGAACCTTGTTTGTAAATCATTCTAAAAGTGCACCACACCCAGAACTAATCATTACCACTCACTAATCCTAAATCATCGGGGTTAGGCCACGCTTAGAACGATTGCATATCATACTTATGCATTATTGCATCCTTGCCAATCTTTTAAACATCGTCCTTACCGGACGATGATGCTATTTCAGAATTTGGAGTTATTGCGTATCGAAGACCTTGTCTGCATAATCTTGCAGTCAAGAAAGGCAAGTTCATCACTTGCTCATGTCATTTGAGTATTTCTATCAAATTACTTGCAAAGTATTATGGTTATCACTATTGCACAAAAATCAAAACCACTACTTTCATAACTATGAATATGACTAAGTGGTGGGCAATGGAACCATGGAATGTGTTGATATGGTGGAGGTTCCATTGCACGGGTTTATATCCATCTAGGATTAAACAACAAATGTCGCCAATGATTCTTGTGCCGTAATACCCGTGTTAACCATAAGATCCGGAGTGGGACGGAGTAGTCAAAAGTGTTTCCACCTCTCGTTCATCAACGGATGCGCTTACCGTAGCGGTTGTGTCCGGCGGAACAACCGGAGGGTGGGGATCCCATTCTAATTCCCCACGGTAAAGCATTGCTTGCCGTAGCAGCTTGTGTCTTGCGGAACAACCGGAGGGTGGGGATCCCATTCTAATTCCCCACGGTAATGCGGTCTATGATGGGTTGCAGCCACCGGCGTAGGAGTGTATGGTAAGAGCCCAAAGCATCGTTGTCGTGGTCGGGGTCCACCCTGAAATTACGGGAATAATGGGACCGACGTGGACCCAGGGTCGGCGCATGCAACAAAGGGTGGGTGTTCGAGGTAGCGGAGGAACATGATTGGCTAGACCTTATACCGGGCCTCACACCGAAGGAAGTGTGGACGGGAAAGCTGCCCGGTTGGCACCAAGGTTAAGATCTCTTATGGGTAAAGCAACACACCTCTGCAGAGTGTAAAGAACCGTGACTGTCACTCCTCGTTCCGGGATATGGAACTGCGAACGCTGCCGGAAAGGAGCTCCATGAAGTTCTAGTAAACCGGTGAAGGTCGACGGACATAGTTCTTTTGAATAAAAGCAACCTTTTGAAGAAATGGTTATGAAAACCTGCATTGGTATTAGACTTTCTGGTCTAATGCCGTAGCTAGTGCATTAAACACCTCTTTCCTATAATGAACTTGTTGAGTACGCTCGTACTCATCCCACTCTTAAATCCCCTGCTTAGATATGGAGGCACCGAAGGAGGATCTACGAGTGCAACACGAAGACCGAGGAGTCAACAACTACTTCAAGGGACAGAACACCGTCGAAGAGGCGAATACCACATCCAACAAGTAGAAACCTAGATTAGCAATAGAAAGGAACTAGCTTCCTAAACTTAGCTCCTACTTAGCTAGAATCTATTCATAGCCTCTATAGTTAGTTAAATACTCTACAAATAGAGTCCGTGATAAGATTAGACTACGAGTCGTTCTTCTGGAGTTTATTTGCGGCTTTACCTCATTGTAAAGTAGGAGGTCTGTGATGATCTTATGTAACGAGTCGATGTTGTAATTCTATAGACATGCCTTGGACCCGCATATGTTTCGGTGTACCACTCCGAGAGATATAATACTAGTGGAACGGTGTTTCATTGGTGTTATATCGGACTTGCATACTACACCATGCGGTGGTATGCCGGGTCACCACGGAGCGCCCGGCCACGCAGGCGGAGGAGCAGCTCCGACAGGAGTCCGCGCGGAGGGCACGGCTGCGCGGGCCGGCGAGCCCGCCGAACGCGCACTCCGCCCGGGAAAGGGCGCAGTGGGACCCCTGGCCGGAGTCCCCGGTGCCCTCCGGCGTGTCGAGCCGGAACAGGCGCGTCGCCGCCGGTGGGCGTCATCGTCATCGACGCCGACGATGACGAGTACTACCGGGGGTAGTACCGCCGGCGGCCACCGCGTGCTCGCAAACCCCGGCTAGGGTTTGCTTTTTTTAGTTTAAAGCCATATATGGCTTTCTTTTGTGTAAAATTTGCCCAAAATAGGGCTAAGTTTAATGACCAACTAGTTTAAATTTATGTTTTGTTCTTTTCCTCTTTTATTTTCATTTTTGTTTTATTTTATTACCAATGCGTCGCGTCCGCGCTTTGGGCGCAGCGTGCGACCCAAACGGACACGCGGACGCGGGGCGCTGTCCGGGTGTCCGTTCGGCCACGCAAACGGCCCAAAACGGACGGCCCAGCGCGTCCGTTTGGGTCGCCCGGTTGGAGATGCCCTAACTCCAGCCAAACATAGGAGGGCAAAAGAGTTGGTACGGGCCTTAATTGGTTGGTGAGGCTTGAAGCCCATGTAACAGAGCACAGTGTTCCTTCCGTGCACAAGAAAAAATTACCTGTGACTCGGCCTCAGGATAGGCCCAAGGTTCCAGTGTGTGGCCGCGTTCGGGGATTCCTCGGCTGGAAGCCTAGAGTGGAGGGCAAGGCCTGTGGGTTATCCATGCATTGCCTGCGTGGCTTCGTGTGGGACACGGAAGCCGGATTGCATGGAGCATGGGTTCGCCCACTAAACCAACCTACCAACTCTTTTAACACTCTATGACGCCAAAGAAATTTGTTGGTTAAAATTCGTCTGTTCTCCCCACCTTGAACTTCCACCCACGCCATGTGTCCCACCCTGAATTTAAACCAACCTACCAACTTTTTTAACACTCTTTGGCACCAAAGAAATTTGTTGTTACAACATCCGGCAACGTCAAAATTGTTTGTTGCCTCCGATCTATATCTCTAGTACTTGGCATGAAGTGTCGTTGGAAAAACCGAATCCGCACTGTCCATCCATATACATCGTACTGTTAAAATTTGTCTATTCGCTCCACCTTGAACTTCCACCCACGCCATGTGTCCTACCCTGAATTTTCCACCAACATCAAGGCCCATGCCCAGGGCGCCAGCGCTAGGGGGTGTTGTATGGCGACCTGGTCGGCATGGACCAGGCGCCGCACACCCCTAGGCGGGTTGCTGGGCCCCACCTTTTATTTTACTTTATCTTCCGTTTTCTTGTTTTTCTGTTCTATATTTTTTACGTTTTCAAAACCTGATTCTTTTTAGATCTGATTTTTAAAATCTGGAATTTTAAAATTTAATTTTTTCATAAATCTAAATATTTTCAAAAGTTGAACATTTTTTTTAGATTGAACATTTTTATTTTTTTGAAACTTGAACGTTTTTTGAATATGAACAATTTTTTAATTTGAACATTTTTCAAATTTGAACACTTTTCCAATTTGAACATTTAAAAATTTATACATTTTTCAGACTTGGACATTTGAAATTTAAACTATTTTCAGATTGACATATTTTAATTTGAACTACTTTCGAATCTAAACTTTTTTGAATTTTAACAAAAAAGAAATATAAAACAAAAAAGAAAAGGAAACAAAAAACAGAAAAACGAACAAAAAGGAAAGAAAAAATAGAAACAGAAAAAACGTAAATGGGTCAGGCCCGATACCTAACGAGGCCTGGTCGGTGTATAGTATTGGACGACCACGGCAGTGCGGACACCCACGACGCGCCCATGTAGAAAAGCTAGATGTCAACTCGCCAAACACCGTCACTGCACCTCCCTCTGCCGTTGAGCCCTAACTTCGGTGTCATCGCCATCGTCGATGTGGTGCCTCCCTCCGCCACCCAACCCTGGCTCTGGTGGTTGTGTCGCCCTCGAGGCAGTAGCAGATGCAGGGGCGAAGCTCCCCTTTGAGCAAGGTATGACAGCTGCCCTACCTTAATTTATGGCAAAAATAGCATATGTATGCATCCTTTGTGTTGGCCTGGTGGATATACTCCGTACAATGATACAAACAATTTTCTACCCAACTGGTCATGCTGGCTAGCTGGCCCGCACGTGGTAGAGAGGAAAACCGCCGCAGTATGTGCGAGTTTTGGTCGGTTGGTGGATCAATCGTGAGCAAGGGAAAAAAAATAGTCTGATAAATAAAATCGCGTGGTTTTTTTCTAAAAGCTATGCAAGTTATAACGTGCTAATAGCACACTATTAAAAATAACGTTTCGTAGAAAATAGAAAATTGATAGGTATGGATTTCATCAGCTAAAAAATTGTCCAGAGTAATACATGCATAACTAATTAACCAGTTTTGACAAGATTATATCAACATGTTTTCCCTTCCTCCCGTGAAGACAAAACATGCATGACGAAGACAAGAACTACGTAACTGGACTAAGAAATAAAGAGCTAAACTTAGCAAAGAACTATAGAGCTAAATCATGGTGTCTACAACCTAAGACTACCACTACTGAACTACCTTCTGGTACTAGCCAAGTTAGAAGAGAACATGCAAGGATGAAACTAGATATGACTGTCGCGTGTTGTGCAAGAGGTGGCGGGCCTGGTGGCGAAGACCGGTGTCAGATCGAGCTCCTGGTCGAGGCACACCTCCTCCTGGTGATTCTGGCTGAGGCTTGACACGCGGAGGCGGCTGGGCAGAGCTGGAGGGGAGTGGCGTTGTAGCCACCACCGCGGCGCGTGGGGAGTCGAAAGTGGCGACTGGTTGGCTGCCGACCTGGGGTTGGAATCGGGGGCTTGTCGGCTGACGATAGTTCCATGATTTTTTAGCTCGCTATAATGCTATAACGTTACAATAAATAGCGAGCTTAGCATCGCTAATAGCGAAATTAGCATCATAGTAAGAAAATTATGCATAATGTATCGTTCACCTTATAAATACGCTATAGCACCACTAAAACATTGAAATAGCGCGTTGTTTTTTCCCATGATCGTTCTTAGACGCTTAGTCTTTGACGTGATGGGAGTACTGTTGTACGAGACATATGTTTCCTTGCGTCATCGGACGCCTGACACTGTGCCTTGGCTACTTCCTCGTCCCGAGGCCCGAGCAGATACCACCAACTCGCCCCACTGGCCCAACCGCGCGCCTCTAGTCCTACATATCACCCAGCCCCGATGGCTAACCATCTAGCTACACAACCGAAAAGCTATGGGCATTGTTTTGATCTTTTCACTTTTGAGGGATTGATCATCGTCTTGTGCTGGAAATAAGTTTTACCAAAAACACTTAGCACGACGGTAAAATATCGTAATGTTGTTATCAGACACACAAAACCCACTTTGGGAGGAAAATTCCCTTCCGCAAAGCCAGATATATGATGAATCTGAATAACGGTCAAGTTGGTGACTATTTTTATTTTGAAACCCAAGAATTGTTGCGCAAGGCTTGGTGGATTTTCCAAAAAAAAATCCTAGAGGAGGCCTCACATATGAGAGGAGCATTGTCTTTTGGCTTCCTTCCATTTAGCGAAGGGGAATCCCACAAGGAGGTAATTTTCACATTGCTAATAGTGATGGTTGTGCGGCATAGAATATGTCCATGTCAACCTCATTGCAAGGGGACATCATTCCAACCCAAAGCTTCTTAGGGTCGATCCATTCAAAACAACATATGAGAGGAGCATTATCTTTTGCTTCCTTCTTTTTTGGACTGGACTGGATAGTTGATAGGTTTTGAATGTCCTCTTTTTGGGGGGCCACAAAGACGACCACGTCATCCGTATAAAGAGATGTCCTAATCATTGTTTCTCTCCCTCTAATCTTGTGCAAGAGGTCATTTTGAGTGGCTAATTCAAGAATTTGTTGAAGTGGCTCGATGGCAATCACGAAATGAAGTGGCGATAAGGGGTCTCCTACTCTCGTAGCCTATAAGGCCTCTTCCATACTTGATCGGTTGTCAACAACACCATTAAGGACTCTCAAAGAGGAGGTACAAAGCAAGGCGGTGATCCAACCACGAAACCTTGGCAGAAAGCCGTGCCTCTTGAGAAGCTCAACAATGAACTCCTCAACAATGAACTCTCGTGTCACGGAGTTAAAAGCTTTGCGGATGTCAAGCATGAGGAGGAGCGTTGGGGTTTTACTCTTGTGGAGCCTATTTGCAGGGTTGCACTGTGTCATGGATACTCCTCTTCTAAATGAACGATTAAGAATTTATATTCAAGTAAATTATGAGTTCATTTAGTTTATAGGATAATGCATGCATAAATCTTCTCTTCCTCCCAAAATATTTGTGTATTCCAAATTAATTGAGTCAATTTTGCCTATGTGTCTAGCTACATGTGTATCTACATAAAGGTGTAATAACAATTAAACTATTAATAGTACAGGTTCATATGCAGAGATGCTCCGAACATTTAACATAAAGCGCATAGAGCTCAGTTTCTTACGCTTACGGGGGAATGAATGTAGTAGCTTCAGTACAAAGCAAACGAGTACCGTTATTCCAGCAGGATACTACATCACATGCACATGGTAAGTTTCTACCATCCAGTCCAGGCTTCAGCATCCCAACAGAGTTCTAAGTTCTAACACAAACATATCATGCAGCTAAATACAGCTATGTCTTGTTACATGCAATCAGAAACTCAATGAAATTTCAACACAAAAGAGCCTACATTACATCCTGCGTCTAGATCTTAACAACATGTTGAAGGGTCAAGCACATGCATCAGTTTATGTTTCCCCAAATAGCTTGCCCGGACGTCACCTTGTTGCTCGGCCTCGCGGTCAGCTCATACAGGATCCGAGCGAACGTGTCAGAGTATTTCCCTTCCGACGTCAGGATCTCGGCAAACGTGTTCTCATGGACGAGGAGGTGCATCCTGTTTTGAGGCTCAGAGACAAGGCTCTCCAATATCACCGCTGCTTTCCTGCAAACCTCGGCAACCGGGTGTGGTGCCTTCACGATCTTGAGAAGTCTGTCGACAGCCCTGATTCAATCGAGACATCGAAACAACATATTCAAAATAATTCTGCGGCTTCAATGTTAGAATTCTATATGTGATGAAATGAGCAGATTTTACCATCGCTCACTAGCGAGCCTCAGCCTACAATCCATATTCACTTCTGATACGTTGTAGAGTGCGCTAACAGCAGCAGCCTGTGCATCGAATGCTTGCACGCTCAACAGATCAACTAACCTCTTGTATATCTGTATCAAGTATAGCAATGTAAAGCTTCGCTTAAAACCATTTCTAGCAAACAGATAAGTCTGCTAAACCAAGGATTTACCTGTGAAATCACAGGAAGAAGAAACGATTCATTGTCTGGATTAATTATTAGCCGCCCAATCAATTCAGCCGCAGCACAATGCCACGCCTTCACAGAAGAGTCCAGCATGCTCATTATGGCTTGAACTGCGCTTTTCTCACTGTCTTGGCAAAAATGAAGGAAAACATAATGAGGAACAATATAAAAGGGAAACAAGTAAGAACAGAACTTGTGGTGAACTTCTATCTCACGTAATTGGAATAAATGATGGCTTTGAAGAGCTGAAGATTCGAAGGTCCAGCACAGGTGCCAAATTGACAAGAGTCTCCAGCATATTTGTTATGAGCTCATCATCTTCTGTCAGATGATAGAAATGCACAAAAAAAAGGTTGTTGGATCTTATAGTAATATTTGTTGTAAACAATGGGACTAGTGTATTATCAACACATAGTCCTAGGATAAATAACTCGTATATTAAACCAAATTAATACATTAACAAAGAAATGGCAACTTTAATGCAATTTCGCTGTATAAATCCCAACTCAAAATCAAATAGGTTAAATAAAAAGTCAATATTCGGATGAAAGCACCTGCAGCTAAAATGAAGTGTGCATATATAGCTACTGTTCCAAAATAACACAAGAAAAATATTGTCACAAGTTGTATTAAAAAAAACATGTTCAGTCAATTCTAAATCAATTTGTACATTTAACTAGATGGACTGAACAAAAGGAACATAAGACATGCATGGGGACCAAAACCAAAACCAGATGACAATAAATGATTCTGAGACTTTACCTGCATTTTGGTCTTCCAGGCACTGAAATACAGTCTCCAAGCAATGTCTATGTTGAACCATGGTAGTCTCGTTTTCTGGCATGAAAGAGAAATTGCGGATTATGTTCGAGGCTGCAACAGCACACTGTTGCCTCTCTGTCCGCCCTTCATCATCAATATTAAACAGACCATCTTCATCAAACAAAAATCCTGCAGATCTCTTCTTTGTGATAGTGGAGTCCTCTATCTTTGGTTGATCATTTGAAGGACTGAAATTATTATTTTAAAGAACATAAGTATGTCACATGAATCATGAAAAGTGAGATGGGTACTCAAGATCTTGATGAGGTCAAGAAGGACATACGTGGCAGTGTCTAAGTAGACTTGTCCAACATTTTCAAGACCAAAGCCTGACAGTGTTATATTGGCACCCAAAGTTCTTGCTCTTGGTGGTTTCGTATGGTCCTTGGGCATTGCGATATCTCGCCAGTCATCAATCTGTATAAGACGATGAAGCGTCAAACAGAATGCCAAGAAAAAGGCTAACAATTGTATAACCCGATAAAAGCATTGCTTATTTTTTGTGAAGAACTGAAAATCAAATAAAGACATAAATTAGCAGACTGTAGAAGCTCAGGTTTTGTGCAAGAACCTTAGGAGTAAAATTAGATAAAAGATTGCTTCTGCAACCAATTGAAAAACTGTATCTTTATAATTTTTCTTTACAGCTACAGTGGCAATGATGCCAAGTCCTAGAATTTGCATGAGTTCATCACACATTTCTTCAATGCTAATGACAAAATATACTACTCCGTAGCTTAAGTGATAGCTTGATTAATATTTTATGATTATGCTAGCTTTTTAAATTATTTTAATGATAATGCAGATAATTACTCGGTGATTACAAAGGAATTGGGAACCTGGAGAATTATAAGTTTCAGATAGAACACATGATTCAGTAACACCCACATCGAACTGGAGAGAGAGAAAGGGAACTAAGGACCTACAACTTGAAGGAGAGCATCCAAGAGCCCAGGAACTTTAGCAAGAGGTGTTGCATCCCGACGGAGATCATCCTTCTCCTTAAAAGAGAGTACTGTGAGGGCATTCAATGCCCACAGTATCTCACTCTTCAACCCACTTTGCAATGCAAGGACAATTCTTTTATTATTCTGATCTGAAAAATACACCACAACAATAAAAAAAGTTAGGTTCTTTTTTTTTCTGCCAAATAGTCACGCTAGTAACCATTAAGCATAATAGAAAGAAGGGAAAAGCTAACCAAAAGCGCCGCACTGACTGCTCTCCTGTGTGGCGGAAAAAAAAAAAGCACACGCGCCCTTAATAACCGATGCGCTTTATCCTCTCGTGAGTTGCTTTGGACCACACAATTTCCTCTCTTTTCCTCAGACCACCACGGGATGAAGTGCAAGGAGTGGATGATTGAGGAGCTTCGCCGCGCGAGCACGGCTCTGAGGCTCCCGCCTCGCAAGCAGGGGTGGCCGCCGGCGACGAGCGCGCGGCAAGGGTGGCCGCCGGCGACGAGCATGCGACAAGGTTGGCCGCCGCGCAAGCACGCGCAGCAGGGGTGGCCACCGCCGACGAGCGCGCAGCAGGGCTGGCCGCCGGCGACAAGCACACGACAAGGAGGCCGCCGCATGCCAGCGTGTGGAGGAGGAAGCACTCGTCGGGTAGGTAGGAAGGTCGCTGCCGAGCATGAAGTGAAGTCGCCGCCGGCAAGTGTGTGGAGGAGCCCGTCACCGGCAAACTCGTAGAGTCTGCGGCCGCCGAGTAGATGGAGGCATGAATGCGATGACGAGTCCGTCGGCGCCATGTTTGCCTGAGCTTTTCTTCTCCCTACACAGCTCGTTTTTGTCGATTCTTATCTCTTGATTTCCAATTGTGTTACTCATGGCGTTTTTTGCATATGAACTGTGGCGTGACATCTAGGCAAGAGGAATTTGGCAGCCAGGCGGTTGAAATTGGGCAGCCAGGTGGTAGAATTTTTGGCAGCTAGTTGGTAGCTAAGTGCTAGGAATGGGGTAGCTAGGTGCATAAAATTGTGCAGCTTAGAGCGACGAATTTGGCAGCTAGGTGCCACTGTAGGTATGGGGCAGCTAGGTGCTAGAAATTGTGCAGCTAAGAGCAACTAATTTGGCAGCTAAGTCCTAAGAATGGGGCAGCGAAGGGCAAATAATTTGGTAGCTAACCACAAAGAACTTTGCAGCTAAGCGCTAAGATTTTGATAGCTAGACCCAATGAATTCGTCAAGCACTCGCGGGGAATTTGACAATTAGGCACCAATCAACTTACAACAATGTATTATCCTAGTTTTTGCGACTTATTTACAAAGTGATGTCTCTTGGCTTTTTTGACAGTCAAAACAATATGGTTTTTTCGTGAAGGGGACTTGATTTTTTACCAGTAAGAGCACTATATACTAGAGTAGCAAAGTACTGTAATTAGGTGATGATGCGTTGCTTTTCAGCACTCAATTAATGTGGACCAGATGCCGTTTTGGCTTTTTGTATAGAGCCACAGGTGGGGTGGACCATTTCTGAGACATAGACAGTAATAAAGAAATGTGCTACGCAGGCGCAACTCAGCTCGACTGCATGGGAGAAGGAAGAAGGGTGCCAGGCTGGCGCCGCACGGAACAAAATATATGCGGCGCCGCCGTGTAGCACAGTCCTAGAAAGAAAGATCATGCATTTCAAGTTCAAGGCACAGAAGTAAGGTATCATCTGTACTGAATGGGGGAAAAATTGCCTAGCAGGACAAAAAACAACCTGTCTGAGTAAATTGGAACAATAAAGGTCATATCCTATGCATTTGTGGGAAGGGACAGAGAGATAACAGGTCACATATTATACCACGCTGCAATCCGTCAGCTACTCAACCAAAATAATGATTTGGAGTTTTGCAAAATAACCGAAGTACATGCATTCATAGCCCATGCTTGAGTCCATTCAGTTCACATTCTTTCATGCAAGCACATGTCAAAACGTGAAAATTAATTATCATACAGGCTCCAGTTTTTGGTTGCTATGATAAGCTGTGTTCTGCTTCATTTTTTAGCTGTTGTGGAAAATAAGATATAAATATTACTCCGGATAAATCAAAAGTAGATAGATCCTGTTATCAAACAGTTGACCTGTTACATTAGATATCAAAAGCACAAGAAATTTGTTTCCAACTTGATTAACAAAAACACAGGCATCCAACTACACAGTTATTTAAAGCAGCTCAACCCACAGCCACAGGATTATCATTGCAATTGCAGTGCTCTGAGCTGCAATGCTCTGAGTAACTAATTAACTATGCCCCCAGAATGAAATGAAGCCAGAAAATTTTAGAAGTAAATCCTACTAAAGTATAGTATGCGGAAGAGATGGTTAAAAATTATTAGTGAACATTTGAAATTCCAACAAACTATTTGACTGTACTGTGCAACTTTCTCCTACTCATCCTGAACCAAAAATACATGTTTCAGTTCATGATTATGGTACGATCTTCATCAAAAGACTAAACACCTATACTGGTCAGAGCAGCCTGAGCTCAGTCAGTATCCTATAGATCTATTTGTTCTGCTGAAGCCTGAATTATGTGTCCAAGAATTGGAACACTGAACATCTGATCTCAAAGTAAATCTTGGTAATTAGTGTAGTGCTTTGGTTTCCAGCATCGTACAGCTTTGAAAAAAGCGTATGCTTTCGTGCTGAAACATTGTTCATTATGAGCCAACCTGCCTGCTTGGGAAGGCATATGAGGTATGAACTCTTGTTGTTTATCATGGCGATGGCAGTTGCAGTTCTAACATTATGTTTGGCAACGACCAGACTGACGTTTGTCATTCCTCTGTCTTGCTTATGTGGAATAGAATGATAGGCCTCTTGTTTATCTGGCTGACAATAATTTTTATTTCCAATGTCATATCGGCAATTACCGCAACATTGTTACATCGAATCCTACCAACTTGAGAATCCAAACATGTTTCATTGTTTAATTGGTTTCTTGTTCAAAAATCTGCAACTCTTCACAATTACCATTGCATCAAACACGATTGGTGTCTTCGTTGTTACTGGCGTACATTATGGGATTATCACAACACGCATCATGTGGCGTTACAGATGAAGGAAGCAGCAGCTCTTACAGACAGCTTCAGTAGATCCCCAACAGGACCCCCACAAGACACAATTAACCCAAAGCGAAGAAGACCTCAAACTCCGTATCCCTCTATTTTCTATAATATGTCTTCGCTTTAATAGCAGGCACATGGTTAATCACAGCATTGCAGGCTTGCAAATGCAGCTAAAACTGAGGGTTCCTAAATCTCCCCCAGCAAGTCGATTCCAGGGGTCCAGGACGCGGTTTGCAGTGTGCTCCCACCATTATGCCCTAAAGGCCTAAAATCCTTCGCGGTCTCAATTTGACGCTAAGAAGGGACGAAGGGGAAGCTCACCGGAGAGGGCCGTGAGGAGCTGGAGGGAGGGCCCGACGAGGGCGGCCGGCGCCGCCGGGTCGCCGATGGACGCCGCCGCGGCTGCCGCCGCGGCCCCGCTGCCGGTGGTGCTTCCGAACGGGCGCCCGCGCTTCACCGACGCTGAACCGCCGCCCCCGCCGGACTTGCCCGTCTGCTTCTGCATAGCTAGGGTTCTGCGGGTGTGTGGAGGCAGAAGGAAAAGAGGCGTGCGTATTTCGAGTTCTCGACCGGTCGGTGCGGAAATAAAAACCCTGTCACTGACAGGCGAGCCCGGTCCTGCAAATTGCGACTGTGTAGGAACGTTTAAATCTGTATTTTTTTCTCAAAAATAAATAAATAAACGACTACTCCCAGTGGCAGGATTGCAATATAAAGGATTTGCCGGAACCCTTTTTTGAGAGAGAACAGATCCAACGAAACAATGGAAGGATCAACCAACACGCTGATGTTTGTTACAATCCAACGTTACATTGTTCAAATGTTTACCTATCTGCCACATGAAGAGCAATCTACAACAGGAAGATTAGCCTAACAACCACTGGATAGTCCAGCGCTCGAAACAATCGATCTGAAACCGAAGAGTGCTGCTTGGTAGCTTTGGCTGACAGGCTCAAAGCACAAACCGTCGGCCAAAGTGCGAGAAACCTTCTTCCAATTTTGTAGCGCGCCAAAAGAAGCCAAGCCATCGACACAACCCCCAGTCAACTGAACGGCGACCAAGATGTCAGCGAATCCTGCAAAGTTCCCCAAGATTGGAGATGATGCTTGTACAAAATGAGCCGACGTGGTTGCCAATAAAATCCTGAAGAGCATCAATGGATGAATGTTCCTTTTGCGCAACAACCTTCTGAACACCGCTTCAATCTGCTTCTGCAAAAAACATGAGATATCCTTTATTAAACAGAAGGGCGCTAAATACTGGGAGTGGCAGCCATGTGCAAGTGCAAGAAGTTAATCCAGAATGTTCGAGACTACAATCGCACATTTGCACCTGATACTGGCTACTAGAACCACTTGGCATTGCCATAAACCGTCATGTAAATAGACATTGCTAGAGGGTGAGCTCGTCGATCCTTTACCTTCAGATATCATAGAAGTCAGGTCTACTAGATGGCGCATCGTTGGCCTCCCGTGCGGGCAATTCCAAGGGGACCTTAGTCCTGTCAGATTTTTAAGTATCTGAAGTGCAAAAGCAAACAGGCCCACCATTGGTTAATTATTAATTACTGTTTAAAGTGATGCATATTTCTAGACTGTGGTGACACTGAAGAAGACCGAACAGAAATCGCATACAGCCACGGCAAAAAAAACTTAATTTTCAGGAGCTTGTTTACAGGGTCTCTAGGTACACCATAGCCTAATTTTTATAATTACCTTCTTCATTTCAACTTTTGTCAGCGGATCACCAATCATGGTAGACATTCGACAAGCCCGTGAAGCCAACATAGCACGAACCCTCGAAGGGCAAACAGAAGCAGTTTTATCCATTTTGTAGGTACTAATTATTGCACATTCACCTTGACTGTCAGAAAGCATGGAGACCAGCTCCTTCACGTCTAAATCAAAGGAAATGAAAATAAGTTCAAATTTTGAGTTTTTTAGAAGCGGAAATGTATGTTTCGGACAAATGGGAAATAAGTATTTACCTTGAACACCAAATGTAATATTTTTACTGAAGGGGACAGCTTTCAAAATGTAATGATTGCCAGGTGAAGCATGCAAATCTTCTGCTAAAACAAACCCATTTTTCCTGACATAAGATAACAGAAAAAAGAACAGGAGTTTAATCAGTCTCAAATGTGTGTTTTTGTTAATACTTGATGGAAAATAAGGCAATGCATTGAGCAATCAAACTACAACTAGTTGCTGCAATTGGAAAATTCATCATGCATGAATTGATAATTTCAAAACAAAATAAAAGCAGCAACATTTTTCGTTAATAGAGGAGTTCCAGAGGTGGCGGTTAGCTAGGCTTTTTCGCTCGGAGTCCTTCGGATTTCCTGAGCCTTTTCCTTTCTCATGGCGTGATGGAGATTAGGCTTTAGCGCCGTAGGGGTGGAACTTGTGGTTCGGGCTTTCTTGCCCTTTCTTCTATGCGATTAGTACACCTTCCAGGGTGTATTCTCGAAAAAACATTTTTAGTTAATAGAAAATAGCAACCAATGAATGGAAATTGTAAGTCCCTCCAGTTCTGTATTAGCTGTAATTCCAGACATAGGTAAGGTCAAACAAATAAATAAATTACTGATTAGATACTTAGATGCTTGAAAATCATAAGCATATATCTGTCCCAGAAGGACTTTCCCAATATGTAATTTTAACGGACTTCATAAAGTATGCTTGATAGAAATTAGTAGTCAAAGTTGTAGTTTGAAAACTGTGTTGATGTTCCAAACAAAAAACTTATAAGGAACCGGAGGGAGTACAAACTACCAGCAGGCCAGCCCCTACTGATAATTCACCGTCCCGTTCTTATGGGCAGACTGCAGACAGAAAGATTGGATTTGAAATCTGCCACCCCAAGTGGGTGCTCTTGGCGGCTAGGACACACGTTGGGTACTATTTGTGGAAGTGAAGCTTGGATGATCAAGTGCATTTGTTGTCTTTCAAGAAATAGTGGCAGCCGGGTGGAGAGTTGGTTATTCAATTGATCCTCTCATGCTGGCCCTTCAGAATTATGCAGCAAGGCTCGGAAGACTGGGCTAGCAAGGCCCTTTGATATGTTAAGGGAGAGGGGAGAGTCATTCCAGAGTTGGGTGGGAATCATTGATAGAAACTTTTACTGAGAAACCATAGCATCTGAACTAAAGAATGCACGTCCTTTCAAGAATTGCACAATGAACGTTGACTATAACAAAACATTGATCAAACAGGCAACTGATGAGTACTGCATAAAACTAGATATTCAATATCAAGTTGTTTGATCCAACTTTTGAGCGGCCAGAACTTAGGTAGTGACTCAAGCAAATGTACCTGATAGTGCTCATGTGCATAGATACGATAACTTCTTCCTCTGGTGATAGTTCAAGTCTCAGTGGCCTGCGTCAGAACACAGTCAGAAATACTCCTGTAATACAAGTGGAAAAATTTGCTATAACAGGTAAAGAATTTTTTTTGCGGGGGATAACATGTAAATATTAACCTAGCGTTAACATTCTTAGGTTATTCCTTAAACCACCCATAGGTTTTAAGAAGTTCCACGAATAAATAACACATGAAAAATGCTGGGTTTTTATTACTCACTGAAGAAGAGGCTGTATGTTTAAGGTTGTTGACTGTGATAAGCTCTCAAAGTTGTACTTCTCATCAGCAGCATGCTGACAACATAAGAAAATAATTTCATTGATATGAGGTACCTTAAGAGGTGCTACTCATATATCCAGGAATTTGTATGAAAAACATGTAGAGGTACCTGATCTACAATAAAAAGGTCTTGGTCCAGCTTTCCAATGATAAAACCAAGATTAAACTGCCCAACAACCTAAAGATGAGATAGTTAGTACTCTACAGAACAACTGCATACAACACAATATGTTTATCATTGCCACATTCAAGTACATAAACAACGAGGTCTTAACAACATGTTTTTCTTTTTAAAAAAATTACAGTCCATATCTTGCAAGGTACTTCTAAGTTGTAGCAGCAACATGACCTATGGTACTTGGCACGGCCTTGAACAGTAACAAACTAAAATAGATCAAGTGCCCTCTGGATACAGCACGTGGCAAATTTTATGTAAGACCCCTCAAAAAGGACAGAATGGGCATGACTACATCAGATTTCACAGATCATAATAGCTAAAATTTATTATGGTTCCTCCCAATCACTGAATACATCAGAATAATTTTAGTATGTCATTTCAGAAAAGAGGTAATAATTTCGCTCAGTTATCACGTAGGTAGCTGGAGGACTTCCATCCATAAGGCAAATGGTATATTAAATATGATGTCACTTGCAACCTTAGAAAACAAACAAGAATATTAAAAACATCGAGCCATTTCAAGAACCTCCATTTCTCCAAAATTATCTTTGCTGAAAAGCCTGTCCAACTCATTGGTCGCTGCAGCTAAATAATTCAATTTTCCCTCGTCGTCATTTGGCACATAATTATCCAGTGTCGCGGCTTTATAGCACCTAGGGCAAATAAACTAGTCAAACCCCTAACTCCTAATGACAATAAAACTTGCTTATAAAAATAGCAGAAGTGTTACCTTGCAGTTTTGTTGGAACAATGAATTCCGTTTTCATGTGATACCATAAACCTGTGTTTTCTTCTTCTCCTAAGCTCAGCAACTTTAAATTGCATAACCGGATATGATACTGATGTAGAACACCCTGAAGTGCCATCATCATGACCATGCGCAACAGGTAAAGGAATATTAGACGGTCCATTTTGAGGTTCAATATCTTCCGGATATTGACATGGAGCACCGGAATTTGAAAGGCGTTGATCATTCTGTTCACCCTGCAGGGTTTGCAGCATTCATTGTACAGTCAATCCCATGAACTGATAACATGACAAAAGCTTTTCCAAAGAAACTACCTAACTCGTGGAAAAATACAACTTAGCTAATGAAGAATTTATTCCAAAAACAGATGTCCACATATCATACACAACTGAAAAGGAGCCAAACTGAAAGTAGAGTCATGATTCCATATAAAACACAACAGTTGAAAAATTCAGCTTGAACTTCTACGAAATACAATATTAATAGGCAAAGACACTTGTGAAGAATATGCTAAGAAACAATCAGTTATGGGCAAAAAATGGAAGAGAAAAAATGGAAAAAAGAGAAACAAAAAAAAAAGAGAACAATGGCTAGTCTCCTACAGAAATGTGATGGAAACAACTGTCTCACTGCGAAAAAAATCTACCTTACCACATCAGATTTTGTACTGTGAAGACCGCGTGGATCAAGGAGAGGCATTTCAGTACTATGAGACACAATATTTGATGGTTCTGAATGCTGTGATGAAACTTCTGCCCGCTTAGGTACAAATGATTGCGGAGAATGACGCTGGAAAAGGCTAGTTTCCTGGAGTGAGTTGGCATTTGCAATACCAGGTGCATTTTCTTCCAGGCTTGTTCGTCTCACTTGTTCTGAGTTTGTCCCCCTTCTTAGCACTGGAGCTTCGGAAATAAGGTTGCAACTGTCTTCGTGCTTCCTCTTGTTTAGTGATAGAAAGTTCATAAGAGAAGACTGAACTATACTTGATGGGGAGGATTTAGCACTAACAGCAGGCCCTGTTCTAGCATGATTTTCTCTTACTGGATGGCTACCATTGGATTTTTTTGGCTGTTCATACCAGGAGGCTGAAAGCAAAGGAGATCTACCAACCGGAGTGGCTGGGCCCCTTGACAAGGGGCTTATGTCTCTGGATGCAGCTCCAGTGGCTAACCTTGTCACGGAAGAAGACACTTTCTGATTCTCTGGTGGATCCTTGTCATCGCTATCTGTTTCATCCGTGTCGTTATCATTTTCGGGAGATGAAACATTCTCCTTTTCTATTAAATCTGTGCTTTCATTTGGTTCAACAATGGCAGGGTCCTCTTCCTTTTCAGGATCTTCAATGTGATTGATGGAAAAGCTGCACTGTTGAGGGCTATACAGATTTTCAATAGCCTCCCGTAAAGATAGCAAAATGGCATGCTCGGAAGAGAAGAAAATCTTTCTCTTGTCAGGTGCGACATTCACGTCATAAGATGTGGTTGGAATGCAGAAATTGAGGACAGCAACAGGATATTGCTTGGAATTTGAGCTTCTATAGAGTTCATTAACAAGCTTGGTGACCTTTGGCATGTCCACAGGTCTGCCATTCACATAAAAGAACTGCCTATCTCCTGAATTGCGACCGCTGCCGGGTCCAGGTTTGGAAAGAAAACCTTCTACCTGGCAGTCTTCTGAGATGGCCACGTTGAAGGGCTCAAGGCATTTGAAAGTGTTCAAACCAAATACCGTAATCATATTGTCTTTCAGTGAACTGCTTCCTTGAGTTTTAACCACCACCATTTTGGAATTCTTGCCCACGATATTTGTGCAAAGTAATCTGACCCCTTTGGCAATTAAGGCGTACGCCTAAAGCAGGTAAGAATCATCGATTAGTAATGGAAGATAACAAAAAGAAATAAAATTTCAGCCTCTATCATAACACAACAATCAACTCCGACAAGAAAAACACTAAGATGCAAGACTCACATTCAGCAAGGAGATTACTTTGCCATACTCCTTCCGAATATTCCTGCTAAACTCCTTGCCCCGAACCGGCAAGGTGGAGAACAATTTTTCGATCGTCACAGTGGTTCCAACTTGCCGTGCAATCTTCCTCTCGCATGTGACCACGCCCGAGTGCTCAAACTCCAAATGTGTCCCGACCTGCTCATCTTTAGTCCTCGTTTCAACCGATAATTTCCCCAATGCGCAGAGGGAACTCAACGCCTCCCCCCTGAACCCGAAGGTGGCTACGGAGTTGAGGTCAGAGAAATCCGATATCTTGGAGGTGTGGTGCTTCAGGGCGAGCGCCTAGAGCAGGTCACAGGGAGCACGGCACGGTCAGAACCCAGTGACAGCAAAAATGCAGAGCAAGTGGAGTATCTGGCAGCGAGATTAGAAAAATGGGGGATTTGGTTTGCGCGTGCCTGGAAATTGCTGGGCGAGATGCCGGCGCCGTTGTCGGCGACCTTGAACCACTCCTCGCCGTAGGCCTTGAGGCTGACCTCGACGGTGGTGGCGCCGGCGTCGAGGCTGTTCTCGACGAGCTCCTTGACGGCGGAGGAGAGGTCGAAGATGACCTGGCCGGAGCAAATCCGGTGCACCACCGACTTGCTGATCGGCTTTATCGCCGGGGAGGCTCCTCCCATCCCGACCTGGACCGGTAAACCCTACCACAGCTCGAGCTCGGGACGAGGGTTTTGGTTGCTTTGGCTCCTCCTGCCTCTCCGGCTCTACCTCGCCGTCACCGTCGCCTCTGTTTGCGCGCACGGGCAGCGACTGCCTGGGCCACACCACCTTTCCATGCTCTGCCTTAGTTGGGCCTTGGGCCTAGGTGGGAGCATTGTCATGGGACTAGAGCATATAGTCCAGCCCAGTTAGGTGAATCACAATTCACAACAATACATATAGTAAAAAAAAAATCGTTATTATGAGAGAAATGTTTGCCGATAATTTTAGTCCTGGATTATATTTGGGTATAGATTTGTGAAACAATTTACTCCCTCCGTCCTTTCTATAATACCTATTGTTTTTCCACTTTTGTTTCGGAATATAAGAGTAAAGCTATGTTTTTTTTGCAAAGAACCCCTTCCACCGATATGTTCCATCCAGAAAATCTGGAAACAAATATGTTCATGTCCAGTAAATCAGGAAACCAATCTGTTCCCGTCCAGAAAATGTGGAAACCAATCTGATTATGGAAAGAATAGCAGGAGAGAGGGAGTACATGGCGCGATCGGTTATGGAAACAAGATTATTTTCTGAGATCTAATTTCAGTTTCCTATTTTGTTTCTAAGATCGCTAGGGGGTTTTGTGTCAAAATATTGCTTGCGCTAATTTCCGTGCCAAAATACAATAGGCACTATAGAAAGGAACGGAGGGAGTAGTGATTTTGGCCAAGAAGTAGACCAAGACCACCCATAAAAAGAATGATGATGTGCATATGATACACCTAGACTGTGATGATGATTTTTTTTTTTGAATTTTGAATCAGAAATGAGGAAATGGATATACGGGCAGTACAACCAGCATCAGCACATGTAAAAGAAGTCCTTGGAGGAAATTTCCCAGCACAATCGTTAGATTAGAACATCGTTGAAGTGGAATCCATGGAAGGTGAAGGGCTAAACCAACCTATGGCAAAAGATATAATGTGTAATCTACTAGGCATTGGAGATCACGTTGAAGAAGAAGTGGCCCCTCTTTCAGATGTAGATGAGGTAAGTGAACACGAGCTAGTTCAGCCATAAATGGGTGATAATAAAATAGGTGAATCACTATATATGGAGGAGGTTGCGATCCCAATCCCAGTGGATGATGAGGTGACTAGCGAATAAGTGATAACATATGATCCAATTCATCATGTCATACTTGTAGGCACCTACTTTTCCAACATGGATGAATTTAGGAAAGCATTTGGGCAATATTGTACCAATGGTGAGGGCGTCCATGTATTGTGGATGGTCCAAGCAGCAGCAGCGCTGGCGCTCCGCTTTCTGTCGGTGGGAGGACTATGCATGCAGTGACCGTAGCCAAATCAAAAGGCCATAGAGGAAGTTGTTGCTCTAGAAATAGAAGTATTTAAAATAAGAATGTTGGTCAATATAAAATATTTCGGATTCACTGCCACGTGGGGTCAATATGGGGCAAAGTTGGTAAATGCCTTATAATCTCTTTGGCACCACTGAAGGAATAAATGTTACCCCATTTCCCTAGTCCTAAAACCTAAGTAGCTAGAGTTCAGTCATAGTTAGTTTTCTTTAGCAAGCCAAGTACCTATATAGATAGAGCTAGTGATAAGTTTAATCTACGAGTTGTTCTTCTGGATCTTTAATTGCAGTTTACCTCATTGTAAATTTAAGAGGTTGTGATGATCTTTTGTAAAGGGTCGGAGTTGTAATTATATAGACATATCTTGACCCGCAATGTTTATGTTGTACCACTCTGAGGATGTAATGTTATGTCAATAACTTGAGTTCTACAACATGCAATGATATGTTGGGTCACCACAAAACCAAAATATGTGTTTGCTACACAGAGTCGCGTCCAACACTCATACCCACAGCCAATTCCAAATTGGAGCACCATGAACATCAATGGTGGTACTGCAATAGGCCCAACACTGCAATACGAGTAGATTTATGACCATCATGCCGAAGCACCCATGTGGTTCATCTCAACATTACCACCTGTTTTTCGTCAAAAATTAAGAGGCAACCTGGAGCTTATAAGTTCACTAACACTATGTATGGTTATATGTTCACTAACACTATGTATGGTTATGCGTAAGACCAAATTATATTTCTTCATTTTTGTACGGTGTGATCGAGTATGTGGTGTTCCACTGTTATGGTTACGTGCAACACCAAATTATGTTTTCTTTATTTCTGTAGAGTGTGATTGAATCTAAGATGTTGTCATGTCAAGTTTTATTCAGCTATGGCATTACCATGTTTGAAAAAAATATCCTATCTGTAGTACTCCCTCCGTCCCACCAAAAGTGTCTTAACTTTGTCAAAAGTTGGATATATCTACCTACTACATAGTGTCTAGATACATCTAAAATTTGACAAAGTTGAGACACTTTTAGTGAGACTAGTAGATAGATACATCTAAATTTTGATAAAGTTGAAACGCTTTTGGTGGGACGGAGGGAGTATTAAATTTTCACCTCACAAGCGAGTAAGCGCTATCAAATTCAGATGTAATTCAGATACAATTCAGATATTGCAAAGCTCGTACAACCTAAGTTGGTGTTATCAAAGTAAATGATTTTAATGACAAACATTAAATCCACTCAAACGCCCAAAATACATATGAAAGTATAAATTTCACTGTCACCAAAATTTCATATAAAAAAGAATGACTACCACAAATAAAATTAAGCTTACTTCATATCAGACATTCCAACAATCCGGATGGGAATCAGAGTCAATAAACGATCGGCGATGACGGCAAGAGCCTCGGCGGTGGCCCTGAGGGCCGGAGTGTGCTTGCAGCGCGCGACACCGAGGGAAAAAATGAGGAGATGCGAAACTGGGTGGTGGCGAGGGTGAGCGGACTTCGGCAGTGGTGGCGACGAGGGCATTTGCTCGTGACAGATCTCCGGGGAGGTCTTCAAGTCCCAACAACAAGGAGAACGACAGCTTCGATTTGGGAGCACGGACTAGGGATTCGGTGAGAAGAAAAATGGGGGTCGGGCTGAACAATGGAGAGATTATAAAAAAAAAAAGCGCTCATTTTAAGCAGTCTAGTTGGCCATCACATTGGAACTAGAATAACGAGTAACCTGACAACATGGGCCAAAAACACGCACCATTACGGGGATATTTGAGTTCTAATCGTTTTCAAACAGTTTTATTTTTGTGCTACACGAATTTGGCCTAAAAAGACCATTTTGGCAATTGCTCCAACAAAATTGACGTACCTCAAAACAATTACAAAAAAACAACAGATCATATATGCGCTCGGCAAAGAACACGGAATACCCAAAGTACATTGCCCCGGACAAACACAATATCTTGACCTGGTTTCACGATTTTTGTGAATGGATGGGCTAGCTCTTGCTCAAAGGTGGGGAATCATTGGAGTCTTCATACCGACTTGAGTTTGATCCCTCCAAGCAGAATTTAGTCGCTCCGTTTTATTTATTTCACAGATAGAATCACGGAGATTTGATCAAGAAGGTGGGAGGTTCCACTTTCTCTCACATTCTTCTTGATCAAATGCCGTGAGTCTCCTCTCCCGGTTGAGCTTGATTCTTGGTCTTGAATATCTTCCGCAGCCATATAGTATCATCGACATTCTACTTAGCTCTATACTTACACATCCCATCCCAAATCCTCACCATTTCTTATCCTCCTCGTCCTCGCCATCACCTCGTCCATGGCGACGTCGAACCCGTCCTTCATGTCCCCGTCAAACCTCACCCTGGGGTCCTTGTACACAAACCTTGGGATCATCTTGATCACCTCCTCCCTCATGGCTGCCACCTCCTCGCCACTGTACCTGCTCAGCACCTCCTCGATGTCCACCTTCCCTCCCACGAGGTCGTCCGCGTCGATGAACACCGAGTAACGGCGGCGGCCATCGACGTCGCCACCGTTGTTGTCCGGGTCCGGCTCGTGCCATCGGTACTGCTTCTCGAAGGTGGACCCCTCGTGGAAGAAAACGGGGATGCAGCCGGCCACGACGGCGTCGATGGACGACCGGCGCATGAAGGAGTCGCCACGCGGCTGCAGGCAGAAACGGGAGGAGGCGAAGAGGGACATGAGCTTCTCCGCGGACCGGCAGACGTGGCCGTGGCTGCAGTCGAGCATGCCGCAGCGGGTCGGCGAGGAGACGCACTTGTCAATGAGGTGGTCGCGGAGGACCAGCGTGCCGTTCGGACGCCGCGCCCCGGCGAACGCGAACAGCCACGGCCGGCGCGTCCCATGGGAGCGAGCCTGCCACGCGGCCACCTCGGCGGCGGACGAAGGGTGGAAGTAGGTCGGGTAAGGCACGGCCATATCCCGGCGGTTCCAGATGTTGGACTCGACGGTGAGCACCGTCATGTTGAGGCACTCGGCCCGTTCAAGGAAGCCGTTGCCGCACCCTTTGGGGTCGTCGTTACTGGGCACGCGCCGGAACATCCACGTAGTCTTGGACGCCAGCATGAAGTGGTCGCGCCCGCCGAGCGCCGCCCACTGCGGCCGCGACGATAGCCACCGGAGGAACTCCGCCGACGGCGCGTCGCGCACCGACGCGTTGGTGTCGCAGCTGTAGTGGTTCAGCTCCAGACCCGCGTAGTACGGCACGTACACCGCTGTCGCCGCCGCCGGGTCGTCGGTGAGGCACTCGTACCGCCTCATGCGGTGGTGGAAGATCACCTCCAGGGCGTGATGGTCCGTGTTGAACCTGCATTTCAATCGAGATGTAAGTATGTAACTAACTAACCAGAGCACGCGAAGAATGAAACTCAAAACCACCATCGTACGTGACGGTCGATATCTTTGCTTACCATCCGTTGTCAGGGATGACACGGTCGTTGTCGTTGCCGGCGGCGGGAGCGAGCACCGGGCCGAGGCCCGCATTGGACATGAAGACGCACGCGCTGGTCTCGTCCTCAAACGCCGGCGATCCATCGACGCAGTCCCGGAGAAGATTAAACCGTGAGGGTAGATCCAGCATGTACACGCGCCGACCTTCGCACGACGACTTAGCAGTGTCATCGCCGCCGACCGTTGGCGGGGCAGAGAACAGATTGACGGGGAGCGTGGCTGGGCCGGCACGACGGTGAGAGGAAATGTACGAGTAACGGAAGAGCGAAATGTGGAAGAACTGGAGGTGGAGGAGGCATGGCAAGAGCCATGAGCCGGCGACGAGGAGGCCATACAGGAGGTACTTGTTGAGGCCGCTGTGAGCTTCCATGGCTGGGCTAGCTATAGGAGAGCATCCGGCGAGGTAGCTGTTCGTGGTGCTCTGAAGGGGATCGCGACCCTGCATCCTCTGTGAGAAAGGGCAGCTGGAGATGTCTTATTGCCGTGTTACTTGCTGTATTTTTTAGCGTGTCAGTTGAAGAGTTTGACACCTGGTAGCAGATCATAATTTTTGTTTGTGCTGCATTCCTCGGAAAACATCGATCGATGGGCATTCGGCGCCATATCTTGGCATCCGTGTAGTACTTGGATTGGTATTCAAATCCTCTGCAGTTGACCCAAGTTGCGCATTAATATTTGGTCATCGGTATTCCGAGCAGTTCTGCAGATCAAGTCCAATTTTAGTTTTAAATCGTCCAGGTTCTCTTCTCATAGGAGCTCTAGATCTCGATGCCAGTTGTACGCGATTATTTTGGAGCGGATTCTGCGGGCGCAAGATTGAGCGAGAATCAGCCTTGAGGTCTGACCTCGAGGAGGCTTACGTGTAATTTACGCTTGAAGATCCGGAAGCTCGCGGGGCCAGAGAAAAAGTTTACTTGATGCATCTCTCGAACAAGTCATACTAGTAAAAATCAGGGTTTGCAGCCTTGCGAGTTAAAATTATGGCCACCCCAATACACAGTTTTCATCTAAACTTGATGCATTTGCCTTACATTGCTTATGCTCACTAGTAAAAAAGGAATTCTCACCCTGATGCACATCAGCCTGCACAGCTACGCCCCTGGCTCCATGTCATCTCCATTGCTCTTGCACAGCTGTTTAGTTCTTGCCACTACACAAACATTAGGAGAAGAATATATCACACGTGGGATTATACGATTGTTCCCGTGTTTGAATGGCATCTCTCCAAGATGAACTACTTGCTGTTATTCTTTTTAGCTGGCTATTTGCTGTACTTTAGCTGTACATAAATTTGTGGTTCGAGTCCATTCACGAGCTTCTGATCCCTTAATTCGGACACTAATCACGTATCAAGTATTCAAGCCCCACTAGTTGGTCTAACAACCACTAGCTAGTATTTTTCCTCTCCTAGTAGGGTTCTTCCTCTCTAACTTGTAGATAAGATTTTCGATAAATTAAAATAAAGGAATCACTAGGGCGAGATTTTTCACAGAATTATACCTCTCTATTCATTGGAAAACTAAGTTACATCACTTAGCATCGGACGTATAATTGACTCAAGGGATCATCAATCCATACACGTGGTGAACTCGATGGCAAAGTGAATTGTTTGATACGTAGTAGAATCCTATTTTTTGCGGTAATTGAGATTCATGCCAAGAACGATTAAATAAATGAGATATTGCTTTACGCGTGTCTTACCTAGCTGGCATATCATGGACTACTCCTCTAACCTTTAAACGATCTACCAAGAGAAATCTCAGTTTTGGCTATCTGTAACAACAATGTTATATGACAGGTAAAATATCTCCATCAATTTTTGAATTTGATGCAGCGGCAAAATGTACTCCGCTATCAGAGTTTTTTTTTCAATAAATAGAATATTGTAAGATCATAAAGATACCAATTATCCTAATGGCACTATGGATGAACACAACCTCAAAAATGAAGAAGCTGAAAAAAGAAAAGTCCTGCTACAGCCTCGTAGCAGCAATATAACCACCACCCACCTGAAGTCCAAATTCTCCAAAAACGACGCATCCAAGAAGAAAACGATCCCATAATCGTCATCATCATCCGATCATAGATCTTAGGTTTTCACTCTAGAGACAGTCCCCGCTCTGGCGCTCTTACAACGATGCATTCAACAAGGCCATTGCCAAGCACAATCAATTAAGACCACCATTATAGTCTTCGGCTCTCTCGGCTTCAATGACATTCTTCACCTCTGACTTTACAATGGAACGAAACATGTCCCAAGATGACAGCAGGTAGTAGAGCTCGCACTGCTCCCTCGTAAAACTAAATGGTTAGAAAAAAATATGGGTGCACACAACCGAATCTCATCTGACCCAGCAATCTTCAGGTATGATGCATCCGATGGAGTTCACATGCGGAGCCTTCAAAAACTCGACACTCCGGCAAGAACAAAGGAGAGAAGCATCAAGAGGAACCCGAGGACTTCCACCTCGCCTCGATTTCTCCCTAGGTGAGTTTGATGCTCGGTAAATAGAAATCAGTGCAGCAATTGACATTACTGATTTCCCGTCGGCTATACCTTCTCTCCATTAACGGATTGTCGACGCTTCCACTGTAAGTACCAACAAGTTAAGTTAGAAGTTTTAAGCATGGATCGATTGGCCTAAGATAGTTGTGTTGTTGTATGCAAACCATGGACTCCATAACGGTCTGCTTGCTTCTCGTTTAAACAACATGCACTCGACCGCCCATGTTTTTTGAGTAGGTTGGCAATAATATCATGGATTTGAGTATCTTTGGGCATCAACCCACTCGGACACGAGTTTGGAGGGTACTTTCTATCCATGAAATATTTGCGTGCGGGAACCTGTTAAGTCATGGGCTAGAAATGGGTATAAAATTTTGCTTCTTGGATATCTGATGGACACTTATATGATAGGTGGGACCAACTTATTGATGGCTCACACAATCCTAACCATAACACCCTCAATCCCCATGGCCCAGAGAGACCAAAATCTTTAGAACATAAGGCTAACCCTAACCCTCCCGGTAAGCTAGGAGAAGAAGGTTTCGATGTGTCCTTTCACTGCGGCCTTGTATGGGTTGTTGTTGTTTTTCCTGATCCGAGGATATCCAACGGTTATAGATGGGGTGTCAAGCGGCGTTCCACACTAGTCCCGCATCCTGCCCGCATTGACACCCTTAGTTATAGACGTGAGCAAAAGTTTTTCATCAGGGCTTTCTTTGCGGCCAGACAGCCAGCTAGCTGGCATCTTGATATGTGGATGAATATGCCAAACATGAAGTTTTTTTAGTTGGGCTGAATGGTCGATGTGGTAAGGACTAAGAAATAGAGGGATTGAGGGTTCTTGTTTTTTTTCACAAGTAATTGGGTAAATCCTGGACGAAGAAGAAAATAAAATTATACAGAATTATTTGCAAAAATCTAATATATCAGAATATTACATTCAACCAGATAGTCATCCCATGCACACCAACCGAATAATCCAATCGCAGAGGTTCACAAGCAGGGAGTAGAAAAATGTGCCCAGTGGAGCATTTCTACAACACAGAGGCTGAACATGTCGTCTCTCTCTTCTTCTCAGAAGCAGGCGTCCAGGAGACAGCAGCAGCAAAGGGCGGCCAAGCTGTTGCAACAAACATGATCAGATCAGAAATTCAGAATCATGGCACATAGTATCCTCAAAGTCGACAAAGCTGGCGCTACATAACCAACATATTGACAATATATGTACAGAATCAGGGTTGATCTAAGCATCTAGCTAAGTAGGGGATCTCTTCCACCTTGATCTTGTTTTTCTGAAAACAGAATTAGGGTCATCCACTGCTATTTTTTCATTGCAAATTACAGCTATAGTTTCAGCATCGGTATGGCATTACTGCTTGCTGTCAGGCTCATTCACCAAACAATGGTTATGGCGTCAAAGGTAATATTAAGTCCTAAGGAGGCATCTTCCATGGAATGTGATGTCTCAGAAAAAAAAGTCTGACTTTGGCATTACCGGGCAAGATAACAGGTACAAACATGGTCGTAACTGGCATGGGAAGTCTGAATTTTGTACTACCTCAGAACATAAGACTGTCACTCTGAATTTTATGCTACCCAATCGATGAGTCTATTTGATTAGCAGGATTCTAAAAATGCATAAATAGAAAACCTCATGATTGCAACGTCATACTTATTGTAATCCTACGAAAGTTTGATTTGTTTTATCACATCACAAAGAAAATTGTGCATGATCACCTATGCTGACTAGTAAGGAGCGATCCATGCAGGGCGATGGATCAATTACCAAGTAAATGGCTCTATAAAATGGATGGGTGCTCTATAAAATGGATGGGTGAATAATGTTTAAAACAAAATGTACGGTCATACTCCTGCCTCATAATCCCAATTACAGAATTACACATAGCATCAGAATTAGGATATTGATAATAATGTTCATTTAAAATGTTTTGATGGGATATCTATTTTGCTGATTTTCTGCTGTACTAATTTATGGGCTAGCCTACGGATATCTTTCTCGGGTATGAATGCCGAGTAGAAACTGCTCTTTTAATATTATTGTAAATGAAATTGATCGCATAGGAGTATCAGAATCAGATCTGTAGGATTTGTGTGTCCCGTTTGACTCTAGAATCCGATCAAATTTTGAAAGGCAGCTCACGCGTCATGTCGCGGCCCCAACCAAGCAACCGTGCGCCACCGGCGGGGAACACTCGCCGGCGGAATTCCTTGGTTGATCACCGATCGATTTATCCTCTTAAATAAGTATGTTTCCCGTTCTCTAAACAACCCGTCCTGAACTTATCAAGCTAGCAGAGTACTACGTATACTAGTACATATATACGGGAGGGCAGTATTAGTTCGATCGGAAATTAACGCACCATCCCTGCATGAAGGAAGGCCCGCCCTGCTGCTGCTGCTGCTGCTGCTGGGGCGGGTACCCCTGCTGGCCATATCCTTGCGGCGGGTACCCCTGCTGCGGCGGCGGGTACCCCTGCGGAGGGTAGCCCTGCGGCGGGTAACCTGAAGAAATGGATCAAGATCCACATGTGTGAAAGGTCAATTCTGTTGAACTCTCGGCCAAAAAGAAGAAGCAACAGTACACGGCCGGAAAGGATCGAGGCCATGGACAGGAGAGCGAGCTGTACCTTGCTGCGGCGGCGCGCCGACGGGCGCCTGCTGCTGGCCGTAGTAGCTCATCTCTCCTCTCCGCTCCGGCCGGGGGCTACTACTATTCGCTGGTCTCTTGCCCTGTAGCTGTAGTGCGTGGAGCCGAGTGATGATTTTATAAAGAGACAGCGGCGGGCGGGAAGGTGCACTGCGCTTGCCGTTGCTGTTGCTGGTGGGAGCGTATCCAGATTCCAGATGGACGCCTCGGGCGATCGGGGTGGACTTGTCGTATGCATTGCCGCGTACCACCACCACGGCCACTAATTGGGTTGGCTGAGAACAAGACGAGAACGTACAATCAGATTTGGTGTTTTCTTGGTCGTACCTGAAGAAAAAAGATTGATTAGAGCAAGGAAACGGCGGTCATGTTTGGCTGTGGAGCATATTAAGTATTGGTGGCAGAGTTGACCGGAGCAATTGATCAAGCCCAAGTAACTTAGCATCCAAGGCTTAGTAGGAGCAGTACATATTTGACTGCTTCTTTTCTGCGTTGCAACCTGCAAGCCTGGCTAGTTTGCATATTCGCGGACAAGAAGGAGCAACGCATCGATCGTGCCGAGAGCTAGCGCACAAAGGTAGCTGGCCTAAGTTGTGATCGTCCTTGGTCTCATAACAGAAACTTGGCTGTCGATTTGGTGGCTGCTGAGCGCAATCGCATCAGAGCAGGCAAGGATGCCCTGCCCAGAAAGCCACGCCGTGAAAGAAGATAGTGCGACTACACCAAGCAGTCGATGGCAATCTCCCACGATGTTGACGGGACACACCGACGGCAGTGGCGGACGCAGGAAAAGAATTGGAGAGGGGGCACACCTCAATTTTTTTTTTGCGCACCCCCAAAATGTGAAAAACGCATAATGAATAATGAACAATTGTAGTGATGTGAAAAACCCCTAAATTTTTTTTGCGCACCCCCAAAATGTGAAAAACCTTTGCCTAAAACCATTTTTAACAAAGGCATCTCCTCCGGACCTCCATTAGCTCTCTCTTTGAACAAGAAACACACAAAGCAAAATGCCGCATCCTTTTCGATACTATATTCTAGCCAATTGTAGTGATGAAACCAAACATAGCTAAAGTGTCGATTTTTGCCCTTCTTTTTTGTTGTTGCGACAGCATGCTCATATGGTTGGCATGGACCTTTTAGGATATATCCTCTCCCAACATCATCTTGAATATTAACATCATAACTTGATATAGAAATCCTTTCCCCCGGATCATGTGGAAGAAAGTGAGCATCAGATGACCTTGCATTTGGTTGTTGGGATGAAGGTGGATGTAGTGTTGTATCTTCAATGTCAATCTCGCTCCCAATATCGGATTCGACTTCTTCATCATGTACAATATCAGATTGGACCGGAGATGCAATCTTCTTTGATGCTTGTTTCTGAAAAAGTAGCGCAGTTTGGCTATTTCTCTTCATTTCTACACAACTGAAATATTTAAACATTACCAATTTAGTAATTTTATGTGTTCTTCTTAACATACAAACTTACAAAGTAACAGAGAATATACATACACAGGGACATACATTCATAGTTTCATACAGAGAAATAGGCAAATAGCTGCAAATCAGAAAATGTTCACAACTCACCGGCCTCACCCTACTGCTACTGCTTGTGGCCTCGGCACTTGGGAAGATCAGGGGCGGGCGGCGCTCGACGTTCAGAGCGGCGGCCGGCGACCGACGGCTGGCGGTCTCTGCGGACTGCGGTAGTGCGGCGGCGGGGCTGGGCGGGCGAGCGCCGGGCTGGGCAGCATGAGTCCAGGGCGGGCGGGGCCGGCCGCCGGCGGGCAGCGGCGGCGCCGGGGGCGGAGGCGCGGAGCAGCGGCGGCGGCGGTCGGGGCGTGGCCGCGTGGGGAATCGGGACGGAGGCACGGAGCCAACCAGTTCTCCACGACAGCTCCAATTCTTCACTTCTTCACGAGTCAGGACCACGAATCGGGCCTTTTCTCCATGGGCCGTTTGTTGGCCGGCAGAATTCTGGGTGGGCCACGGCCCCCCCGGCCCCCCCCTGCGTCCGCCAATGACCGACGGGTCTCTCGTTGCTCAAGGAAAGCGTGGTGAAGGCTCTGGGCCGTTATATCCCGTGACAACGATCGATGTTTATCGATACCGTGTGGTGTGTGCTACTAGCCATCTTGATCGTTCGCAAGGTGCTTCCCAAGCTGCACTCTGCATATTGCAAAACGAAGGGATTCCCTTGCCGCTGCAAAGTGCAAAGTGCAAACTAGCCTCGAGGGGTGCAGCCAGGGACAGCAGAACTTCCTAGCTTCAGGAAGAAGAGGGAGTGCAGCTGCGGAGGTCCATAGCTGCACCGCCATGTGCGAGATTTGGAGAGCTCGATGAGTATGGATGTCTGATCAGCACAAGGATCACTACGTGTTCCGTGTAATTGGTTCACAAAGCTTCTCTGTCCAAATTTGCATGATGCAGTTGTTCTGAAACTGTTAGAGCAATCCCGCAAACCCGGCCTGCATCGCCCTGTGCAGGCCGGTATGCAGTTTTCTGCGCGAAAACGTCCACCGCAAGCGCGGCCCAGCCCACAAATGCGTTGTAGGCCCCCGCTCTCGACCGTCGAAAACCACATGTATGGCGGTCGAGAGCGTCGATGCAGGCCGGCCCCATCCCCTCGCAGCTACCTCCTCCCTCTTCCGCCGCCACCGCCACCGAAATCCGGCGAGCCCCAGCTCCGCCCATGCTCCTCCCGCTAGATCCACCGCGCCGCATCGAAGCCATGGCCTCCCGTAGGACTCCTGGCGGCGGCGGCCGGCCTTTGGCCGCGGCGGAAGCCGATTCGAGCGCGGGAGGGCTCGAACAGCGCCGGCGGAGCGGAGCGGACCGAGAGCCGCGCGGCGGAGCTCCAACCTCGCCCGCATGCGCGCCGCCCGCCGCTACGTCAACCTCGGGATGCCAGTGCCGCCGGCGTACTACCGCCGCGAATCCATCCGCTACGCGGATGTGATTGACACGCGGGATGCCGGTTAGCGGCGCACGCGTTCGTCCTCGCGCGCGGCACCTCCGCCGTCGGAGCCGGAGCCGGAGATGCTCCCGTGTCACGAGGGCGACTACGTTGCCGACGCCGACCTCGAGCGAGTCGTCTCCGCGCTGGCGGACGCGCCGATGCTCGAGCCCGGGGACTTGGTCCGCGACGAGATCCTCGAGAAGATGGTCCAGTCCGTCGAGTACATCACCGCCACCGCGACGCCACCCTCCGCCGTGACCCCACCGTCCACCGCGACGCCACCCTCCGCCGCAAACCGGGTCTTCCTCGAGTGAAGCAACGTGGTCCGCGGCGTCGCTGCCACGGCATTGGCTCCGGTGAGCCCAATTTTGCTGCTCAAAACATGCCGTGGCGGCGATCGTAGTATGTTTAGTTTTAATTTGCCTATGTTTTAGCTTAATTGTAAGGATCTGAACTAAATTCGTAATATGTTTTAGCTTAAATTCAAACTGAAATGTATGATCGTGCTTGTTCTCGCGAAAATTCTTTCTTTTCCAGTTTTGTATGCCGTATCTCGCTCCGCCCCGAGCGTTTTTTCGACCTGCAAATGTCGATTTTCTCGGCCTGCATTCACCGTTTTTAACTTTGCGGTTTGCAGTATCTGCTAGAGATGCTCTTAAGCATGTATGACACCTAAAAATGCTGCTGGCAAATAAAGGTTCTGCGTTCCATGAAACAACATTATTTCGTTTTCAATAAATGACAGGGAATTATGCATTTCTTGCCGGTCACGGAGCTTATCAAAATACTCCACTGGGGGCAAATTCAATTCTACAGAAATTTACCATGGACTGAAATAAATTGTGGAGAGATACTACAATTCAGCCGCGAAGAACAGTTGCAAGTTCCTTGTGTGGCTCGCCGCGAAGAACCGTTGTTGGATGGCTGATAGACTTTAGAGACGTGGCCTGCCTCGCCCACCGGCATGTCCACCGTGCGACCGTGAGTCGGAGTGTGGTGACCCAGCAGTACCACCGCATGGTGTAGTACACAAGTCGTTGACATAACACAAGTGAAACACCGTTCCACCCATATTACATCTCTCGTGAGTGGTACAACAGTAAACATATGCGAGTCCAAGGTATGTCTATAGAAGTACACACGAACTGTTTACATAATATCCACACAGCCTCCTACTTTACAAGTGAGGTAAAACTTCAAATAAGCTCCGTAAGAACGACTCGTAGTCTATGTTATAGCTAACTCAAGTTTAAGAGCTAATTGGCTTGCTATAGAACTCTAGCTATTTAGGTGCTAGGATTAGGGAAAGGTTCCCTTCTATTACTAGTCTAGGTTTCCATCATGGCTGATGCGTAAGTTGACTCCATTGACTTATTTGATTGGATTCTTCATCTTGTTGCAGTTGACTCCTTTGTCTTCAAGTTCCACGGTAGTTTCTCCTTCGGTGCCTTGATCTAAGAAGGGGTTCAAATGGGATAGAATGAGTACGAGCGTACTCAGCAAGTTCATATTAGGAAATATGTGTATCATGCACTAGCTACAGCCATAGACCATAAAGTCATAGGCCAATGCAAGTTTTCATAAACGTTTCTTCCAAAGGTTTATTTTATTCTGAAAACTATGTCCGTCGACCTTCACAGGTTGACTAGAACTTCGTGGAGTTCCTTTCCTCGCCGCGTTCGCAGTTCCCTTCCCGGAACAGGGAGTGACAGCCACAATTCTTGATACCCTCTGCAGAGGTGCGTTACTTTACCCCACAAGAGATCTTAACCATGTTGCCGGCCGAGAGTATATCCTCGGCTGAA